>NC_054479.1:49097073-49417528 GCF_017639515.1 Carcharodon carcharias | reverse complement strand
ATGCTGAAAGCATTGACTTCACCAGCAAGTTCGAAGAGGGAGCTGTGACCTGCGGAAACGGGCGACCAGAATGCTTTGTATTTACATGTGACTTAATGTCAGTGTGTATGTTTGGAAGCCCCAAAATTTAAGAGTCCCAGTGTGCTTGTAGCACAATTTGTTTGATGCATTATTCTGTAGCAGAACGTTAATGTACAGTTGAAGAAAACTTAATCAAGGTAATAAAGTCAGTGCAGCCAAAAAGCATGTTGAATATTGAGCATTAATAAGGCGCTGATCCTGGGCGCCAGATTGTGCTCGCTTCGGCAGCACATATATTAAAATTGGAACGATACAGAGAAGATTAGCATGGCCCCTGCGCAAGGATGACACGCAAATTCGTGAAGCGTTCCATATTTTAGACTTGCAAAGCAATTCACCTTTTGCAGAACATCCACAATTTGCCCGCTTTTTAAAAACCATCATAATACAATCCAATATCTTTATTCAGTTCCTCGTTTACCTCACTCAATTCAACCTGTTCATTCCACAGATTTGTCGAAGGTCCAGATTTCTCACTTTTAAATGGGCACTTGAGATATTAAAACATTAAATAATTGACACTTATTGATTGGCATAACAGCAGAATGTCACAGATGCTAAAAAATCGATAAGCAGTGCAAAAAACGCTGATAAAGGACACGCGGACAATTCGACGTCTCGGGAATTCGGCGCGTGAGAAAAGCTCCTGGACGACAAGGCTGTGGAGAAAATCACCAGTAGAGAGTTCTGCTGGGAAGAGCACATTCAAATGGACTGACTCCAGTTCAGGAAAGAGCGTAATGGTTGCTGGAAAAGGGAAAATGGCTGTTCATAATGTATTGGAAGATGTGGGATAAGATTTGGAGAATGGGAATGGCGTTTTAATGCAAGGAAAATAATAAAAGAATAGGAGTTTAACTGAAATAGAAACCTAAAGTGCTGGAAAATCTCCGCTGGTCTGTGAGAAACTGTGGTGAGAGAAGTCGATTCGAATCTGCTTCTTCAGAGCAGTTTAACTGAATTGGAAGTGGAGATGAGAGTTTCTCTGTGACAGCTTCAGGGGTACACTGTGCCTGTGAACTGATCCAGGAAATGTGAATTGACTTTGTGAGTTGTGTGTGTGTGGGATTAAATATAGCTGCGCGATTGAAAAGGTACTTTCTGTTAAATGATGGTCAGGTACAAAGCCAAAATGTAAGTTTAGCTCGGATTGTTGTTTAGATACTTTTAAAAGATTTATTTATTTGAATTATCAAAGTGCTTAAAGTCATCTAGACGACATGATTAACTATAATGTAAAATTCCACCGATTAACTGGGACTATTGTCCCAATTGCACGGAAAAAATCATTGGCTGAGCACTTTGCTTCAATAGTGGTTAATTATGCGGAACATTCCTCCAGCTAAAGTTACAAAGTCTGGATCAATCTCTTGTTTTCATGTGTCAGGGTTGTTCTTGAGCTTTTGGCTTTCTAGATGGCTGCGTTCCCTTTCGTGAAGCTGTTGCTATATTTCACAAACTCATTTCTGTTGGCAGCTATGACATGTCCGACATGCAGAATTCTTTGTTGATTCTTGCACCCATGTGCACGCCACTTGAGTGGGGCTGTAGCTTTGAAGACTGACATTGGACACTACATAGTTGGTAAACGACAAGGTGTTTTCAGCCAAGAGCAGTCGTGTGCTAACTGCTCTGGAAATGTTTGAAAGGATCCCTTGCTGGCCTGTCTGGCTTCATCGTGACGCTTAAAGCATTGATTTCACCAGCAAGTTCGAAGAGGGAGCTGTGACCTGCGGAAACGGGCGACCAGAATGCTTTGCATTTACATGTGACTTAATGTGAGTGTGTATGTTTGGAAGCCCCAAAATTTAAGAGTCCCAGTGTGCTTGTAGCACAATTTGTTTGATGCATTATTCTGTAGCAGAACGTTAATGTACAGTTGAAGAAAACTTAATCAAGGAAATAAAGTCAAAGCAACCAAAAAGCATGTTTAATATTGAGCATTAATAAGGCGCTGATACAGGGCGCTGATTTGTGCTCGCTTCGGCAGCACATATATTAAAATTGGAACGATACAGAGAAGATTAGCATGGCCCCTGCGCAAGGATGACACGCAAATTCGTGAAGCGTTCCATATTTTAGACTTGCAAAGCAATTCACCTTTTGCAGAACATCCACAATTTGCCCGCTTTTTAAAAACCATCATTATACAATCCAATATCTTTATTCAGTTCCTCGTTTACCTCACTCAATTCAACCTGTTCATTCCACAGATTTGTCGAAGGTCCAGATTTCTCACTTTTAAATGGGCACTTGAGATATTAAAACATTAAATAATTGACACTTATTGATTGGCATAACAGCAGAATGTCACAGATGCTAAAAAATCGATAAGCAGTGCAAAAAACGCTGATAAACGACACGCGGACAATTCGACGTCTCGGGAATTCGGCGCGTGAGAAAAGCTCCTGGACGACACGGCTGTGGAGAAAATCACCAGTCGAGAGTTCTGCTGGGAAGAGCACATTCAAGTGGACTGACTCCAGTTCAGGAAAGAGCGTAATGGTTGCTGGAAAAGGGAAAATGGCTGTTCATAATGTATTGGAAGATGTGGGATAAGATTTGGAGAATGGGAATGGCGTTTTAATGCAAGGAAAATAATAAAAGAATAGGAGTTTAACTGAAATAGAAACCTAAAGTGCTGGAAAATCTCCGCTGGTCTGTGAGAAACTGTGGTGAGAGAAGTCGATTCGAATCTGCTTCTTCAGAGCAGTTTAACTGAATTGGAAGTGGAGATGAGAGTTTCTCTGTGACAGCTTCAGGGGTACACTGTGCCTGTGAACTGATCCAGGAAATGTGAATTGACTTTGTGAGTTGTGTGTGTGTGGGATTAAATATAGCTGCGCGATTGAAAAGGTACTTTCTGTTAAATGATGGTCAGGTACAAATCCAAAATTTTGCTTGAGCTCGGATTGTTGTTTAATACTTTTAAAAGATTTATTTATTTGAATTATCAAAGTGCTCGATGTCAAGTAGACGACATGATTAATTATAATGTAAAATTCGACCGATTAACTGTTACTATATTACCAGTTGCATGGAAATAATCATTGGCTGAACACTTTGCTTCAATAGTGGCTAATTATGCGGAACATTCCTCCAGCTAAAGTAACAAAGTCTGGATCAATCTCTTGTTTTCATGTGTCAGGGTTGTTCTTGAGCTTTTGGCTTTCTAGATGGCTGCGTTCCCTTTCGTGAAGCTGTTGCTATATTTCACAAACTCATTTCTGTTGGCAGCTATGACATGTCCGACATGCAGAATTCTTTGTTGATTCTTGCACCCATGTGCACGCCACTTGAGTGGGGCTGCAGCTTTGAAGACTGACATTGAACACTACATAGTTGGTAAACGACAAGGTGTTTTCAGCCAAGAGCGCTCGTGTGCTAACTGCTCTGGAAATGTTTGAAAGGATCCTTTGCTGGCCTGTCTGGCTACATCGTGATGCTGAAAGCATTGACTTCACCAGCAAGTTCGAAGAGGGAGCTGTGACCTGCGGAAACGGGCGACCAGAATGCTTTGCATTTACATGTGACTTAATGTCAGTGTGTATGTTTGGAAGCCCCAAAATTTAAGAGTCCCAGTGTGCTTGTAGCACAATTTGTTTGATGCATTATTCTGTAGCAGAACGTTAATGTACACTTGAAGAAAACTTAATCAAGGAAATAAAGTCAGTGCAACCAAAAAGCATGTTGAATATTGAGCATTAATAAGGCGCTGATCCTGGGCGCTGATTTGTGCTCGCTTCGGCAGCACATATATTAAAATTGGAACGATACAGAGAAGATTAGCATGGCCCCTGCGCAAGGATGACACGCAAATTCGTGAAGCGTTCCATATTTTAGACTTGCAAAGCAATTCACCTTTTGCAGAACATCCACAATTTGCCCGCTTTTTAAAAACCATCATTATACAATCCAATATCTTTATTCAGTTCCTCGTTTACCTCACTCAATTCAACCTGTTCATTCCACAGATTTGTCGAATGTCCAGATTTCTCACTTTTAAATGGGCACTTGAGATATTAAAACATTAAATAATTGACACTTATTGATTGGCATAACAGCAGAATGTCACAGATGCTAAAAAATCGATAAGCAGTGCAAAAAACGCTGATAAACGACACGCGGACAATTCGACGTCTCGGGAATTCGGCGCGTGAGAAAAGCTCCTGGACGACAAGGCTGTGGAGAAAATCACCAGTAGAGAGTTCTGCTGGGAAGAGCACATTCAAATGGACTGACTCCAGTTCAGGAAAGAGCGTAATGGTTGCTGGAAAAGGGAAAATGGCTGTTCATAATGTATTGGAAGATGTGGGATAAGATTTGGAGAATGGGAATGGCGTTTTAATGCAAGGAAAATAATAAAAGAATAGGAGTTTAACTGAAATAGAAACCTAAAGTGCTGGAAAATCTCCGCTGGTCTGTGAGAAACTGTGGTGAGAGAAGTCGATTCGAATCTGCTTCTTCAGAGCAGTTTAACTGAATTGGAAGTGGAGATGAGAGTTTCTCTGTGACAGCTTCAGGGGTACACTGTGCCTGTGAACTGATCCAGGAAATGTGAATTGACTTTGTGAGTTGTGTGTGTGTGGGATTAAATATAGCTGCGCGATTGAAAAGGTACTTTCTGTTAAATGATGGTCAGGTACAAAGCCAAAATGTAAGTTTAGCTCGGATTGTTGTTTAGATACTTTTAAAAGATTTATTTATTTGAATTATCAAAGTGCTTAAAGTCATCTAGACGACATGATTAACTATAATGTAAAATTCCACCGATTAACTGGGACTATTGTCCCAATTGCACGGAAAAAATCATTGGCTGAGCACTTTGCTTCAATAGTGGTTAATTATGCGGAACATTCCTCCAGCTAAAGTAACAAAGTCTGGATCAATCTCTTGTTTTCATGTGTCAGGGTTGTTCTTGAGCTTTTGGCTTTCTAGATGGCTGCGTTCCCTTTCGTGAAGCTGTTGCTATATTTCACAAACTCATTTCTGTTGGCAGCTATGACATGTCCGACATGCAGAATTCTTTGTTGATTCTTGCACCCATGTGCACGCCACTTGAGTGGGGCTGCAGCTTTGAAGACTGACATTGGACACTACATAGTTGGTAAACGACAAGGTGTTTTCAGCCAAGAGCACTCGTGTGCTAACTGCTCTGGAAATGTTTGAAAGGATCCCTTGCTGGCCTGTCTGGCTACATCGTGATGCTGAAAGCATTGACTTCACCAGCAAGTTCGAAGAGGGAGCTGTGACCTGCGGAAACGGGCGACCAGAATGCTTTGCATTTACATGTGACTTAATGTCAGTGTGTATGTTTGGAAGCCCCAAAATTTAAGAGTCCCAGTGTGCTTGTAGCACAATTTGTTTGATGCATTATTCTGTAGCAGAACGTTAATGTACACTTGAAGAAAACTTAATCAAGGAAATAAAGTCAGTGCAACCAAAAAGCATGTTGAATATTGAGCATTAATAAGGCGCTGATCCTGGGCGCCAGATTGTGCTCGCTTCGGCAGCACATATATTAAAATTGGAACGATACAGAGAAGATTAGCATGGCCCCTGCGCAAGGATGACACGCAAATTCGTGAAGCGTTCCATATTTTAGACTTGCAAAGCAATTCACCTTTTGCAGAACATCCACAATTTGCCCGCTTTTTAAAAACCATCATTATACAATCCAATATCTTTATTCAGTTCCTCGTTTACCTCACAATTCAACCTGTTCATTCCACAGATTTGTCGAAGGTCCAGATTTCTCACTTTTAAATGGGCACTTGAGATATTAAAACATTAAATAATTGACACTTATTGATTGGCATAACAGCAAAATGTCACAGATGCTAAAAATCGATAAGCAGTGCCAAACACGCTGATAAACGACACGCGGACAATTCGACGTCTCGGGAATTCCGCGCGTGAGAAAAGCTCCTGGACGACAAGGCTGTGGAGAAAATCACCAGTAGAGAGTTCTGCTGGGAAGAGCACATTCAAATGGACTGACTCCAGTTCAGGAAAGAGCGTAATGGTTGCTGGAAAAATGAAATGGCTGTTCATAATGTATTGGAAGATGTGGGATAAGATTTGGAGAATGGGAATGGCGTTTTAATGCAAGGAAAATAATAAAAGAATAGGAGTTTAACTGAAATTGAAACCTAAAGTGCTGGAAAATCTCAGTTGGTCTTTGAGAAACTGTGGTGAGAGAAGTCGATTCGAATCTGCTTCTTCAGAGCAGTTTAACTGAATTGGAAGTGGAGATGAGAGTTTCTCTGTGACAGCTTCAGGGGTACACTGTGCCTGTGAACTGATCCAGGAAATGTGAATTGACTTTGTGAGTTGTGTGTGTGTGGGATTAAATATAGCTGCGCGATTGAAAAGGTACTTTCTGTTAAATGATGGTCAGGTACAAAGCCAAAATGTAAGTTTAGCTCGGATTGTTGTTTAGATACTTTTAAAAGATTTATTTATTTGAATTATCAAAGTGCTTAAAGTCATCTAGACGACATGATTAACTATAATGTAAAATTCCACCGATTAACTGGGTCTATTGTCCCAATTGCACGGAGAAAATCATTGGCTGAGCACTTTGCTTCAATAGTGGCTAATTATGCGGAAAATTCCTCCAGCTAAAGTAACAAAGTCTGGATCAATCTCTTGTTTTCATGTGTCAGGGTTGTTCTTGAGCTTTTGGCTTTCTAGATGGCAGCGTTCCCTTTCGTGAAGCTGTTGCTATATTTCACAAACTCATTTCTGTTGGCAGCTATGACATGTCCGAAATGCAGAATTCTTTGCTGATTCTTGCACCCTTGTGCACGCCTCTTGAGCAGGGCTGTAGCTGTGATGTCTGACATTGCACACTGCATTGTTGGTAAACGACAATGAGATTTTCAACCAAGAGCATTCGTGTGCTAACTACTCTGGAACTGTTTGAAGGGAACCCTTGCTGGCCTGTCTGGCTGCATCCTGATGCCGAATGTTTTGACTTCACTAGCATGTTCGAAGAGGGAGCTGTGACCTGGGGAAACTAGGCGAGCAGAATGCTTTGCATGGATATATGCTTTCCTGTCAGTGTGTATGTTTGGAAGCCCCGAAATTTAAAAGTCCCCTATTGTGGTTGTAGTACAATTAGTTTGATGTTTTATTCTGTAGCAGATCGTTAATGTACAACTGAAGAATAATTAACCAGAGGAAATTAAGACAGTGTAACCAAAAATGATGTTGAATATTGAGTTTGAATAAGATGCTGATCCTCAGCCCCAATTCGTGCTCGTTTCGGTGGCACATATACTAAAATTGGATTAATACAGATAAGATTAGCATGGCCCCTGCGCAAGGATGACACGCAAATTCGTAAAGGCTTTCATATTTTAGACTTTCAAACATTTCAACTTCTGCAGAACATTCACATTTTACCCGGTTTCAAAAACACAATCATCGCACAATCCAATATCTTTATTCAGCTCCTCCTTCACCTTACTCAATTCAACCTCTTCATTCCACAGATTTGTCGAACTTCCAGATTTCTCACTTTTAAATCGGACACATGAGATGTTTAAAACATTATTCCTTTGATATTTGTTGATTTACAAAGCAGTAAAATGTCACAGATGCTGCAAATCTAGAACCAAAACACAAAACACTGATAAAACTCAGCAAAGAGAAGTCGACATTTCGGGAATCCGTTGGAAGAGAAAAACTCCTGGACGACAAGGCTGTGGAGCAAATCACCACCAGAGCGTTCATGACTCCAGTTCAGGAAAGGGGAGTGTAATGGTTGCTGGGAAAGGGAAAATGGGATTAATAATGTTCTGGAAGATGTGGAATAAGATTTGGAGAATGTGAGTGGCGTTTTAATCCAAGGAAAATGATAAAAGAATACGAGTTGAACTGAAATAAAAACAGAAAATGCTGGGAAATCTCAACTGGTCTGTCAGAATCTGCGGCGAGAGAGGCACATTCGCGTCCCTATGACTCTTTTTCAGAGCAATTTATCTGGATTGTAAGTGGAGATGAGAGTTTCTCTGTGAAAGGTTCAAGGGGACAATGTGCCTGTGAAGTGTGGATTGACTTTGTGAGTTGTGTCTGGGATTAAATGTGGCTGTGAGATTGGATGGTTATAGTTAGTTAAATAAAAACAGAATTACCTGGAAAAACTCAGCAGGTCTGGCAGCATCGGCGGAGAAGAAAAGAGTTGACGTTTCGAGTCCTCATGACCCTTCGACAGAACTCAGTTAGTTAAATGATGGTCGGGTACAAACCAAATCGCACCTTTAGCTCGGATTGTTGTTAAGCACTTTTAAAAATGTATTTATTGTGAATTATGGAAGTGCTTAAAGTTAACCCAGAGGTATGATTAATTATAATGTCAAAATCCACCTTTTAACTGGGACCATTGTCCCAGATGCCTTGAAAAGATCATTGGTTTAGCGCTTTCCTTCAATATGGTCAATTATGTTGAACATTCCTCCAGCTAAAGCGACAAAGTATGTACCAACCACTTGTTTTCATTTGTCAGGGCTGTTCTTGAGTTTTTTTCTTTCTTTAGGGTTGCATTCCCTTTCGTGAAGCTGTTGCTACATTTCACAAACTCTCTTCTGTAGGCCGCTATGAAGTGATTGCCATGCAGAATTCGGTGTTGGGTGAATGGGGATTCTCCTCCACTTTGGGGGAGACTAAGCGTAGACTGGGTGCCCGCTTTGTGAAACGCCTTTGCTCAGTGTGCAAGCATGACTCAGGCCTTCCTGTCATTTGCCATTTGAAAGGTTGAAATGGATGCTGGAAAAGGGAGAATGGGGGTTAATAATGTCCTGGAAGATGTGAAATGCTCACATATCTGACCTTGACCTTTTAGCAGTTAAGTCCAATGCAAACTAGAGGAACAGTACCTTATCTTCCAATAAGGCACTTTACAGCCTTTTGGACTTAACATTGATTCAACAACTTCAGACCTTGAACTCTCTCCTCCATGTTTACCCTTTTTTGAATCCAATGTTTTGCTTTTACAGAGCACTGCCACTTGTTCTGCTAATAACACATTCTGCTATCTTATCTTTATGCCACTTATCAGCACCTTTATTATTTACTTCTATCATTATCACTCCCTTTGTCTTGTGTTCTTGACATATTTGTCAAAGTTCTTCTTAGCTCCCACTTATCCCTGGCCTTCTATTTTGCTCCACCACCTCTTAAACAGTATAAAATTAATCACATTTCGGCTTCTCTTTAGGTCTGAACAAAAGTCAAACGAACGCCGTGCATTATCTCTGTTCCTCTCTCCACAGAAGCTTCCAGAGCTGCTGAGCTTTTCCAGCATTTTCTGTTTTTATCACCAGATTCAACCTTCTTTTCACTTCACAACTTTGTCAGTCTTCCAGGTTTTACTCTTTTAAATCGGACATCTACAATATTTAAAATATTAAATCTCTAACAGCTTTTGGTTTATTAAAAGCTAAATACCACAGATGCTGCAAATCGAGAACAAAAACACAAAATGCCGATAAAACTCAGCCAAGACAAATCGACATTTCGGAATCCGGCGGAAGAGAAAAACTGCTGGACACCAAGGCTGTGGACCAAATCACCAGCAGTGTTCTGCTGGAAACAGCACATTCAAATGGATTGACTCCATTTCATGAAAGGTTGAAATGGATGCTGGAAAAGGGAGAATGGGGGTTAATAATGTGCTGGTCGATGTAAAATAAGCTTTGGGAGAAGAGGTGAGGAGGTGCGAGTGGCACTTTGACCAATCAAAAGGAAACAAGTGCCCCATCCTAACTGCATTAGAAGGGGAGATGCTAGTTTCTTTGTGGCAGGGCTGGGGTAACAGGTGCATCTGTGAACTGAGCAAAAGCTGTTGGCTAACTTTGTGAATTGGATGTGTGGGCGATTAGATGTGGATGTGTGACTGATTAAAATATATTTTCAGTATGTGATGGTCTGTTGAAAATCCAAACTGTAACTTTAATATTCATTTTCTTTTGGCTAAACACCATAACTCTATGAAAATGCTTCAGCTCAACCAGAATGTATCATTAACTTTAATGTAAAAATCCTAAAAATGGACCAAGCATTTTGTCTCTTCTCCAACACCACTGACTGGTTACCTGCATATCTACAGTCAGTCACAAATAGAATCATATAATGGTTATGACACAGAAGGAGGTCATTTGGCCCATCCTGTCCATGCTGTTGTCTGCAACAGCAATTCCCATTTAAATGCCACAATTGAATTTGCCTCTACCACACTCTCAAGCAGTGCATTCCAGGTCCTAATCACTTGCTGTGTCAAAAATCTTTTCATTGTGTTACCTTTGGTTCTTTTATCAATCGCCTTATACCACTGTCCTCTGGTTCTCAGCCCTTCTAGCAATGGGAACAGTTTATCTCTGTCTAGATCCCTGATGATTTTGAACACCTCCATTAAATCTCCTCTCAATCTCCTCCTTTCAAATCCTTCCTGATGTGTGGTACCCAGAACTGTACATAATGTTCCTTTGGAGACCAAAACAGTGTTTTATAAAGGTTAATTATAACTTCCAAGCTTTCGTATACTATGGCTCTATTTTTAAAGCCTTGCATGTCTTTTAACCTATCTCCAACCTACCCTGCTACCTTCAAAAATGTGTGCACATGTACCCACCGCCTCTCTGTTCCTGCTCCTCCTTTAGTATTGTGCCTTTTATTTTATATTACCTCCCCTTGTTTCTCCTACCAAAATGTATTCTCACTTCCGTGCATTCAATTACATCTGCCATGTGTCAGGTCATACTACCAGTCTGTCCATGTCCCCTTCAAGCCAATCACTATCATTCTTTGTTCCCTGTGCACCCAAGTCAAATCATTAACCTATGACAGAAAAGTGGCAGCCCTGATCATGGCCCCTGCAGAAACCCACTATATACCTTCTTCCAATCCAAAAAACAATATTCACGATTAGTCTGTTTCCTTTTCTCACCCAAGTTTGTATCCATGCTGCCATTGTTTTGTTTTATTCCATGGGCTTGCAACTTTGCTGCTGCCAATTCCTGTGGCACTTTAGCAAATGCATTTTAGTTGTCCACTTACACGGCACCAACCGCATTGCCCTAATCCACCATGTGTTACTTCATCAAAAAAACTCAATCAAGTTTGTTAAACACAAATGGCTTTTAAGAAATCCCTGCTGGCTTTCCTTAATTAATCCACACATGTCCAAGTGATTATCAATATTGCCCCAAATTATTATTTTTGAACAAAGGTGTAACATTAACAATTCTTCAGTCCTCTAGTACCACCCCTGTATCTAAGGAGAATTGGATGATTTTGGCCAGTGCGTCCTCAATTTTCACCCTTACTTCCTGCAGTAACTTCAAATACATCTCATTCGGTCCTGGTGACTTATCCACTTTAAGTAGAGCTAGCCATTATCAATTTTTAGACCATCCAGTATTTCTGTTATTTCCTGTTTCACTGTGACGTTGGCAGTGTCTTCTTCTTTGCTAAAGACAGATGTAAAGCACTCATTTAGTTCCTCAGCTGTCCCTCTACCTTCATGCATAGATTCCATTTTTGGTCCTTAAGCAGCCTCCCTTCATTTACTACCCTTTTCCTACTTAAATGCCTATAGAAGGCTTTTGAATTTTCCTTTTATATTAGCTGCCAGTCTCTTCTCAGATTATCTCTTTGCCTCTTATTTCCTTTTTCACTTCTCCTGAATTTTCTATTATCAGCCTGATTCTCACTTCTATTATCAACCTAATATCTGTCATACATGCCGTTTTCATGATTGACCTTACTCTCTATCTCTTTTGTCACCTAGGGAGCTCGGGGTTTGCTTGCCCTACCTGCCTCCCTCATTGGAATGTACCTCAACTGTTCTGAACCAGCTCTTCAAAGTTAGCATTGTCCCATTAGTTTTGCCCATATATCTCTGAGTCTAATTTACTTGGGCCTGATCTGTTCTCACCCCACTGAAATTCGCCCTCCTCCAATTAATTACTTTTTCTCTAGTTTGTTCCTTGTCCTTTTTCATAGCTAACCTAATCCTTATGAAACTATGATTAATGTAACCTAAATATTCCTCTACTGACAGTTGATCCACTTGACCCAGTTCAATCCCCAGAACCGGATTTAGCAATGTCTTTTTCATTGTTGGGCCAGAAACATTCTGATCAACTTAATCTGATCGAAAAGGAATAAAAGGCAGAGAATGCTAAGGCCACAGTGAGGAGTGTAGAATACCAAGGAGCAACACCAAGTGTACCTAAAATGAGGTGCCAACCTGGTGAAGCTACAACATAGGGCTTCTTGCATGCAAAACAGTGGAAACAGCATGCTATAGACAGAGAGAAATGATGTTGCAACCAAGAGGTCAGGTCAAAGCTCTGCAGTCCTGCCACATCCAGTCATGAATGGTGGTGGGAAATTAAACAATGAACTGGAAGAGGATAAAAGCAAAATACTGTGGAGGCTGGAAATCTGAACCAAAAACCAAAAATGCTGGAAAAGCTCAGCAGGTCTAGCAGCATCTGTCAAGAGAGAAACAGAGTTAATGTTTTGGGTCCGTATGGCCCTTCTTCAGAGCTGAAAAGAAGTGAAATGGGATGAAATTTATACTGTTTAAGGGGGGTGGAGCAGGTGGAGCTGGATAGAAGGCCCAGCGATAGCTGGGGACAAAGTAGGGATTGACAAAGATATCAAGAACTAAAGGACAAAGGGAGTGTTAATGGCAATGGTTAATGCTAAAAAAAAGGTGCTGATAGTGACATAAAGGTAAGAAAGCAGAATGTGATAATATCAGAACAAGGGTAACATTGTATGAAAGAACAACATGGAACAACTAACAGATGGCCCTGTAGGGGATGGGGTGGGGGAATGGGTGGTGGTGCAGAAAAAAGTATAGAAAATGGGGTAAAAGGGGGGGGGGGGGATAAAAATGGGGATAAAATCATGGATAAATGATTAAAAATAAAAATGTGGATTAAAAAAATGAATTTAGAAAAAAGGAGATTAAAAAAAAGGGGGTGAGGATGGAGGAGAGAGTTCATGGTCAGAAGTTGTTAAACCTAATGATCAGGCCAGAAGGCTGTAAAGGAGGTGCTGTGCCCCCAATTTGCATTGGGCTTCACTGGAACATTGCAGCAGGCCAAGAAAGGACATGTGGGCATGAGAGCAGGATGGTGTGTTGAAATGGCAAATGATTGGAAGGTCTGGGTCATACTTGCGCACAAACCAGAGATGTTCCGCAAAGCGGTCACACTGTCTGCGTTTGGTCTCCCTGATATAGAGACCATCACATTGGGAGCAGCGGATGCAGTAGACCAGATTGAAAGAGGTGCAAGTGAAGTACTGCATCATCTGAAAGAAGTGTTTGGGCCCTTGAACAGTGAGGAGGAAGGAAGTAAAGGGGCAGGTGTTGCACCTTCTGCAATTGCATGGGAAGATGCTCCGGAAAGGGGATGAGATGCTGGGAAAATGGAGGGGTGCACCAGTGTGTTCCGGGGTGGGGGGGGGGGGGCGAGGTGGCAGTGGTGGTGGGGCCATGGTCCCTACGGAATGCTGATGGGGTGGGGGGAGGTGAGGGGAGAAGTGTTTGGTGGTGGCATCATACTGGAGTTGGCAGAAAAGGCAGAGGATGATCCTTTGAATGTGGCGGCTGGTGGGGTGAAAATTGAGGACAAGGGGGGCCCTATCATGTTTCTGGGAGGGGGGTAGAAGGTGTGAGGGCAGAGGCATAGGAGATGGATCGGACATGGCTGAAGGCCCTGTCAACCACAGTGAGGGGTAAATCCCTACAGGGCCATCTGTTACTTGTTCCATGTTGTTCTTTCACATAATGCTGCCTTTGTTCTGCTATTATCACATGCTGCTTTCTTACCTTTAGTACACTGTTATCACCTTTTGTAGCACTAACCATGCCATAAACATTCCCTTTGTCCTTTAGTTCATGATATCTTTGTCAATCCCTCCTTTGTCCTCACCTATCATTGGGCCTCCTATCCAGCTCCAGCTGCCCCAATCCCCTTAAACAGTATAAACTTCATCACATTTCCACTTCTCTTCAGCTCTGAAGAAGAGTCATACGGACCTGAAATGTTAACTCTGTTTCTCTCTCCACAGATGCTGCTAGGCCTGCTGAGTTTTTCCCAGCATTTTCTGCTTTTGTAACTGGAAGAAGAGGTTGTTCCATGAATATTTCCATCCTCAGTAATGGTATAGCCCAGTGTGTGAGCGCAAAAGATGAGGCTGAAGCATTTTCAACCATCTTCAGCCAGATGTGCTGAATGGATGATCCATCTTGGCCTCCCCTTGATGTCCCCATATCACAGAAGCCATTACTCAGCCAACTTGATTCGCTCCAAGTGAGATCAAGAAATGGCTGAGTGCCTTGGGTACAGAAGAGACTATGGCCAAACAACATCCTAGCTTTTGTACTGAAGACTTGTCCTCTAGAACTAGCTGTGCCTCGAGCCAAGCTGTTCTAGAGATTACTACCCTGAAATCTACTTCACAAAGTGGAAGATCACCCAGGTATGCCTGAGTCCCTTAATATCCTATAATCTATCGATAGTTGCCTTTGTTATTGCTCACAACCCTCTGAGGTACTGAATTCTAAAGATTCATGAAGGAATTTCTCATCTCAATCATCAAAGGTTGACTTCTGATTCTGGAACTGTTAACCCTTGTTCGCGACTTGGGGAAACATGATTTGCCTTTATCAGCCTACTCTCAATTTTCAGCAAGGCAATGGAAAGCTCATTGGCAGCACTTAATCACCAATAACCCGTTCATGGATAAAAGCAAAATACTACGGATGTTGGGAATCTGAAACAAAAACAAAAATTGCTGGAAAAACTCAGCAGGTCTGACAGCATCTGTGCAGAGGAAGACAGAGTTAAGGTTTCGAGTCTGTATGACTCTCCATCAGAACTAAAGAGGAATAGAAATGTGGTGAAATATAAGCTGTTTAAGGGTGGGTGGGAAAGGTGGAGCTGGATAGAGGCCAGTGATGGGTGGAGGCATAGGAGAGATTGCCAAAGATGGCAAGATGTGTTTGACATCTTTGGCAATCTCTTCTTTGTCTCCACCTATCACTGGCCCTCTATCCAGCTCCACCTTTCCCACCCACCCTTAAACCACTTATGGATGCTCAGTTTGGGTTCCATTAGGACAATTCGGCTTCTAGAGCAGATTACAGCCTTAGTCAAAATATGGACAAAAAAGTTCAATTCCAGCAGTGAGGTGAGTGACTGCCCTTGACATTAAGGCAGCATTTAACAGAGTGTGGCCTCAAGGGGCTATATTAAAAGTGAAGTCAATGGGAACTGGGGAAACTTTCCACTGGCTGAAGTCATACGTAGCATAAAGGAAAATGGTTGTGGTTGTTGAAGGCCAATCACCTCAGCCTTAGGACTTCACTGCAGGAATTCCAAAGTGTGGTGTACTAGACCCAAACATCTTCAGTTGCTTTGTTAATGATCTTCTACTCATCATAATGTCAGAAGTAGGGATGTTCACTGATGATTGCAGTATTCATCTCCAGTTGCAACTCCTCAGATAAAGATGGCACCCATTCACCGCTTTAAACATTCACTTCCTCCACCACCAGCGGACGTGGCCACCAAGTGTATCATCTACAAGATGGACTGCAGCAATTTATCAGGTTGTCATCAACAACATCTAGCAAATCCATGACCTCTACCACCCACAAAAAGGGCAGCAGTTGCACGGGAACACCATGACCTCCAAGTTCCCCTCCAAGTCACACACCATCTTGAATTGGAAATATTGCTGTTCTTTATCCTTGCTGAGTCAAAATTTTGGAATTCTCTTCCTAAAAGCACCTTGGGAGTACCTTCACTACGACTGTAGCAGATCAAGGAGGCAGTTCACTGCCACCTTCTCCAAGGCAATTAAGGTTGGGTAATGAATGGTGGCCTTGCCAGCAACATCCACATCCCATGAATGAATAAAAACATATGGCTGGGCAGTCAGTGGTTGAAGAAGGAAATTAAACTTTCAACCATGACTCTTCCTACCGTCAAAGACCCTCCTAAAGATTAACCATAACTTTGTCCTTTCGATACTAAGAGTCCATTCCAGTTCTGACAAAAAACACTATTACTTTATATTGTATTTTTTATTACCTTATTACAGATTATTATTACTCCATCACCAAAATTTAATGTTAAATGTAGGTACCATACAAAAAGTAGGCAGTTAAAAACACATTATATTTGTGTAGTTTGTAAAAATAGTTCCAAACTTATTTTGGTTTTGTCTTACTCCAAGGTGTGCTGCAATTTATTAAGCCTAGCTCTGTAAAATTAGAATTAAATTTAAAATTGAATGCAATGTACACAAGAAAACTGTTCAAGTATACTCGAATACAAGTCTATAATTGCATGTCTTAGTTTGGATCACAAGAGGTGCTTGAGCGAGTTTATCTTACACAAGGATATATCCTCTCAATGCAGCCAATTCTCCAAAGACAGTACATCCGACAGAAGCTGAGATACATTATAATGGCAGCTTTACCTCCGGAATCCTAGGGTTATTGAAAGGTCCAACTGCAGATTTTGAACCAATAACTGACCAGCAGCAAAGCTAGGGGAAAAGAAGATTCAAATCAGCAGCAGCCAGGACTGACTGCAGAAGGGAGATGTTCCACTTAAATATCATCACACTGGTTGATCAGAACAAGAGCGGGTGAGAATGGGGTATTTGAAATGAGAGTAGTGGAGAGAAAATATTTGTGGACCCCAGACATTATAAAGAACAACATTTTAATGTATAGGAGCTTTCTGAAGTTGACCCTTAACTTGCATGAGGGCCATGGAATCTTTGGGCCAATTTTGTGTGATACTTAAAATGTTATCTTATCCATGGATATCTTTATGGGCAAACATGTACAGTAGTAACTTATAGCACAAACATACTGAGACAAAATAAACATTATGCATTGGATGTACAGTATCAACAAGGAATCATTCCTCTTGTTGTTTCTTCATATATGTCTGGGATAACTCCCAGTGGTGACATCACCATTTTGATGCTAGTTTTTCCAAAGAGCCTATCTTCATACTCAATCAGCTGCTTCCAGAATCCGTTATTTGGCCTAATTATAGGCCTGCATGCCCTCAGCCAAGCATGAGCCTCAAGCAGAGACATGTGGCAGTACTTCATGAGGTAAGCAAGGCACAAAGTGGCAGATCTACTGACTCCTGCAATACAGTGTAGCAATGTTCGTCCATGCAATTTTCCAACAAGGTGGATTTTGTCTGCCACCATGTCAAAGTACTCAGTTAACTGTGAACTGGGAGAATCTACAATAGGAATATTAATATATTCAGTGCCTGGAAATGTAGAGCTGATCACCTCTGGCATCACACTGATCATACACGTGACTCCACTGGCCTGCAAGAGACTCTGGTTGTGTGAAGCAACAGCATTGCTTAAATATAAACTGTGCGTAATCTGAGTCAGGCCCGAGAGTCTTGGTTTGGGTTGTACAGAGTGAAGTGATGAACAGCTTCTCATTGTTGAGTGGGGAATCAAATCCATTACAAATAGAACATTAGGTTTTCTTCAAACCTTTGGCACAACATTCGAGTTGTCTAGAAAGGAAAAAGAGTTAAAGTGCCAATTAGAGGAGAAGAAATGATAGATTCTGACCAGTGAATAATATTCATTTGGATGATCCTGACTGTATGGAAGACAACAACTTTTAATGATATAGCACTTTTAACATAGTAAAACATCTTAAGATGCTTCATAGGAATGTTATCAGATAAAATTTCACATATAAGATATTATCACAGGTGACCAAAAATGCGGTAAAAGAGATAGATTAAGGAGCATCTTAAAGAGAAGAGGAGAGGTAAAAAGGTTTAAAGAAGGACTTTCAGTGCTTGTGGCCTAGAATACTGAATTCACAGCTGCCAATGATGGGGTGAAAGAAATCAGGGATGCACAAAAAGCCAAAAGTGGAAAAATTCAGTGTTCTCTGTGGGCTGTAGGAGATTACAGAGAAAAGTTGGGGGCGGCTGGGGTTAAACCCATGCATAGAATTTAAAAATGGCAATTACCAAAATGTGGGGAAGAAATAAAATGGATTGATTTCATTTGTGAATACCGCAGTAAATACCTTCCATCATCTAATGGACAACATGCAGGGCTAATGCAAATCTAGGATTAGTAAGCATGAATTGCGAAATAAAACATCAGTGGCATTGGAAAATAATCCAGAATAAATTTAAAAAAGCTTCATAAAATATTGTGGAAAGAAAGGCAAGATGATCCACTGGGGAGAATACGAAACTTCAAAAGGTCATCAGAAAAGTATCAAAAAATCAAGGAGACAACTGGATACAAATACAGCTGAAGTTGATAAAAGCAACAGCAGGGAAAATGCAAGAACATTAATGGGTGTCAAGATATTAACCGTCATTTGTTCAATATTGTTAATTGCAAAGGGATTTCACATTCCATGTTTGTTAGCAATATTGCTTTATCACAATGTCTGAAATATATTCCAGGTGGTTAAAAGAAGCAAGGGAGGAAATAGTGGAGTGTCTAGCAATCAAATTTCAACCTTCTCAGGCTACATGACAGGTGCCAAGAGATTGAAGGACTGCCAATGTTATACCATTGTTTAAAGCAGTACAGGAAGGGATAATCTGAGTGATTATTGGTCAGTTAGTTTAACTTTGATTGCGAACAAATTACTGAAATCAATTCTAAGGGACAGTATAATCCTTCATTCAGAAAAGCATAGATTAATCAAGGAAAGTGAGCAAGAATTTTTAAGGCTAGGCCATGTCTAATTAACTTGATTGAATTGAGGAGGTGACAAATAGGGCTGGAGGGCAACGGATGCAGTCTACATGGATTTTAGCATAGCCCACATGGCAGACTGGTCAAAAAAGTAAAAGTTTTGGGTCCAAGACAGACCAGCAAATTGGATCCAAAATTGGTTTAGTGGCAGAAAGCAAGGATAATGCTTTTGGGACTGGAAGGCTGTTACCAGTGGAATTCTGCAGGATTAAGTACTCAGTCCCTTGCTTTTTGTAGATTATGTTAATGAATTAGACTCAAATATATAGAGGATGATAAACAAAATGACCGAGGATACAAAATTGGCCATGTGATTGGCAGTGAGGGGGAAAGTTTTAGACTGTAGGAAGAAATAGATGGTCCAGTCAGTTGGGGAGAGAAGTGAATTTGGAACTCAATCTGTTTTGGGAGATGTAACAAGGTAACGGAATAAACAACAAATGGGAGGTTGCTGAGCACTGTGGAGGAACAAGGGAAACCTGAAGTGTATACCCATCAATCCTTATAACTATCAGGACATGTCGACAAGACGGCTAAGAAGGCATATTTATTAGTCAAGGTACGGGATACAAGAGCAGGGATATTATCCCAGAACGACATATAGCACTAGCTAGATCACAGCTTCAGTTTACCACATTACACGAGAGATGTGATTGCACTGGAGAGGGTGCAGAGGAGATTTACGAGAATGTTGCCAGGACTAGAAAATTTTAATCGAAGATTGACTCGCCTGGGTTGTTTCACTTGGAAATGAGACAGCTTGGATGGGGTGGGAGGGACTTAGTTGAGGTACATAAAACTATAAGGGGTGAGATAAAGTAAATAGAGATGACCTACTTAACTTAGTAGAAGAGGTTAAAAACCACACAGATTTAAAGTAATTGGTAGAAGGATTTGAGAGGAGATGAGCAGACATTTTATTTACCCAGGGGGTGGTAGGGACCTGGAACTTGCTGCCTGAAAGGGTGGTAGAGGCAGAAATTCTCATCACATTTAAAAAGTACTTGGATGTCTACTTGAAGCGCTGTGACCTGCAACACTATAAACTGAGTGCAGGGAAGTGGAATTCGGCTGGGCAGCTTTTCACCAACCAACAAGGACACAATGGGTCAAATGGTCTCCTTCCGAGTTGCAAATTTTCTATGATTCCTAAATGTGAAATGGACATATGATGCAAAATTATTCAGTGTATTTTATGTAAAAACTATACACTATAAATGGTTCCTAAACTGTTTAAAATATTAAATTGCATACATTACATCCAACAGTTGCTTCAATGGCAATTATCTATAACATTCTTTATCACCCTTACCAAACAACCAACAAATTGCATTTATATAGTGTCTTTAACTCAAAATAGCATCTCAAGGCCTTTCACAAAAACAGAATCAGGCAAGATAATGAAAGAGGCATGAGTGAGAGTTTGTTTAGGGGTAAATTGTAAGGAATGCGGTACTGAGAGGGACATGGAAGTTTGGATGGACTTGCCAGAGTTTAAGACTGAGGCAGCTAAAGGAACAGCGCCAATGGCAGCACCAAGGGGGCAGAGCTGATGGAGGAAAAGGCCTGGGCCTAGGGCAAGCCTGATGTTTCCATGGGAAAGGCAACATCGCGCTTTCACGCCCCTCAGCCAGACTGGCAAAAAGGACTGCAGTGGCCCCACCGCCGTCGCCACTCGTTCCGGGGCTGCGAGCCTCCAACCTCGACCCTCACTCCCGCTCCCCGTCACTCACCCTGGTTCAAAGCAGCAGGAGGCTTCGCCCACCGTGTCTGGCCCAGCAACAGGCCCTGCCTCGACCCCCAGCCCAGCAACAGGCCCCGCCCTCCGGGTCGAGCTCAGGAACATACCCCGCCGGTTAGGCCTCGCCCACCGTGTCTGGCCCAGCAACAGACCCCGCCCTTCGGGTCGAGCTCAGGAACATACCCCTGCCGCTAGGCCTCGCCCACCGGGTCTGGCCCAGCAAACGGCCCCGCCCACCGAGCCAAGCCGCGCGCGACCTGAAGCACCGCCCACCCGTCTGATCTACATTTATCCACCATAATCCTCTGCGGTAAAACTCTACTTTGAATAGTTACCTGAAAGAACCAAAATAATAAAAGTAGAGATTTATCGGTTTAGATTGTGTGCACTTTGTGAATAAAGTGATGGTAACCTTTCCATTTAAAAGGCAACAAAAAAAAAAAACCCTGCCACCACCATCATTGTAAAGTATTTAGATTAATGAAGCTTTATAAAGTACTGGGTCCTTACAAGCTACTGTGCTCGCTTCGGCAGCACATATACTAAAATTGGAACGATACAGAGAAGATTAGCATGGCCCCTGCGCAAGGATGACACGCAAATTCGTGAAGCGTTCCATATTTTACACTTTTTCTGCAAAATTTGCACGTTTGTTGCTGTTTCACGTTGATTTCCCAATACTAATTATCTTGCAATGACGAGCTCTTAATTTACCCTCCCCATCCTAAATTTAGTTCATCCTTATTCTCCATGTGCAACAAATCTGTCAGTAAGTTTTAACAAGTGGCAGATACTCTCCGAAATTGATCGCATGAAGTCAGAACAACAGCTTGTATTTCTAAAGTCGTTTAACAAGTAAAATTCCAGAATCATTAACCAACAAAATTTCATACAGAGTAATGGGATTTTAGGACCTGTGCCCTAAAGTAAAATATGTTGGGATTTAAGGAGTGTCTTAAAGGTGGATGAGTGTAGTAATTATGGGTTTATTTAGTGTGCAATGTACCTTTAAGAATAATACTTGCTCAGGAAGACCATATGATCTGTAGTAATCAATAGGAGAGTCGCTGGGCTACCTCAGATGTCTAGTGCAGAGACAGAGTTGAAACTACACATGTAGTTGCTGCTGAGTATATTGTGAATAAACTTAATGTTCCCACCCAATGAAATCTAGTGCAGAAGAGCCTGAAACAACAAATTCAGACATTTATCATTGTTTAATCTGAAGGTTGAAAAGGCAGAACCAAACACCTCCCTCTCCCTCCCAGAACAATGATAGGGTCTCCTTTGTCCTCACTTATCAACCCACCAGCCTCCTCATTCAAAGGATCATCCTCCGCCATTTCTGCCAACTCCAGCATGATGCCACCACCAAACACATCTTTCCTTCACCCCTCCTGGCAGCATTCCACAGGGATCGTTCCCTCAGGGACACCTGGTCCACTACTCCATCAGCTCCTACACCTCAACCTCCTCCTATGGCACCTTCCCATGCAACCGCAGAAGGTGCAACACCTGCCCCTTTACTTAACCCATCCTCACCGTCCAAGGGCCTAAACATTCCTTTGAAGTGAAGCAGCATTTCACTTGCATTTCCCTCAATTTGGTCTACTGCATTCGCTGCTCCCAATGCAGTCTCCTCTACATTGAAGAGACCAAACGCAGACTGGATGACCGCTTTGCGGAACACCTTCGGTCTGTCTGCAAGCAAGACCCAGACCTCCCTGTCACTTGCTATTTCAACACAGCAGCTTGCTCTCATGCCCACATGTCCATCCTTAGCCTGCTGCAATGTGCCAGTGAAGCTCAACGCAAACTGGAGGAACAGCACCTCATCTTCCGACTAGGCACTTCACAGCCTTCCGGACTTAATATTAAGTTCAACGATTTCAGATCATAAACTCTTTCTTCCATCCCCACCCCTTTCCGATCCACGTTTTCCAATAATTTGTCAGTTTTTTACACTATATTTTTTTCTTTTCCCGCCTACTTTAAAATTTATTTCGATCTATTGTTTCATCTCCACCTTTTAGCCCATTACGATCCCTTGCCCCCACCCCACCCGCACTAGGGCCATCTGCCACTAGCTTGCTTCCCTTAATGTCCCCATTAGCACATCCTTTAGATAATATCACCATCATCAACACCCCTTTGTCCTTTTGTCTATGACATCTTTGGCAATCTCTTCTTGGCCTCCACCTATCACTGGACCCCTATCAACCTGCTGAGTTTTTCCAAACTGAAGAATGAGTTGGCAGAGAAGACACAACAATGTTCAATTTTCCAGGAGGCAGCAAACAAATACAAACAAGAGATGGAAGAGCTAAAGAATCAGCTAAATGAAGCCAAAGAGGCTTTGGAAGCAAAAATCGCAGAATTTTCCAAGAGGCAGACAGATAATGAAATTTTTGGAGACTCAGCTGCTGAGCTCAGACAAGTTGAGCTTGCATCTGAGAGAAGTCTGGCCAAAAGTAAGTCAAAAAGAAGGCTGAGATTAAAGTCTGCGCTAGAAAGAAAAGTCCAAGCAAGGGAGGTAATCTATTTGGATCACCAGGCATATTCACAGGAGAAAATGAGAGCCATAAGAGAGGCGCCTGCACCAAAGAATGCCTCAGAGCTCAAATCATTCCTAGGAATGATCAGCTATTATGGGTGGTTCTTACACAATTTGTCTACTATGTTGGTCCCCCTGCAGCTCTACTAAAAATGAACCAACGTTGGTCTTGGGAGGCGCCCCAGAAAGAAGCTTTCATAAAAGTGAAACAATTGTTACACTCGCCCAGTCTATTAGCACATTATGACCAGACAAAAGAATTGGTGCTCATGTGATGCATCTCCCTACGGAGTGAGAGCAGTGCTCTCTCATCGGATGGACAATGACATGGAATGACCAATAGGTTATGTATCAAGAATGCTCACCACAGCAGAAATGGGTTACTCACAGATAGAAAAAGAAGGCCTGTCCATCATCTTTGGTGTCAAGAAATTTCACCAGTACATACATGGCCGCCATGTTACAATTGTTTCAGACCACAAACTATTGCTAGGGTTGTTTAGCGAGGACAAAGCTATACCAGACTCAGCAAGAATACAACAATGGGTTTTAACTCTGGCAGCAAACAAATTAATACACTTTTGTACATAGGCCTCGCAATCAAATCGCAAACACTGAAAACTTACTCATTTGCCTTTACAAAAAAATGATGAGCACATCCCAGTTCCACAGGAACTTGTTTTACTGTTAAATTTCTCAGATTCCTCGCTGGTTTGTGCTCGACAGATCAGAGACTGGACAAGTCGGGACCCAGTCCTCTATCAAGTACGAAAACAAGTGCTACATGGTTGGTCACAGGAGCCCGTATATGATGAAATGAAACTGTATTTCAACAGAAGACATGAAACAACCAGCCAGGATGGCATCTTATGGTGGGGAGCACGAGTGACAGTTCCTCCAAAGGGTAGGGAGCCACTTTGAATTGAATTACACAGTGCCCATCCAGGAATTTCCCAAATGAAGACCATAGCACACAGCTATCTATGGTGGCCTGGGATGGATGGCAAAATAGAGAGTTTAGTAAAGCACTGTGTGCTATGTCAGCAACTACAAAAGTTGCCAGTGACAGCTCCATTACACCCATGGGGGTGGCCAGGTAGACCCTGAGTGCGGTTACACATTGACTACATTGGATCTTTCTTGGGAACAATGGTAACAATGATCATTGTCAATACCCATTCAAAATAGTTGGATGTATATGAGGTGAAGTCAGCAACGTCGGCCGCTACAATTGAGAAACTACTTCAGAGTTTTGCCATTCACCGACTACCAGAAGTAATTGTTTCCATTAATGGTGCGGTATTTACGAGTGCTGATTTTCAATGGTCTATCAGCCTCAATGGTATCACTCATGTGAAAACTGCACCATACCACCCTTCCTCAAATGGAATGGCTGAAAGGGCAGTTCAAACATTCAAGGCAGGCATGAGAAAGCTAACTGGTGATTACTTGACAATCAAGCTAGCACGCTTTCTTTTTCATTACAGGACCACGCCTCACACAACAACAGGTGCCACGCCTGCAGAGTTATTGTTGGAACACTGTCTCAGGACGAGGTTGAGCTTAATAATGTCGAATTTAGAGGGGAAGGTGGAAAGGAGTCAAGGAAGCCAGAAATCCAGACATGACTGGCATAGTCGTGAGAGCCGGTATACGTGAAAAACTTTGGGGAAGGACCAAAATGGTTACCGGGTGAAATCAGTGTGGTGACTGGACCTATGTCTTACCATGTGGCGGTGGAAGGCTGGATCACCCGTAAACATGTGGACCATTTAAGGAAGAAAGTGACATATCATCAAGACTTGGTTCCACCATGTCTGATGTTCCTGTAAGAGTAAAGGATACAAAACTGCAAGTGCCCACTGAAGTACCTAATGTTCAGGCAACTCCAGAAAAGGGGGTTCCTGACAAAGAATCTGAAGTTGTGGATCTGCGACATTCCACACGGACCAGGAAACTGCCTGAAAGACTGAACTTGTAAATTCCTTACCCAGAATAAATATTATGTTCTCTTGAAAAATATGCACTTGTAAATATATGTATAGCTGAGTTAAAGGGTGAGGAATGTAGTAATTATGGGTTTAGTTAGTGTGTAATGTACCTTTAAGAATAATATGTGTTAAGGAAGATCACATGATCTGTAGTAATCAATAGGAGAATAGTACAGGCTACCTCAGTAGTCAGTGTAGAGATAGAATTGGAGTTGAAAGCACACATGTAGTTGCTGCTGAGTATATTGTAAATAAACTTTATGTTTCCATCTAAGGAGTGTCTGCAGATCAACTCTATCACTAATAGTACAACTCAGCCACCCTACAACAGTGAGGTCAAGAGAATAGAGCAGTTTAGATGGATATTCTGAAACTTGGACTCTCGGCTGCTGAAAACATAGCTGCTAATGGGGATTTATGAAAATCCCCATATTGGGGAAGATGTACTTTATACTATGTAACTAATATTGGAGGCTCACTGGTTTATATACACTCAGTAGCTCAAAGCATATACATCAACTCATATATTAATCCACACCAGCTCAGCCAAATATTCCACCTCCCATATACATTGAAGGAGAGACTCTGGAATATGTTGAGCACTTTCCATAGCGTGGCAGGTAACACGCCCAACAGACCAGCATTGATGAGGAGATCCAATACCAGATTAGCTCAGCCTTCTACAAGCTATGGCAGTGAGTGTTTGACAATTTAGAGCTCCGCAGTTCAACAAAAATCCTACTGTATAGAACAGCTGGCCATCACCACACTGCTGTAATGCACTCAGACCTGGACTGTGTATCAGTGACACATTAGAGCACTAAAGAAATTCCATCAGCAATGCCTCTGCTGCATCCTCAAGATTCAGTGGGAGGACCGTCAGTCAAACTCTAGGTGTCCTTCTTGAAACCAGTTTCAGAAGCATTCAAGCAAAGCTTCTGCAAAATCTATTTCAATGGATGGGATACTGTGTCCAGATTGTCAAAAAGCATCTCCCCTGCCAGGTCCTGTTTTCTCAACTCTCAAATGGTTAACATTCCAGTGGAGGACATAGAAAACACTTCAAAGACGCTGTGAAGGTCCCATTGAAGGACGGCAGCATTGACATTAATGTCTCGGAGGAGCTTGCTACCAATGGTTCTAAATGACAACAATTTGTCCATTAAGCTGCATCATGCTTTGATTCCAAATGCCTTATTGATGAGGCAGAGGGGTGGCAGAGAATGAAGCAAATCCTGCACTCCGGATCTCACTGCCTCCGTATTCCAAAGATTCTAACAGAATCGGACTGTTCAGTCACATGAAGGTGCATGGCAGAAACTCATGACCCACATCAGAATTGAGGGACAGCAGACAACAATGATCAACAATGTACTATCAGTTTTGCCCAATGGGGGGCAGCAAATCCCAAGCTATCACAACATTATTGCACCAATTCAATAGAGACTATAGTCTTAGCTACATGTAGCCCTAGAGGACATAGGCTGCTCTCTCATTAGAGGGAGATAACTGGTGGTGAGCTTAACCTGAGGGTTATCACACCTGAAGTGAGGGGTGAGGCCTTCATGGATGATGTCAGCTGGTAGAGGAATGGAACACATGTTGGCATCATTCTGCATCACATACCAGCTGTCCAGCCAACTGAGCTAACTGACCCCCCCCACCACCAACTACCCCCCCACTGAAGTCAATATGAAAGTAAAGGGAAGAAAATGGCCTGGATTTTGTGGTCAGCAGCAAAGGGTCAGCGCTCATCACTGACCTCATTAAATGTTGCCCAAAAAGTGTCTGGAGTAAAGATTTCCAATATTCTGACATTATGTTAAATTTGATGCCATTTATAGACCTTGTGTGGCATCCAGCAATAGGGCAAGCAGCAAGCAGGCTAATCAACCAACCAGATCAAAGAATTCCTCACAAAGCGCAAAACAAGAAGCGAAAAGCAGCTACAATAATTCACATTTAATCATTGTAGGAAAAGTGGATTTAAGATTGGGACATGTAATGGATTCAGGGAGAAACTGAAATATCATAAACAAACCTTACATTTCTTTTCATGATTTAAAAAGTCATAAGAAGATAAGAAACAGGAGCAGGAGTAGACCATATGGCCCATCGAGCCTGCTCTGCCATTCAATATGATCAGGGTGACCTTTTGCTTCAACTCCACTTTCCCCCCATATCCCTTGATTCTCTGACAGACCAAAAGTCTGTCTATCTCAGCCATAAACACATCCAACAGTGAAGCATCCATAACACTCGGGGTTGAGAATTCCAAAGATTAACAATGCTCTGAGTGAAGAAGTTTCTCCTCATCTCAGTCCTGAATAATTGGTCCCATATCCTCAGTCTGTGCCCCCATGTTCTAGATTCCCCAGCCAGGGGTAATAACCTCAGTGTCTATCCTGTCAAACCTTTTCAGAATCTTGTATGTCTCAATGAGATAGCCCTTTCATCCCAAGAACCAACCTAGTGAACATTTGCTGTACTCCCTCCAAGGCAAGTATATCCTTCCTTAAATATGGAGACCAAAACTGCACACAGTACTCCAAGTATGGTTCCACTAAAGTCTTATATAATTGTAGCAAAATTCCCTTATTCTTGTATTCCAATCCCCTTGCAAGGGTCCGACATGCCATCTGCCTGCCTAATTGCTTTTTATACCTGCATGCTAATTTTCTATGTTCCTTCTATGAGTACATCCAAGTCTTTCTGAACATCAATACTTACAAGTTTCCCACCTTTTAAATAATATTCTGCTTTTTTATCCTTTCTACCAAAATGAATAACCTCACACTTCCCCACATTATATGCCATCTACTACCTTGTTGCTTATTCAATTAACCTGCCTATATCGCTTTGCAACCTCTTTGTGTCCTCCTCAGAGCTTACATTCCCACCTAGCTTTCTATCATCAGCAAACATAGATATTTCACTCAGTGCACTTTGTCAAATTTTCAGAAGTAATAGGGGTACTTTTAATTCCTGATGATGACGTTAAAAGGGCGACATTGGATTAACCATTCATTGTACACCAAAACTGATGTAACTTTGAGATGGGGTTTTTGCAGAACACTTATCCGATACCCTGGCAAAATTGAAACTTATGTCCATTATGCATCAGTTATAGCTTTTGGGCATTGACAGTTCAAAGCATTTCTGAGGGCCAAGGCTCAATTAAGTAGAACCGGAAAGCTCAGGTAACTCAACGGATTTAAGCAATATTGGTCTGCAAGTTGGTGGGGACGGTGGGGGAGTCATAGTTGAATAACAGTGGTGGGTGTCTGTAGCAGAAGTGGCTCAGTTTAATTTTGTGGGGACTCGAGGATCCAGCTCCATCAAAACAACTTAAACCTTACATCAACAAGCTGCTAATGGGGCATCAAATCTACCAAGCCAATTCTGTGGCTATTAGTACCAAATCTGACAAGTTAAAACCGGTCCCTTAAAGCTTATGTTACTATCTTAATAATTAATAAATAGGGATGACAAACCAAACTAGATTAATTTATTCACATAAAGCAAAAATCTTTCATTGATTGATCTCACTCCCTCAGGATATTCCAAAGTACTTTACAGCCAATGAAGTGAGGGCGGACTTCTGATAGGCGCCTCCAGTCGCAGGTGCGCTGCCATTTTATGATGTCCACCAGGAAGCACTATGTGCTCCTTGCGTGGGCAGAGGGGGGATAACCTCAGGCGGGAGTGTGCTCTTTCGCGTATGTGCACGAAAGAGCACATAGATCTCCCTGAGGCTAAATGCTGCTTCAGGGAAATCGTTTCCGATGTAAAAGTTGAATTTCAGGTAATTTAAAAATTTCCCTGCCATGTCGCCTCATGCGACACTGTCACATGAGTTGGGATATGTCCATAACTGTTATTGAAACATTTGTCAAAATTTTTAAAACCCCCATGAAACCTCATCCCGCCCATGGATGAGCTTTCATGCTTTTACTGAGGCCTGGGCTCCCGGCCTCCCCACCAACCCTAAGGTTGGACGGGCAGGTCCATCAATCAGGTTAATGAGTTTTTTAATGGCCTCCTTAATAGTCCAAACTGAAATCTAAATGACGTGGGGTGATGTCGGGATGCACGCCTGGCGTGTCCCCGCGTCATTTTACGTGTTGATGTGTGGGCCCCACCCCCACTCACCGACTGGAAAAACCTGCCCTTAATCACTGTTGTAATGCAGGAAACACAGAAGCTCATTTTCACACAGCAAGCTCCCACAATCTGCAATAATGATAATGCCCAGATAATCTGTTCTAATCTGGGAGCAGGCTCGATGGGCCATACGGTCTACCATGGCTCCTGTTTCTTATCTTCTTATGACTTTTTAAATCATAAAAAGAAATGTAAGATTTGTTTAAGATGTTTCAGTTTCTCCCTGAATCCAATGCATGTCCCAATCTTAAATTCACTTTTTGTACAATGATTACAATGATAGAAGCTACTTTTTACTTCTTGCCTTGCTCATGTGAGAATTCTTTGATCTGATTGGCCTGCCTGCTGCTTGCCCTATTGCTGGATGCCAACCACCCCTTATAAATGGTGTCAAATCTAAAGTGATGTCAGAATAGAGAAAATCTATGCTCTAGACCTAATTGTTCTAATTAGGACCATAAGGTATGAATTTCATGTCATTTATTAATGTATTTATTCAGTAACAATGCTGAGTTATTAAGCAGTTATTGCTAAACTTGTATTAAACCTTGGTTAGACCACACATGGAATACTGTGCATAGATCTGTCCCCCCGTATTATAAAAAATATAAAGGGGCACTGGAGAAGGTGCATAAGAGTCACAAGGATTATGACATTTACTTATCAGGAAGGGCTGAAAGACTGGGGCTCTTTTCTTTAGAAAAGAGAAAGCAGAGGAGTGACTGATAGAAGTGTTTAACATTAGGGATTTGTAACATTAGGGATTTGATTGGGTAGACATGGGGAACCAAAACTATGAGCCATAAATATATGATAACTACCAATATTACCAATAGGAAATCAAGAGAAAACTTCTTTAGCCAAAGGCTGGTGAGAACATGGAACTCACTACAACAAGGAATAGTTGAGGTGAATACCATAGAGGCATTTAAGGGGAAGCTAGGTAAGCACATGAGGGTAAAGGAATAGAAGGTTATGTTGATTGGGTTAGAAGTAGGAGGAAGGGGAGGCTCCTGTGTAGCACAAACACTGGCACAGGTCATTTGGGTCAAATGGCCTGTTTTGTGCTGTTATTAAATTTCTATGTAATTCTATGTAAACAGACAAAACAATGACCAGACCAAGGATATTTAATTAACTGAGAAATTTGATCCACTGGGACTCAGAGCAGCCTTCAGTGAGTATATAGGGAGCATAGCTGCAAGGAACTCAATTTAACCAATGCTAGGCATTATAACACTAGGCAGAGTTGACCTGATTCATCTGTTTTTGTAACGAATAAAACAAAAATATTCTATTTGTAATACTATAGAGTACATGCTACATTTCAGATTAGACCAATTGTACAGAGGCCCATGCTGAGACAGGTCTGTATTTCTGTGGGGTTGCTGGTTGTGAGGGACAGGGCTGTTGCTTGTCAGTGAAGCATCGCTAAATTATTCAATGGCACACAGAGTTAGTGGGTTAATTGGTAAGTATGCCAAACCATGTGTAAGTATATCAGCCTGTCCTCCAAACATTGCAGCTCAGAGACATGCTTCAAAGTGTCAAAACTATTTTTGATAAAAGAGGGGCTATCATTCGAGACTGGTTTTTCCTGCAGTGTGGAGCTGGAAGGTTTAAAATGCCTGGGGCTTGATTTTAACTCAGTGCAAGTGACTGCGTTTTGAATGGGTTAAAATGGGGTCCCCAAAGGTTTAATTCTTGTGCCAGCGAAAGACGAAAGTAGAGCAAAAGCACTTGCCAAGAATGTTTACATTAATCAAGAACAAACTAAATGCAATTAAGTTAAATTAATGACAGGTGTCTGAGATACAGCCATTAGACCTTCTGGCCTTAAAAGGCCAGGCTCAGTGAACCCACAACAGCAGAAAATGCATTGTGGCTCAAATGGCAGCAAGCTCCAGTTCTATAAGAACAAGCAATGGAGGTGTAAATGAATTGCAGAGGTTTGGCCACCTTTTGTATACCCTGTGCAACTTTCCTTCCCATTTACTTCAAATGAAAGGAAACTGGCAGGGGAGCAGGGAGTGTTCAATGGGCAGTTAATGCACTACACTTCCCACCAAAGGTGAAAGGCCAGCCCAGCATTCTATGTGACTTGATGTGAGCGAGGACATGGGAAATCTGCCAAATAATTAAGACCGTGAGAAGGAAAAGATTTATGATTTCAGTCTATTCTCCACTTCACTGTTTGGAGATTAAGAGGTCAGGGTGAACCCTGAGATAATACCTTGGAGTAGGTGAGAAGTGGGTGCAGAAGGACTGGATAAAGCAGAAGAGTAGCCCAGGAGTAGCGAGAAATAAGGGACAGTGATTACAGTCAAAACACACACTCAGGTAGACATGCGCACTGGGTGACCCAGAGTATCAGAAGTACATTGCATGAGGTGAATCCATGGTGCCAAGGCTAGTTACTGCTCAAGAGGCACTGGAACACAAGGCTGTTTTGTGCAGTTAATGTATTAATGTTTAGTAGACATTGAGCAACCTGAACATAACTTGCAGTTTTGAGTAACTAATTAGATACAATCCCAGTGTGCACTGTAGTAATGTATAGTTTATGACAAGTATTTAGATGTTTAACCTGTTGTAGGGTGGCTGAGTTGTACTATTAGTGATAGAGTTGATCTGCAGGCACTTCTTGGGCGGAAACATAAAGTTTATTTATAATATACTCAGCAGCAATTACATGTGTGCTTTCAACTCCAACTCTATCTCTACACTGAGGTAGCCCACGCTACTCTCCTATTGGTTATGACAGATTGTGTGATCTTAAGTATTATTCTTGAAGTTACATTATACACTAAATAAAACCCTAATTACAAGACCTGTCTTGTACAACTTGTAGCAACTTTCATGTCTGCAGCAGAAAAACTTGCTTTGCCCACTGTGCTGCAGTGTGCGTAAATAATCACGAATAGATCAGATACCTCCCATAAACAGAAACAGAAAATGCTGGAAATACTCAGTAGAACTGGCAGATGAGGAGAAACAGAGTTAACATTTCTGGTCTGTGACCTTAATGTAATGGGCCTTGAACAACTGGAAGGAGGGGGGGAGGGTGGTGAAAATGTGATAATGACCAGATAATCTGTTTTAGTGATGTTAGTTCAGGGATAAATGTTGTCCAGGGTCCTGAGGACAACTCTCCTACTCTTTCAATAGCGCTGTGGGATCTTCTACATTGAGTGTGCAGACAGAGCTCGGTTTAATGTCTTATCCAAAGGATAGAACATGGGGTAATTTTCAACATTGTCAATCAGCTGGTACGAAGGCAGAGCTGATCTCCCATTTTCACTCCATGGATTTTAGGCTTCTTGTCTTTATGGCCCTCCATAGATATGATCTGTAGTAACCAATAGGAGAGTAGTGCAGGCTACCTGAGCAGTCAGTGTAGAGATATAGTTGGAGTTGAAAGCACATGTGTAGTTGCTGCTGAGTATATTGTAAATAAACTTTATGTTTCCACTCAAGAAGTGTCTGCAGATCAACTCTATCACTAATAGTATAACTCAGCCACCCTACAACACCACTATAAAGTAGTGATTTATCCACTTCATTTACCCTGTGATAGAGTGATGATTTATCCACTTATTCTGCAAAAAGAGACACAATTTTGTGAAAAGACTTCACTTTAAAGAGATTAATTTCTTGCCAAGTTGAACAGGTGACTGGATGGCTTAGACTGCAGTTATACTAGGTTACCAGGCTCACTGTTGGCAATTTTGTTTAGACTGCCTTTGCTGGATTTGTATGCTTACAAGCAAGTGCTGAGCTGTATTTACTGCCTTGGCATTTTGAATGGAAAAATTTCAGCACCAAAAATATTCTGCTTAAATTTGTAAAGGATGAAAGAGATCCAATGAATTTGAAACCTGAGTGGATTTATGCTGCATGTAATGTCAAGCCCTTGGGGGTTTGTGTGTAGGGGTGGTGATAACCATAAAGGTCTCTCACATTGTGGCATTGCAGAGTCAGATTAATACTAGGACCAGCAGTTGCACAATTTTTTATACATTACTGCCAAGCGGAAAGTACTTGATTGTGACACGAAAGTGGCAGCATTACTGCACGCTGCGTGATGTTAGGAGCTAAGTGTGCAGTAAGCAATGTAGAAGGATGTTAGACAGCAATGGGGTCTTATCACTGCCCCCTCACCAGCACTTATTCCTCTGCCACACAATTGATTTCAGCAAGAAGTTTCTTCCAACTTGGTTACTTCAAAGAAAATTTCCCACAGCTGAGCTGTTCGAGCTGAGCATGGCTAGTGTGGGAGGTTTGCAGTAAAGCTCCGTTGTCCCATTAAATTGTTGAGAAATCACAAGTGTGGCCCGCTGCCTGGTTTTAGCCACATGCACTAATTGAAGTAGAAAGTGCCTTACCCAGTCACAGAATACAGGTTGATGCACCTCATACTTATATTTACTTAACAGACATCTACAACCATTCAGGTTCAAGACTGAACAGGCGGAAACGTCACTGAAAAGAATGCTGGAACCAGGGGTGACCGTGAGTGTGATGTGCCAGTGGATGTGTGACACTGAGCTGTCTGTGCTTAGGGGATTGTGTAACAGGACATTTGATAGAATGGCGGTAACTTTACCAGCTGCTGCATGTTAGGAGCTCAGACTCCCAGTGATCATCCATCAGGTCTTCCTTTTATCTGCATTTCTCACTCAGCTCTTATCCAGAAAATCACAAGGGGCACAGGACCCTAAAGTTCAGATGTTCAGAAGATCCCTGACAGCAGCGTCATTTCGTAAAGTAACCACTTTCTTTATTCATTGAGGTAGGTAGTTAACTCAAATACTTCAGCATAGAGCTAAAATCATGGTATTTGGTCAAATCCTGATGACTCATATGTACTTATTTATTGCACGGGCTCCTTGTACTCCCACTGGGCACTTCCTTTCCATTATTCCATCCTTAAAGAGGCATTTCATAGAAACCTGTCCCTAGCCCCTTAATTATTAATATTCTTCACCCCTTTATTTGACCCCTTCAAGCATGAACTTAAAAATATTCATTTGTGCTTGAAGCCAATAAATTCTTAATCAAGTTTTCCTTGTGGGCTGGCTCAAAGCCATTAAATTATAAAAGATCTCTTTCTTTTTCCACTCACGTTTCTGCTTTAAGCAGATAAATTATTAACTGAAATGTTTACTTCAGATGTCGGTTAAAAGAATATTAATTACAAAATGATTCATCCTACTCACACCTTGACTTCAAGTCATAAGTAATTAATCAACTAAATAGGTCACTTCAATCCCTTCAAGTCCACATCAATCAAAAAAATAAATATTTTCTCTCACACCCTGGTCCACAATCAGCTGCTGCTGAAGAAATAATTTGTTCTGTCTCACCTACTGGTTTTTAAGTCTTAACTATTGGGAACCATATTTTTCTCAGTTTAATGACTGAACAATTAGCAGCAGAAAAGAATAGATTTTTTTTCATTTTTAACATAACTTGCTGCTTTGATAAAATGGATTTACAAGTTAACCCTTAAAAATAAATGCTTGTTAAGTCTTATTAAAATGATCAGAAACTAACAGATTTGTGAAGGGTGGTTCTTGAATGTTGACATAGGGCTAGGTTTTATGTGCCCATGCCTGGCCTGTTTTCAGTCTCCCTCTCTGTGGCAGATGAAATTTAATGCATGCTACGATCCTTGATTAGATCCTGGGAAGTCAGGGAGATCCAGTTAGGGATCAAATAGCTGTTTCTTTAAAGTAGATAAAGGCTGAGATTCAAGACACCTGCTTTTTGAATAAAACCACAAGATTTCACAGGTTTTGAACAAACAAAAACAACATTTACTATACAAGTTCAGAATGATAAAACTAATTACAATATGTATCTTATACTCTAACACTCAAGGTAAGTATGAGGTACATGTGACAAACTGTGGTTGAACATACCACACTACAGAGTAAATGGCAGATGCAACCAAGACAGAGTCCATGGATTTTTCAAGAACCCACCCAGATGTCAGTAAATCCCAAGTCAAACAATCTCATTGAAACTCTATCTTATGAGGGATTCCCAGCTTCACCTTTGAAGATCTTCCCTTGAAATTTTCTCCCAAGAGTCGCTCCCACTGGGACGGCTTTAACAATGGCTCATCTCATCGGGTTTCAATCTCACCTTCTGAGATTCCTTCACCCTGTATTCTTGAGACACTCAAGTACTAGCTTATAAGCACACTTTCAGATCTATGGCCATGCCATGCAGCACATCACTGCTCCAAACAGGTACCTTTGCTCCAATGGTCTTTTTTACTCTGCTCCCTGTAGCTCTTTCTTTAACTTAGCTTAACTGGGACCTGTTCCTGTTCCTTTTGTCTTTGTGACACTTGCTGGCTGATAGACTGCCTCAGACTGACTGCTTAAAGAAGATCTGATGACCTTTCAAAATACTCCCAGAGGGTCCCACCCTTGTTATTAGGCAGGAACCAATGTAACAAGCATTGGAACATCCTGTACTTTAAATTTCAAAATCTCCACAGGCTGCTAATTTAACACCCAGGGACACACAGATCAATGGATTTCATGACACGCAGAGAAGTGTGAAATGATACATTTGATAGGTAAAGCTTGGAGAGGCAATATAAAATAAAGGGTACAATTCTAAGAGGGGTGCAGGAGTATAAAGACCTGGGAGTATATTTGCACAATCATTAAAGGTGGCAGGGCAGGTTGAGAAAGTGTTTGAAAAGGCCATAGAAAATCCTGAGCTTTATATATAGAAGCATAGAGTACAAGGACAAGGAGGTTATGGTGAACCTTTATAAAACACTGGTTCAGCCTCAACTGGAGAATAGTGTCCAAGCCTGGGCACTGATTGTTAGAAAGAATGTGAATGCTTTAGACAGGTGCAGAAGTGATTTACAAAAATGATTCAGGGATAAGTGATTTCAGTTATGCAGATAGACTGGAGAACCTGGAGTTGCTCTCCTTGGAGGAGAGAAGGTTGAGAGAGGATCTAGACAGAGTAGACAAGGATAAACTATTTCCATTGGCACAAGGATCAAGAATTATAGGATCACAGAATTATTACAACTAAAGAGAGGCCATTTGGCCCATTGTGTCTGTGCCGGTTCTCCAAATAAGCAATTCACATTTTTTCCCCGTAACCCTGCACATTCTTCCTTTTCAAATAATAATCCGATTCCCTCTTGAATGCCTCAATTGATCCTGCCTTCACCACACTCTTAGGCAGTGCATTCCAGATCCTAATCACTCAGATTATCCTCATGTCTCCATTGCTTCTTTTGCCAATTACCTTAAATCTGTGCGCTCTCATTCTTGATCCTTCCACCAGTAGAAACAGTTTCTCCCTATCTACTCTGCCCAGACCCCTCATGATTTTCAATATCTCAATCAAATCTCCTCTCAACCTTCTTTGTGTGTGTGTTTGGATGTGAGAGAGGGTATGTGTGTGTGTGTGTGTTAGTGAGAAAGAGAGCCAGTGTGAGAGTATATGTGTAAGAGAGTGTGTGTGAGAGAGAGAATGTGTGTGTGTGACAGAGAGAGTGTGTGCGTGAGAGAGTGTGTGTGCGTGTGTGTGTGTGAGAGAGTTTGTGTGTGTCAGAGAGATCGTGTGTCAATGTGTGTGTGAGGGTGAAAGAGAGAGTGTGTATGAGAGCAAGAGTGAGTGAGTGTGTGAGTGAAAGTGTCTGGCTTACTACCGGTCTCAGGGTTCTCATTCATCCTCACCCCCACACACCAACACATACTGGCACCCATTCACACTCTAATGGTCATCTTCATTAATTATTAATATTTTTAAATTAGCAATTTATTGCTTTGACATTGTTTGTTTTGCTCAGCAAGTTGCTTCTTTTCTTCATACCTCAACTTTTTTTTTAAATTCATGTTTAATGTTGTGCCAAACCTTATCTTTCTAAAATTTGCTCGTCGGCCTCTTGAGCATGGAACAAATTAAAATGTTCAATTTGTCCCTCACGGGTCAAGCCTAGGCTGGAATGATTTAGTCCTCCATTAGCGTTCAGCAATTTGGAAGCTCCTCTTCCTGTTCTCCCAATGGCTTGGATTTCTGAAATAAAAAATAGAAAATGCTTGGAAACACTCAGCAAGTCAGGCAGGATCTGTGAAGTGAGAAACAGAGTTAATGTTTCTGGCATGTGGGCTCTCATCAGCACATTAATCTCAGATTTCCAGCATCCACTGTATTTGGCTTTTATATCTTGATTTCTTGTAGTGACCTGCATGAATTACCTATGACCTGCCTGACCTTTAAGAAAGTCCTCAGTTTTAAGAACCGTATTTTGAACTTCTTCTGAGTGATTTTTTTAACGTATCTTCATTTGTGTCATTTAACTTTCTCCCTATCAGTTTTATCTGGAACTCTGATCTTCACCTGGGTTCTGCTCTTTAAATACCATGGTTAATGACACAGGAGATTTATAGATATACAATAAAACGTATAGATATTCTGATCAGGCACTCCTTCCCGAATTCACTTTCACTGTAGCGGATCATTGCTTAAAGATCTTGGCATGATAATGTTTAGTCTACTTACTGCAGCGTAATAATATTATACTGCCATGCAGATTCTTGCAGGTAATTAGAATTTTATCAATTCAAAGCACTCAATATTAATCTGTCTGTTTTATAAGTGCCTGTTAAGTATTGAGGTTATATAGTACCATATGTTCTTAAGAGTTGGAGTCATAGAGTTATACAGCACAGAAACAGGACCTTGTCTATGCCGGCCATCAAGCACCTATTTATTCTAATCCTATTTTCCAGCACTTGGCCCATCGCCCTGTATGCTATGGTGTTTCAAGTGCTCATCTAAATACTTTTTAAACGTTGTGAGGGTTCCTGCCTCTAGCACCCCCTCAGACAGTGTGTTCCAGATTCCAACCATCCTCTGGGTGAAAATTGTTTTCCTCAAATCCCCTCTAAGCCCCCTGCTGCTTACCTTAAATCAATGCCCCCTGGTTATTGATAGCTCCGCTAAAGGAAAAAGTTTCTTCCTATCTATCCTATCTAAGCCCCTCATAATTTTGTATATCTCTATCAGGTCCCCCTTCAGCCTTCTCTGCTCTAAGGAAAACAACCCTAGTCTATCCAGTCTCTCTTCATAGCTGAAACGCTCCAGCCCAGGCAACATCCTTGTGAATCTCCTCTGCACCCTCTCCAAAGTAATCCCATCCTTTCTATAGTGTGGAACCAGAACTGCACACAGTACTCCAGCTGTGGCCTAACTAGCATTTTATACAGCTCCAACAGAAACTCCCTGCTCTTATATTCTATGTCTCGGCTAATAAAGGCAAGGATCCCACATGCCTTCTTAACCACCTTATCTACCTGCCTTCAGAGATCTATGGACATGTACACCAAGGTCCCTCTAATCCTCTGTACTTTCTATGGTCCTACCATTCATTGTGCATTCCCTTGCTGTGTTAGTCCTCCCAAAATGCATCACCTCACATTTCACAGGATTAATTTCTATTTACCACTGCTCTATCCATCTTACCAGCCCATCTATATCATCCTGTAACCTAAGGCTTTCCTCCTCACTATTTACAACACCACCAATTTTTGATGATCTGCAAACTTACTGATCGTACCTCCTATATTCACGTCTAAATCATTAATGTACACTACAAACAGCAAGGGTCCCAACACCGATCCCTGCAGTACATCACTCATCACAGGCTTCCAATCGCAAAAACAACCTTTGACCATCACCCTCTGCTTCCTGCCACTAAGTCAATTTTGGATCTAATTTGCCAAATTGCCCTGTATCCCATGGGCTCTTACCTTCTTGACCATGCTCCCATGTGGGACCTTGTCAAAAGCCTTACTGAAGTCCATTATACACTTTGGTTACTGAAACACCAGATGTTTTTTAGGAGATGCATGGATGTTTTTTTTTATTTTCTGCTTTTTCCTTGACCATGTCCTGAGAGGGTGTTGCTTAAATTCAAAGTGGCAGTTCAGGATCTCACATTAAGTGCCTTCAGAGCTGAGCTGCAGCAAGGCTGCTTTATGGGACAACACTGTCCCTGGGAGTGTGATCTTCCTCCGCCATCAGGATCATTTTACCTGAACCTTGCAGTCCCTCCTCTAACCTGGTCTCTCTTTTTCGCAGGCTGTTGAGAGGAAGGAGGTGCCTGTTGTTTTGGTGATCTGGCTTTGGCTGAGGTAGATTTGCCAGGGGCTTGGAGTAGTGTAAAACCTCAATTTCTCAGCAAAGAGTGAGTCCGTGCAGTGACCAAGTTAGTGTGGTACAGCAATGTCTATTTACAAAATGTCTGCTAGTGTGATTATTAAACAGCAAAGACAATCTGAGCAAGTGTTGTTCAAAATGGTCTAAGAACAACAACAACAACTTAAATTTATTTAGCACCTCTAACGTAATGAAACGTCCCAAGGCGCGTCACGGGAGCATTATAGAACAAAGTACAACATCGAGCCACACAACGAGATATCTGTTACAAGACCAAAAGCTTGGTCAAAGAGGTAGGTTCTTCGGAGCGTCTTAAAGAAGGAAAGTGAAGTGGACAGGAGGTGAGGTGTAGGGAGAGTATTACAGAGCTTGGGGGCCAAGGCAACTGAAGGCATGGTCACCAATAGTGGAGCAACCTAAAGTCAGGGTGCACAAGAGGCCAGAATTAGAGGGTGGCAGTTATCTCAGATGGTTGTGGGGCTGCAGGAGATTACAGAGGTATGGAGAGGTGAGGACCTGGAGGGCTTTGAAAACAAGGATGAGAATTTTAAAATCAAGACATTGCTTGACAGGGAGCTAATGTAAGTCAGCAAACACCAAGGTGAAAGGGGAATGGGGCTTGCCGCAAGTTAAGATACAGGCAACTGAATTTTGGATGACCTCAAGTTCATGAAGGGTAAAATGGGGACCCCAGCAAGGACTGCATTAGAACAGTCAAGTCCCATTGTAGTGAAGGCATGAATGAGCCTTTCAGCAACAGAGGAGCTGAAACTGGGGCAAAGCTGGGCGATGATACGGTGGTGGAAATAGGTGGCTTAGAAATGGCACAAATGTGAGGTCAGAAGCTTATCTCAGGATCAAATATGACACCAAGGTTGTGAACAGGCTGGCTGAATCTCAGACTGTTACCAGGGAGATGAGTGGGTCGGTAGCTAGGGAACCAAGTTTAGAGATAGAACTGAAAACAATGGCTTGATCTTCCCAATATTTACTTGGAGGAAACTTTGGCTCGATTAGTACTGGATGTTGGATAAGCAGTCTGATAATGAAACAACAGTACAGGAGAGGTGGTGGTGAGATAAGGTTGGGTGCTGTCAGCGCACATGTGAAAACTAATGCTTTGCCTTTGGATGATGTCGCTGAAGAGCAGCATGAAAGTGAGAAGTAGGAGGGGGCCAAGGATGAACCCTTGGGAAAACACCAGACATAATGGTGTGGGAGCAAGCAGAAAAGCCTGCTAGTGATACTCTACTGAAGGATGGTGTGGTCAACCATGCCAAAGGCTGCAGACAGGTCGAGAAGGACGGAAAGGAAAACATAACCTTTGTCACCGTCATGTAGGATGTCATTTGTGACTTTGATAAGAACTGTTTTGGTACTGTAAGTGCCTTTCTTGTCTGAATCTTAATAGGGAGCCCAAGGCAGAAGTCCCAAATGATTTTCCTTTTGAAGACACGGATGCTTTTCCAGAACTGTACCAGTGGCTAGTAATGAATGACAAATGAAAAGCCCTGCACCAGACGGACCAACAAAGATTGGTTCACTCAGAAATTGTTTCCATCAAAGCGGAGTTGGAAGAACTCAACCTGAAAGTACGGCCAGGCACGACAGCAGACGAGAAAGTCACTCATAGAGCTCATTGCCTTGAAAGACTCTGACGAACCAATATGTGCCCCTAGAAAAATGCAAAGGCCTGAATTTTACCCTTGGAGGGTGTGCGTGATTGGCGGGCTCAGGACAGGTTGAGAAACAGGCCCTTGACTGCGATCAGCCCACGACCGTTGGCTGGCTAATTAAGGCCCACCCAGTGTGAAATGCATCTTTCCAATGGTCGAGAAGGGCTGGGTGGGGGTGGGGGCCTGTCAGGCGTTGGGACCAATGGCGATCCAACAGGTGGTTTAAAAATAGCAGAGGCAGCTCCTTGAAGGCCGCCTAGGAATAATCATAAATTCCTTGTTCTGGAGACCGAAGCTATGGCCTCAACAGCAGCTGGAGATGCCTGGTGGAAAGGTAGGTCGGGTGGATGCCTCACAGTGCTCTTGGAGGAGGTGGCTGCCTGGAGAGACACTCTCGATCCCAGAGATCGAAGGAGGATGCCACCGCACCTGACAAAAAGACCTTAGGAGGAGGTGGCAACCGAGATCAGCAGTCATGCTGTTGTCTGACGCACATGGGTGCAGTGTCGCTAAAGGTTCAATGACTTGCAGCGCTCTGGAAGTGTGAGTACCATGTTGGCATGGATCAGTGTGGTGAAGTGTTAAGGTGTGGCTGCCCCCCCGCCCCCCCGTAGAGCTCAGGGGTGTTAGAGTCTGAGTGCCAATTGTCAATGGCTGCTTGGACTGAGTGCCTTGCAGCTCGAGGGCCATGACTCGGATGTGCCCTGCAAGGTGTTCCTCAGGTGGGGTTGGCCAGGCTGCAGTGGCGCTGCAGGTAGAGAGTGGACTAATCAATGCTCCTCTGACCTTTCAGGAGAAGATGAGCACAACCACACTGAGAGGTCACAGAAGCGGAGGCCCCCCAAGCCTCCTAATATTGACCAGATTTGAGCAGGAGTCTTGGAGCTGGAGAGCCACCATGCATTTGTTCAACTGGTTGTGGAGAGGCTGGGGTGTCAGATAAATCTAAGAGTGCAGCGCACAGAGGTGAGAGTTTTGGATTGTGCAAACATTCTTCTGTAGTCTCTTAATTGATGGAGCCTCAAAAATGGAGTCCCCATTGATCATTGAAAGATGATGGCACCATGATGCAGATCTCCATTGTCTCACCAGGGTGCCTGGCATGCACAGTGACAGTGAGAAGACTTAAACTAATGATACGTCACTGTTCTCCCTAAGATTCGACAGCAGGCACTCATTCGCAGGACTCTGAAGAGCCACCTTGGATGCCAGAGGACGACCAGGTGTCAGCTGCACCTGTGTCACACCCGCTCCCTGAACCAGGCACCAGTGCAGATACCAGCACCGCAGTGGGCATTAGATCTTTGGTTAGAATGTTGGTGCACATTGGTGAGGGCACTTCACACTCGCTTGAGGAGCAGGCGGAGGCAGAGATTGCCCAGGACGCCGGCAGTTGGAGGACTGCTGGGGACCAGGACGATGCTGAGTCGAAGACAAATGATGAACCTCTGGAGTCATCCTTAGACAGCAGATGCTGGATGTCCAGCGGGATATGAGGGAGGACATGGTGGAGATTCATGAGGGTCTGCGTGCCATGTCTCTGTTGTGGAGGAGTCCATGCGGAGCGTGAGCACTGCATTGACCCTCATGGCCGAGCGCACTGCCTCCTCCATTGAGATAGTGGCAACTCTCATGGAGAGGCAGCTTCAGTAACAGAATCAGGGGTTTCTGGGGATGCACTCAGACCTGTATGCCCTCACACAGGCAATGACCTCAGGTGGTCAGTGCCAGTGTGGGAAATGGATGAGGCACCCAGTACCCCAGCTAGGTGCCCGTCCATCAATGGTGAGCAGGGAGGTGTAGAGCGACCTCATGTTGGTGCATGAGCTGCCTTTCATCTCTGCGGGCTCCTCTCAGGGCACTCGGGATAACGGCAGCAGCTCCTCCGCCCCTCCGCAGTGACTGTCACATCTGATGAGGCTGCGATTACTGGGGAGATGCCAGCCATGAGATGCCAGAGGATGACCACCAAGGTCAACAAGATGGCAGAGTCAGCAGGCTGCCTTCAATGCCGCTGTCAGCAAGGTGGCAGGGAGTAGGGGGGTGCGCCAAGATGTAGCACTCGTAAACATAAGTTTGAGGCACCATAAGCACAAGAGGTACTTTTCATGGGTGATATTATGTCCTATAATGTTTTGTATATATGTTTCTGGTGTGGAAATGAACACCAGAGATGGTCATGTTAATTTGTTTAGAGTGTGAAAATTACATAAATTTTGCTTTTGTCGTAATGGCCTGAGTGTGCTTCACCTTTATTTTTGGTGCAGGGTAAGCCAGTATGTAATGCTGGACGTGAGTGGCTCTAAACTTTATTGCACAGGCACTGAGTGCACTTTGGGTTCAAATAAAAAGGTCATTTCAGACATTGGGATGGAGGCGGCAGCCCTGGCATGAGGTGGGAGCAGATCTTTGGCAGCCTAGTTGAAGGTCATTGGACCAAGGCATCCCTGGTGTCCCTGCTTCCCTGAATGATACAGAGGTCTGCCTCTACACCTCAGCGTTCTCCTCACTGTGCTCCTCCGGACTCATGACTGGATTTATCCTCTGTGGCCTGTGGAGCTGCATCAAGACCCTTTTCCTCCAGCGGGTCCCCCCTTGCCAGTGCCAGATTGTGGGGAGTGCAACATACAACTACTATCAGTGACACCCGCTTTGGGGGTATTGTAGTGATCCCCCTGAATGGTCCAGGTAAACGAAATGCATCTTCAGAAGACCTATGGTCCCTTCTATCATTGCCCTTGTGGAGGCATGACTCCTATTATAATGCTGCTTTGCCTCTGTTCTTGGTGGTGGAGAGGCGTCATAAGCCAACTTTTCAACGATAGCCCTTTCACCCAGCCGCCACCCATCCAATTGGGTTGGAGCATAGAATAGCCTTGGCACTTGTGAGTGTCTGAGGATATAAGCATCATGGGACCTGCCAGGATACCTTGCACAGACTTGCAGAATCTGTGTCATGTGGTCACAAACTATCTGGAAGTGCATGGAGTGGAATCCCATCTTGTTGACGAAGGCACTCAGCTGACCCGCTGGAACCTTGATGGCCACATGTGTGTAGTCGATTGCACCCTGGATGCGGGGGAAGCCAGCAATAGCTGCAAACCCTCTGGCCTGCTCAGCCTGGTTGGCCTCATCCATATGGAAATGAATAAATGTCATTACCCACCTGAACAGAGCTTCTATCATTAGATTGACGCAACTATGGACAGCTGATTGGGAGACTCCACAAAGATCCCCCACTGATCCCTGGAAAGTGCTGGAGGCATAGAAGTTGAGGGCCACTGTGACCTTCGGAGCCACTGGCATGGGGTGTCCACCCACACAGTTGGAGGTGATCTCAGGTCCAATCATCTGACAAATGGAGGTCACAGTCCCCCTGGAGAGGCAGGGCCTCCTTCAGCATTGCACTTCAGACATATCGAGGTAACTGCATCACTGCCTGTAAACCCTGGCAGCAGGATAGTGGCGTCTTCTGCATCCCCTTCTGCCTTGGACTACCTGCTGGCCCTGCACCCCTTGTGTCTGACCCTCTCCTCCCCCAGGTCGCTCCCCTGGAAGTTGTATTGGCACACCTGGCCTCCTCTCCCTTCTGCTCCTCTCTTCCTCCTCAGAGGAGGTGCCACCAGTGGAGAGCACAATCCCCATTACCAGGGTTACAGAAGGCTGTCTGACACCTGGAAGGGTCCACATGGTCAAAATCCTCTGGGGGCCTTGGAGACACCAATAAGTCCTGAAATGAAGCCTGGAAATGATAACAATGAAGCCCCGAACAGAGATGAAGCTGTCAAGCTCCAATAAGCAGCCAGCAGCAAACTATCTCCTAAACACCTCATTACTCACAATGGCAATGCTGTTTACCCTTTTTATCCTGCCCTTGGATGAGGTTTAGCAAAAACTGGGCTGCCTGCCTGCCTGTTGTACCCATGTGGCGAATGTGAAATTGCATGGGGAACATAAAAGCTGAACAGTTGGGTTTTTAATGTCCTTAAGTGGCCTTTTAATTGATGGGGGTGCGGCTCCAATACCCACGCGTGCCCACCGACCTGAAGATAGCGTGCATTCGGCATGACATCGGGACACTCACCTGACATCATCTCACATGATTTTATGCCAGCTTGGGTCGGGCACGCCCCCACCCGCGAGGCGTAAAATTCTGCCCAAGGAGTTGGAAAAGACGACGAATGCCACTTCAGAAAAAGCTGCGATGGACCTATCAGCAATGACAAAGCTATATACTGACACTTAGAATCAGAAGACATGAGCTGAACAAAAAAATAAACAGTTGAAAAGGCAGCTAATTGTCCTTCAGGATCAGATTCAAAAACAATCCCTTACCCTTCGGCAACACGATGGTATAAAGAATTCCTTGTGCAGCAGAATGGCAGAACAGCAAAACAAATTCAATTGACTCTGGTAAATCACGAGAAGACTCAAGATGAAGCACTTGAGTTTTGCAACAAAAAGGAATACCTATTGAAGTTCCTTCACATGCTACAAGGATCCCTCGGGTCCAAGTTTGTCCCACAGGAACATCACGTTTTGAGGCGTCATTAATTTAATGCCCCTCTGAAAGAACCAGTGACTCAGTTTACAGAGAAGACTCAGGAATCTTCACCATTCCTGGAGGAAGCCAACGGGGACAGAAAAGAGACTACAGTGCTGAAGAAAAGAGTTGCACATTTGGAAGGAACCTTGGAAAAATGTTATATTCCCAAAGAGGTATACAGAGAGATGATAATTAAGAGCACAGGACAGCAAGTGAAGGTGGAAGTTCTCACTAAAGAGCATGTGGTCTTTTAAAAACAATTGGCAGAAGCGTAATTACAGAATGTGAGTTTCAAAGAAAGTGTAGAGGAATTATACTCTGCCAAGGAAAAACTGATCAGTGGCTAGAATACTACAAACAGATCTTTGTGCTGATGTATATTGTCTGTAATCAGCCTCCATCTCTTCTGAGCAGGGATGCCTGAGTGGTCCTAGGCCTCCTCCAGACAGCCAGAACAGCATGGTCCTGTGTCCTCAATCACTAAAAAGCATTCAGACTCTGATTTCACCTGTGATCTCTCTTCTCTTTTTACAGAGCATGTTCGTCCATCGTCATTCCATGTCTGGGGAACTCTCCAAGGGTCAGATCAACCTACCGCACACAAGATTACCATAGAACCTCTGGTAGAAGTGGTACCAGAAAAAGATCAATGGTCTGAGGAAATTTTACCTCCAACTATGATGATGGTACAGTTGATAGTCACACCTACCACTGTGCACACAAGGCAACTTCCAGCCAGCGTGCCAGGGCCACAAGGGATGCTGGGATCTCGGAACAGTCTCACAACATCAACAACAAAAACATGTGTGAGCACGCTATTCAATCTTCTTCTTGCCACTGGAATGCCCTTACTCAGCCTCAGAGAGCTTCCTGACAGCCCAAACAGAAAAAGAAGAAGAAAAGGCACCGTCCAGCAGATAAATACCCGCAAGAAACAATCAAGAGTAACAAAATCCATGCACTTTCAAACCAGCCAGATCAACCAAGCATGGTTTAATGTTAAGTGATGGAAGAAATAGATGAAACCATACCCAAACACCAGTCCAACCTCCAAGCCAACAACATGAGCCAGAACTACCAAAGTCTACCACTCTCCCGACAGAATGATGAATGAGACGTGGAAGGCTTATAAGGCCTGCAGACTGCCTGAACCTCTCACTTCAAGGAGTTGACGTGGGGAGATGGGATAGCGAGAATGTTGGTAATGTTAATACTGTAATAGCAATAATGTTGGAATAGCATTAAGGTTGTAACAATAAGGTAAATGCACAAGACTTATAGACTTAAAGTAAACTAAAATAACTCTATATTCATGGGATAAAGATTTGGCAGGAGGTGTAGTAGTAGGGTGTGGTACATTGAGGGTTAATGTGGGACTGAGTACACTACCACCCGCACAGTGATGTAAGAAGACACATGACCCAGAGCCAGGGCCAGCCTAGAAATGGACAGAGAAATGGAGAGCTCCATACCTGCATCCTGTAGTGTATATATGTATATAGTTATGAGTTATTAATAAAGACTTGCTCTTAAAATTATCAGGACTACAAAGCCTACTTCATGGTGTTCAATGCAGGATTCTTCAGGCCATGATATTCAAGATGGTGACAAGTTCCCCTTCTTGCCATCTGAAGAACCAGCAGCAAATACTTTGCAATTGATACTGACTGCCCCGCAGCTATTGAATGGAGGGGGAAGTCTGGCCTCAGAGAGCTTCTGGCTAATCTGATTGGCTGACAGCTTTCCAGTTCAACAGTGCCAAAAGCTGCAGTGGACAGGACTGGGACTGCAAGCAGTTCCCAAAGTCTAAGTCCCGGGAGTCCAGGACCAGGTAAGTGTGGGGGTCTCAGGGTGGGGACTGGAGCTGAGGCCCGGAGGTGGTGGTGGGGGGTGGGTAGGTGGTGGGCAGAAAGAGGGTGGGGGTATTGGTGGAGAGGCCAGCTGAGGATGGGGGAGCTGCAGGGGCTGCACCTTTTTTTAGGGGGAGGGGCATGCGGGGGGGCGTTGGCGGGGGGGGGGGTGCACCCAATGTTAAAAGGCGGCTATTGATGGAGTTGCCTGAGGCCTGAGCAGGGTCACTTTTTGGGCTTTCCTCCTGTTCCTGAACTCTTCCCACTAACCTGAAAATTGAGGCTGGGCTGGAAATGGTCAATAATTGGCCACTTAAGGACCTCAACTGGGGCAAGGGTGGGCGGGCAGGCAGAGAGGTTGGGATGAGCAGAAGTCGGTGGGAAGGCCATCTAAGGATTTTTATGGCACCTTCCCCCCGCCAACTTCCTGTCTGCAAACCCGCCACTAGGGGAAGGGAAAATGCTGCCTGGAGTTTCGGGAAAGAAGGGAATGAATGGGGGAGGTGACAATATGTTCTAGGACTTTGAAAGGGAGGTTGGAGATGGGATAATTGTTTGCAAGGACGTTGGGGGCCAAGGGTTGGTATTTTGAAGAGAGAGGTGATGATGACAAATTTAAAGGGCAGAGGGACAACACTTAAAGAGAGAGAACCATATTGGTTAACATGGGACTGGTGGGGGAAGTTGGGTGATTTAGTGGAAACAGGGTCGAGGGAGCAGGAGGCTGGCCTCATGTACAATATGTACACGGGGAGGGCATAAGGAGAGACAGGAGAGAATCTAGAGAAAGATGTGAGTTCAGGGCTAGGGCAGGGAAGAGCTTTTAAGGAAGTTTGACCAGGTGGGGGTGAGTGGAAAGGAGGGACGCCCAGACTGCAAAAATGCAACCTTTTTCACACTCTTCCTAAAATATAGAGTTGCATTAAAGCCACACTTCACACAAGGTTGCCACACATGCAGCATCTCCTGAAATTCCACTTCCTCCTTCAGGTACCATGCCCTAAGAGGACATTAGTGACCATGGACTTGCATTGAATTTGTCCATGATTATGCTTGGCAAAGTACTGTAGTGGGTTGCAATTGCCTTTTGCAGTATGGCTGACCAAGAAACTCTCACCACCTGCCATAATGGAAGGATCTACAGGCTAATCAACCTGTTTGGCCACATTATTAGCACACCTGCGACAACCATCAAGTCCTGGCGTGGGATTTGAACCCAGAGCTTTTGGTCTAGAGATAGGAACACTACCACTGCACTACAATGCCACCTTTTCATCAAAGAAGAATATAAAGGGTTGATCTTTACTATGTATCTGGAAGTCTCAGTTCTGAGGTGCAGTCAAGGCAACAAGGGAGTGGAGTCTGAATGACTTCCTTCTGTGCTGTAACCATTCTATAATATTATTCAAAACTGCTCTTGTGCCAGCTTACCTCAAGCTCATCAGGAGCGCTTCCATTGGCCTTGCAAACTGCGTGAGTGCAAAGTGTTCAAGGAGGGTACTGGTAGGTGCAATCGCAGTATAATAGTGGGTCCAGTGATTTTTCAGCTCTCGTAATCTCTCTCCTGATTGTTACTAATGTTCCCATTTAGAGGCTGGGGACTTCATTATTGACATCATTACATATTGGTCAGGTTTATAAAAACCAAGGGTACAAGTAAAGTAGTTCTTGCATTTGACGTTACTGTGGACAGGGAATCTATGTGGTCAGCCTCAGCTGTCTCCCTCAATGCCACAAAGGTATTTGACTTGGCTGATTGCCCATTTGTAATATACACCATGTGGCAGATGGGGATTGCACAGCATTTCCTTAAATGGGCCTGTACTTTGTATTCACTGGCAGGAGTAGGGTTGCCAACTCTGGCTGGACATATTCTGAGAGGTTTCATCACATGACCCCTGCCTCAAACTGCCCTACCCCCACAGTCCCACCATTGACTACCCAATATGTCCATCATTGCGGTGTCCTGCCTTCTGCACTGCCCCCATCATCACCACCCTGATTGGAAAAGTGAACATGTTCCTTGTTATCAGACTGAACGATTCCTGACTGTCAAACAGCGTTTGTTCTACCCCATTTCCACAATTAGAAACAAAAGTTTTCAAAGCAAATAAAGAAAGGAAGTACATTTTTAAATCAATTTTTACATTTTCTCACAGGCTAGTTTTAGGAGATTATCCTTTAATCCCTAGAAACTCCAGGACAGCCCAGGGGAGGAGAGCAGTGCTATTCACTGATATTTCATTGAGGCCTGGAATCCCAACCATTATCTTACTTGAAAACCATTCTCTTAGCAATGCTGCACTATAGAGCCTAGATATTAACCCTCCAATGAGGGTGTGAGTATCCACATGAAGGGGTGGGATATTTGAAAACAGCTCCCATAGCACACTTAGGAGCTTGATGTGGAATGAATTGTTGCTATGCAAGTTTGCCAGGGGTTATGAAAACTTGAAAGCAACAGGGAGGCAGGAGGGTTTACTAAAACCCGCTTTCACAGCCATATCTCCTCTCTCAGTGACTGTCTCCGTCTCCGACTTACCCCACATGGATTTCAACTGAAATTCCACCCCTCATGTTTCGAACCCACCCAGGATTACAGGTATCTCCGGGACATAAAACGATTCTCGGACTGCTGTTCCCGTCACATTCTGAAATCCACACTCAGTGCCATGCGCCGCCATATGAACACACTCGACCTCTCCCTCCAGCAGCACCGCCGTACCCTTTTTCAAAGCTGCGCGTGCCCCCAGTTTCATTTTATCCTTCGGCTCATCCGACGCCTCAGCAAGAAACTTTTTCTCTTTCTCTCAAGTGCTAAGGAACGCAAGCTCCAACAACTCATCGACACCAACACCCATCTAGGACCCTCCACCCCTGCCTGTCCCTCCGTCCCCACCCTTTCTTCCAATCCCAACCCCAGCCGTGTATTCACTATACCCCCTGACCTTCCCCTCTCCGATGCTGAACGTTCAGTGCTCAGCAAAGGACTTAGTTTCATACCCTTACGCCCTCACCTCAATGAATTTTGGGCTCGGCATGATACTGAACTCTTCTTCCGCCGTCTTCGTCTCCGGGCTCACTTCTTTGGGCAGGAGTCCTCTCCCAGTTCAACGGATCCTTTTACCCATCTCCAATATTCTCCCTCCACCTGGACCCCTCCCTCTGGATTCTTACCTTCTCTCGATCTTTTCATTGAGAACTGTCGGCGCGACATTAGTCGTCTCAATTTCTCTGCTCCTCTCACCCATTCTAACCTGTCTCTCTCTGAACTTACTGCACTCCATTCTCTCAGGTCCAACCCTGACATTGTCATCAAACCCGCTGACAAGGGTGGTGCTGTTGTTGTCTGGTGCACTGACTTCTACCTCGCGGAGGCTGAGCGTCAACTCGCAGACACTTCCTCCTACCTCTCCCTGGACCATGACCCCACCACTGAACATCAAGCCATTGTTTCCAGGACTGTCACTGACCTCATCTCCTCTGGGGATCTCCCTCCCACAGCTTCCAACCTGATAGTCGCCCAACCTCGGACGGCCCGCCTCTATCTCCTACCCAAAATCCACAAACAGAACTGCCCCGGTAGACCGATCGTCTCAGCTTGCTCCTGCCCCACAGAACTCATTTCTCGTTATCTTGACTCCCTTCTCTCTCCCCTTGTCCAGTCCCTTCCCACCTACATCCGTGATTCCTCTGACACCTTACGTCACATCAACAATTTCCAGTTCCCTGGCCCCAACCGCTTCCTCTTCACCATGGACGTCCAATCCCTCTACACCTCCATCCCCCACCAGGATGGTCTGAGGGCCCTTAGCTTCTTCCTCGAACAGAGGCCCAAACAATCCCCATCCACCACTACTCTCCTCCGTCTGGCTGAACTTGTTCTCACGCTGAACAATTTCTCCTTCAACTCCTCTCACTTCCTCCAAATAAAAGGTGTGGCTATGGGTACCCGCATGGGCCCCAGCTATGCCTGTCTCTTTATGGGGTATGTGGAACATTCCTTGTTGCAGTCCTACTCCGGCCCCCTTCCACAACTCTTTCTCCGGTACATCGATGATTACTTCGGTGCCGCTTCATGCTCTCGTCGGGACTTGGAAAAATTTATTAATTCTGCTTCCAATCTCCACCCCTCCATCATTTTCACGTGGTCCATCTCTGACACTTCCCTTCCCTTCCTTGACCTCTCTTTCTCAATCTCTGGTGATAGACTGTCCACCAATATCCATTACAAACCCACCGACTCCCACAGCTATCTCAACTACAGCTCCTCACACCCCGCTTCCTGTAAGGACTCCATCCCATTCTCTCAGTTCCTTCGCCTCCGTCGCATCTGTTCCGATGATGCTACCTTCAAAAACAGTTCCTCTGACATGTCCTCCTTCTTCCTTAACCGAGGTTTTCCACCCACGGTCGTTGACAGGGCCCTCAACCGTGTCCGGCCCATCTCCCGCGCATCCGCCCTCACGCCTTCTCCTCCCTCCCAGAAACATGATAGGGTCCCCCTTGTCCTCACTTATCACCCCACCAGCCTCCGCATTCAAAGGATCATCCTCCGCCATTTCCGCCAACTCCAGCATGATGCCACCACCAAACACATCTTCCCTTCACCCCCCTTATCGGCATTCCGTAGGGATTGCTCCCTCCGGGACACCCTGGTCCACTCCTCCATCACCCCCTACTCCTCAACCCCCTCCTATGGCACCACCCCATGCCCACGCAAAAGATGCAACACCTGCCCCTTCACTTCCTCTCTCCTCACCGTCCAAGGACCCAAACACTCCTTTCAAGTGAAGCAGCATTTCACTTGCATTTCCCCCAACTTAGTCTACTGCATTCGTTGCTCCCAATGTGGTCTCCTCTACATTGGAGAGACCAAACGTAAACTGGGCGACCGCTTTGCAGAACACCTGCGGTCTGTCCGCAAGAATGACCCAAACCTCCCTGTCGCTTGCCATTTTAACACTCCACCTTGCTCTCTTGCCCACATGTCTGTCCTTGGCTTGCTGCATTGTTCCAGTGAAGCCCAACGCAAACTGGAGGAACAACACCTCATCTTCCGACTAGGGACTTTACAGCCTTCCGGACTGAATATTGAATTCAACAACTTTAGGTCGTGAGCTCCCTCTCCCATCCCCACCCCCTTTCTGTTTCCCCCTTCCTTTTTTTCCCAATAAATTATAAAGATTTTCCTTTTCCCACCTATTTCCATTGTATCATAAAAAAAAACCCACTAGAGCTATACCTTGAGTGCCCTACCATCCATTCTTAATTAGTACATTCGTTTAGATAATATCACCAACTTTAACTTTAACACCTATGTGTTCTATTGTACTATTGTCATTGACATCTTTTGATGATCTGCTTCTATCACTGCTTGTTTGTCCCTACAACCACACCCCCACCTCTCTCTCTCTCTCTATCTCTCCGCCCCCCACACACACACCTTAAACCAGCTTATATTTCAACTCTTTCTTGGACTCAAACTCAAGTTCTGTCGAAGGGTCATGAGGACTCGAAACGTCAACTCTTTTGTTCTCCGCCGATGCTGCCAGACCTGCTGAGTTTTTCCAGGTAATTCTGTTTTTGTTTTGGATTTCCAGCATCCGCAGTTTTTTTGTTTTTATATATAGGGAGGCAGGAGGTGTTGGCTCCATGATGTATCTGCACTCTTTGTAGGCCAGAAGTAGCAGCTGTGCTCCCCTCAGGGAAACGTTCAGCTTCCCTTAACCCCATCTTCAGCCTCCCATTCCTCCCAATCACACGCTACATCTCTCCAACCAACCCCGCCCCCTGCCCCCACAAACACTTCATGTTGATTGCAGAGTTTTACCACCTCCTGACTGCAGATCTCTTCCCCCTCCCCAAGACCAAAGTGCCAACTACCCTCTCCTGATTACTGGGGAAGAACTTCAAGTGACCCCAGCTAAAGCCTCCTGCTGCTAGCACCACCCCTCACTATAACCCCTCTCTTCCTCCCATTCCCCAACTAGCCAGGCTCTCCATTTGTCCTTTGGACGCTATGTTAAGCTGAGGTCCCATCTGCCCCCTCAGGTAGACATCAAAGATCATAAACCACAATTCCGATGAAGCACAAGGGAGTTGTCCATAACATCCTGGCAAACATTAACCCCGCAACCAAAATCAGTAAAACTGATTATCTGGTCATTTATGTCATTGCTGTTTGAGGGAGCTTGCTGTGTGCAAAATAAAGCAGTGGCTACTTTTCAGAAGTACTTAGTTGGTTGTAATTTGTGGCACCCTGAGTGTGTGAAAGCCAAATTATTTACTTTTTATTGAGTGGCAAAAGTCTGGGCCTGCAATTTGCACAGAATAGGCCACTCCTTTCAATCATACTGCTGTCAAGTGAAGGCCCAAAGCTTCTTCACAGGAGGGGGAAATTTAGGCTTTTAGACCAATCCTATTGAATAGCTCTATAGTAATAATAGCCTTCTTGCTTGATGTACAGAAGCTGGGCTAACCCTGCCTGCAAAAGCATTTCCTTTTCTTGATTGACAGACTGCAGCTGGTTGGATTTGGAGAAGAGACCCAGAGACACAATGAGCAGCAAAGATGCCAAGCCTAGCAGGTGAGTGAGATTGGCCCCTCAGTTTATATTATGAGAGCCACTCAGCTAGACTAGTGCTGTTTGATGGGGGAGTTAATGTCCTCTGGATTTCACCTCACTGGGAGAACCAGAGCTGTCCTACACTTTTGAGGACTGGTGATTGGATCTTTGGACCTCCTTTTTAAAAACCCATTAATTTATTTCAGAAGCGGTGTTTGAATGGTAAACTGTTAAGTATCTTCCTATGCAGACCATATTGCAAGATGCTTCATATATAAAATAAATTGGAACAGGGCAGTAGTAATACTGATGTCGTCCAATTCAAGCCATTGAATTTTACTATTTGTTTGTAGCACCGAAAGTTTCCCAAGTCATAAAGGGTCTAGATCAGTCGCTAATTGGTTGTTTCAACTCTATTTCAAAAGACAGAGATGGACTTTCATTGCTCTGAAGGATTCATTCCTTCCTTTTTGGAAAAGACAGAGTTGTTTAACACCAGACCTCAGTTATTTTCCATTCTTCCTTTCTTGGTGGGATGTCCATGTCTGCCCTCCACATTACAATCTCCTAAAGAGAACGTATTCCATGTCTTTCTGGTTGGAAACTCATGGAGTAAAGAGAAATTAATTTCACTAACAGATAGAGAACTTAATGGATGACTCAGTTAAAATGACCCCTAGCAGTAAAATTTCCTTAGCTCCAGCAGCACTCCGGTGGCACATGGTCAGGTGGAGGGGTAAGGAATTCTTACTCAGAATCTCACCACCTCCCAGTTTGCAGAAATATCTGGGACTCCCAGCCATCCGAAACATGGCTCCTGATGTCAGGGCAGGTAGGTATGAGGGTCAGACAATCTCATCTCAGGCCTCCCTGCCACCAAGTGACCTGGGACTTGAGATGAGCACATTATACAGGTCAATTCAGTGGTAGCAGTAAGGTTCACCTGGAGGCCAAGGCCAATCCTGGCATTGATCTGTGATAAGAGCACCAGCTGGTGGTGAAAGTTGGTGGGGGGGTGGGGGGGTAGTGTAATTGTGTACATCAGACAAATATGAGCCAATAGCACCAGCTGGCCATCACCTTATCTGTTTTTCCCTCCCTCTCTGGGATGCCCAAGTGATACAGACTGCAGAGCAGATGACAATGACGTGACAGTGATCTAAATGTGTGTCCTCTGGTGGAATTAGCAGCTGGAGATATGATCCATTTTATTAATACTTCTGGAATTAAAAGCTCCCCCTCTCCATCTTTGTTTCTCTCATTGTTTCTCTGATGGCTGACGGTTGGAACTTTGTATTTAGATTTGCTACTAATGTACTCTGATGATTTTGTGTGTTATTTTCCTTTCCTCTTCTTTGTGCCAATGTTCACTCATCCTACTTCATCTAACACCGTCCACATCTTATTCTATTCCTTTCAACCTCATGTACATAGGAACATAGGAATAGGAGTAGGCCATTCAACCCATCAAGCATCAACCCATCACTCCACGTGATATCAAGAAACGGCTGAAGGCATTGGATACTGCAAGGGCTATGGGTCCTGACAATATTCTGGCAATAGTATTGATGACTTGTGCTCCAGAACTTGCCGTGCCCCTAGCCAAGCTGTTCCAGCACAGCTTCAACACTGGAATCTACCCAGCTATGTGGGAAATTGCCCAGGTATGTCCTGTGCACAAAAAAAAAGGACAAGTCCAACCCAGCCAACTACCGTTTCATCAGTCTACACTTGATCATCAGTAAAGTGATGGAAGGGGTCATCAACAGTGCTATCAAGCAGCACTTGCTTAGCAATAACCTGCTCACTGATGCCCAATTTGGGTTCCGCCAGAACCACTCAGCTCCTGACCCCATTACAGCCTTGGTTCAAACATGGACAAAAGAGCTGAACCCCTAAGGAGAGGTGTGAGTGACTGCCCTTGAAATCAAGGCCGCATTTTAACGGTGTGCCATCAAGGATCCCTAGCAAAACTGGAGTCATTGGGAATCAGGGGGAAAACTCTCCACTGGTTGGAGTCATACCTAGCACAAAGGAAGATGGGTCTGGTTGTTGGAGGTCAGTCATCTCAGCTCCAGGAATCACTGCAGGAATTCCTCAGGGTAGCGTCCTCAGCCCAACCATCTTCAGCTGCTTCATCAATGACCTTCCTTCCATCATAAAGTCAGAAGTGGGGATGTTCGCTGATGATTGCACAATGTTCAGCACTATTCGTGACTCCTCAGATACTGAATCAGTCCATGTCCAAATGCAGCAAGACCTGGACAATATCCAGGCTTGGGCTGACAAGTGGCAAGTGACATTCACGTCACATAAGTGCCAGGCAATGACCTTCTCCAACAAGAGAGAATCTAACCATCGCCCCTTGATTTAGTGGCATTAGCATCACTGAATCCCCTACTATCAACATCCTGGGAGTTACCATTGACCAGAAACTGAACTGGACTAGCCATATAAATACTGTGACTATAAGAGCAGGTCAAAGGCTAGGAATCCTGCGATGAGAAACTAAGCTCCTGATTCTCCAAAGCCTGTCCACCACCTACAAGTCAGGATGGAATACTCCCCACTTGCCTGGATGAGTGCAGCTACCACAATACTCAAGAAGCTGGACACCGTCCAGGACAAAGCAGCCCACTTGATTGGCACCACATCCACAAACATTCACTCTCTCCACCACTGTCGTACAGTAGCAGCAGTGTGTACCATTAATAAGTTGCACTGCAGGAATTCACCAAAGCTGCTTAGACAGATGCTTCCAAACGCACGACCACTATCATCTAGAAGGACAAGGGCAGCAGATAGATGGGAACACCACCAGCTGAAAGTTCTCCTCCAAGTCACTCACCATCCTGACTTGGAGATTTTTTACCGTTCTACCGTTCGTCGCTGGATTAAAACCCTAGGACTCCCTCCCTAATAGCACTGTGGGTGTACCTACACCACATGGACTGCAATGGTTCAAGATGGCAGCTCACCACCGCCTTCTCAAGGGCAACTAATGATAGTCAATAAATGCTGGCCCAGCCAGCAAAAACCATATCCCATGACTGAATTAAAAAAAGGCTTGCTCTGCCATTCAATTAGATCAATGCTGATCATCTGCCTCAACACCACTTTCCCGTGCTATCTCCACATCCCTTGATGCCAGTCGTTCTCAGAAATATACTCAATGATTGAGCTTCCACAGCCCTCTAGAGTAGAGAATCCCAAAGATTCACAACCCTCTGAGTGAAGAAGTTCCTCCTCATCTCAGTCTTAAATCATCTACCCCTTATCTTGAGATTATGTCCCCTGGTTTTAGACTCACTAGCCAGGGGAAACATCTTATCTACATCCACCCAGTCACACCCTGTTAGAATTTTGTTTGTTTCAATGAGGTCACACCTCATTCTTTGAAACTCTAGGGAACACAGACCCAGTATCCCCAACCTCTCCTCATAAAACAATCCCACCATCCTGGAGATTAATCTGGTGAACCTCTGTTACACTCCCTTTATGGAAAGTATATCCCTCCTTAGATAAGTGGACCAAAACTATACACAGTACTTCAGGTCTCACCAAGGCTCTATATAACTGCAGCAAGATATCTTTACTCCTGTACTCAAATTCCCTCGTGATGAAGGCCAATGTACCATTCACCTTTGTAATTGCTTGCTGCACCTGCATGCTAACTTTTAGTGACACATGAACAAGGGCACCCAGGTCTCTTTGGACACTTGCACTCCCCAACCTCTCACCATTTAAGAAATATTCTGCCTTTCTGTTTTTTCTACCAGATTGAATAACTTCACACTTATTCACATTACTTAACTATTTTCCCCTAATTACATACATGTTAATAGTTTCAACTACAACATGCAGTGTTAAGTTCATATTCTCAACACTTTCTGATAAGGAAGTTCACTACCTTAGCAGTTGCTTTTCACATGAAGGATTTTGTGGTGTGATCTACTTCTTGAATTTGTTTTATGCATATCCCAAATGGAAGGTCGCAGTCTGCTGGCTGACTACACAATTCTTAAGGGGGCTTCTTGACATTGGAAATCCATGGGCAACATATGGCATTGGTCTGGACCAGGATTATCCAACCCTTTCACTTGTGGGGCCACATTTCTTTTTTTTTCTCACTTAAGGGGCTGATGAGCAAATTTCGGGAAGATAATGTTTGGCAGAACATTAAACACAAATTTCAAAATAAAGTTGAGGTATAAAGAAAAGAAACAACTGGAAGAACAAAAATAAAGCAATGTCAAAGCAATAAATTGATAATTAAAAAAGAATAATTAATAAAGATCAACATTTGAGTGTGAGAGGGACAGAGTCTGTTTGTCTGGCTCATTCCCAATCTCTTGATGCTCTCTCTCACCCTCACTCACCAGGTGAGTGGGTGTGTGGGGGTGAGGGTGAGTGGGAATCCTGAGACTGAATGAGCCAGACACAGACACACTCCCACACTCACTCTCTCCCACACTCACTTACTCTCCCGCACCATCGGGTAGTGTTTCTCTTCACCCTCACCACTGCATCCAGCCTCTTCTGGCTCGGCAGTATCTCCCTCCCCCACCCAGCCCGGCATCCTCTGTCTCTCCACCTCACCCCCCTCATCCTGCCCTGGCCAATATCTCTTTTTCCCAAGCACATTTGCTGCTGCCAGTGTTGCTGCTTCTCCAATCACAGACTGCTTCTCTCCAACATTTGCAGCAAATGTGAGATAGGACCGGCCTGTGAATGGAGGAGCAGTTTCTTTCAGAATCTTCCACTGCACTTGCAGGCGTTTTGAAAATTGCCTCCAGCAGCCAAACTGGAGTCTTTGCAGGCCACATCTGGCCCATGGGCCATGCGTTGGACAAGCCTGGTCTAGACAGACTTGAGTCTGTGGCAAAAATACTGTGTGCACCTCTTTTTGTTTAGGCTTGGTGGCCTTGTGGGGATGGGGTAGGATGTTCACTATCACTTATACAAAGACGTGCAGTGAGCTACATTTAGCACTACTTTGAGATCAAGCTGTCTGGTCATTGGCTGACTGGGATCAAATCCTTCAGGTACATGTGTGAGCAGGTGTCACCTTTTGGTGACCTCACACAAGTGTTAGTTTATCACCTTAACTTATCTGCTGCTGAAACATTCATCCATGCCTTTGTTAACTCTGGCCCTGACTATTCCAACGCATTCCTGGATGGCCACTCTAGGACTACCCTCCGCAAATTTGACGTCATTCGAAACTCTGCTGCCCTGTCCGAACTTGCACCATGTCTCGTTCGCCTAGCTCCCCTATGCTCGCTTATCTACATTGGCTCCTGGTTAAGCAATAACATGATTTTAAAATTCTTCCAAAGCCTGGCCATCGCTATATCTACAATCTCTTCAACCTTTCATTCCAAATTCCCAGCACTGGCAGCCATGCCTTCAGCTGCCAAGTCCCTAAGCATTGGGATTCCTGCCTTAGACCTCCCCATCGCACTACTTCACTTCCCCCTTTTTAAGGTGCTCCCGAACACCTACCTTCTTGACCAAACTTATGGTCATCTGGCTTAATATCTCTTTTCATGACTTGGCACCACTTTTTTGATAATGCTTGCAAAGCACCTGGGGATGTTTTATTATGTTAGAGGTGCTATATAAATGCATGTCATTGCCGTATTACACTTCCTCTTGTAGAGACTAAAAACTATGTACAACTGCTTCCTAAGACATGGGCCCCTTGGTCTCCATAACTCATCACTCATGGTGGATACACCCGCTCTGCTGATGGCAGGCGTCACCAGAGTTTCTATTTTAGTTGCCAGCTGTCTGCCTTGCATTCTGTTAAACGCTGCAGTAATCTGAGTGGCGGACTTCTTCCCACTTGCCCCTAAACTAGTCTTGCCTATGGGTATAAGAGACTAGTGAATGTTGTGTGCAGATCTTAAGGAGTTTGAATCCCATGTTGACCCAGAGTGGCCTGTGTAATCCGAAGTTACTGGTTGAACAATAGATTGGCACCCAGCTGCCTACATGGCTCACAAATGTTTTGGACTTCACCCTGTGTTTCCTTTTTTATCTTGAAACTTGGCATATGGGCCACCAAACTTATTTTTCAAACAGTGATGACACAGGGTGCAATGATATGGAAACACTGAGGGTGAGGGTTAGTGTCCAGCCTCAGGCTCCGACTCTTCCTCTGTTTGTGTGAAAAAAGGACGTGACATTTGGACTGACTAGGCTTGGGAGAACACAATGTACTTTATGATGTTGCAATCTTACTGTGTGTTCCCTCTCAATGCTCCACTCCTTGGCAGTCACACAGACTGAGCATCACAACCTGCTCCTGTTACACCAGCTCCTCTTCTCTAAGAGTTCCTGGGGCAATGATACCAACTGTGGCTATCTCAAAGGGACTGAACTTTTTAGACTGACTGCTCCACTATCCTCTCCCATTCTGCCCTTGTCCCATCTCGAGAATTAAATGTCAGCAAGGCTGAGAGGTGGAATAGTATGCATCATTCACCAGGCAAATTTCCACATTAACTTGCGGGGAAGTACTCGCTGCAGAATTGAGACACCATGTACAGTGAAGCTAGGCAATTACTATACCAGATGCACTCCCAAGTTATAGCCTAAAGCTCACTGCTCCCTCTTGATTGACTGCCAGATTTCACAGTCTTGATCAGAAATACGTTTGTGAGCACTCTCTGTATGTATCAACCTGAAAACTAGAGGAAGCTGAACGGTTACCACAAAGAAACCTGAGGCCTCAGAATCGGGCCTCAATCATAATTCATTGAAAGTGCAGTGGGGTCCTGGTTTGAGGGAAGGAGCCAGATAAACAGCATAGAGTTGCAGGAGCCCAGGAGTAGCTCCCAGGGGCAGATTCAGGAGAAGTACCAAAGGGTGCAGCTTAAAGCAGTGCTGATTCTCTTCTGCAAGCACAGGGAAGCAAACACCGATCTCAAAATGCTGATGTCCACATGAAATGCTGACATGTGTGACTGTTTATGTTAGAAGTTGTCCTATCTCAGTTATACAAATAAGGAGACTTGCATTTATATAGCAATTTTCATGACTGTTGGACATCTCAAAACGCTTTACAGTCAATTAAGTATTTTTGAAGCCCAGTCACTGAAGTGTGGCAGCTAATTTGCAGTCAGGCAAACTCACACAAACAGCAATGTGATAAGAACTGGAAATCTGATTTTCTTGTGATGATGATTGTGGGATGAACATTGTCGGACACCAGGGATAACTCCCCTGCTCTCCTTCAAAGTCGCACCATGGGATCTTTTACATCTACCTGAACAGGCAGATGGGGCCTTGGTTTAACATCTCACCTGAAAGGCAGCACCCCCAACAGTACTGGACTGGAGTATCAGCCTTGATTTTTGTGCTCAAGACCTGAAGTGAGACTTGATGTGGGAACCTTGTGATTTGGAGGTAAGCGTGCTACCAACTGAGGCACAGCTGGCACGTAGTTTAATGAAATTGTAGAATTGCGGGTTGAGGAGGAGGAAGAGGAGGAGGATCATCTGAATTGGACTATGGTGGAGCTTATGGGATTATGGTCCTTAGATGTCTGAACAGAATGAGGGTGTCACGGGATACTTGAACAGGGGCATTGTGGAATTTGAGAAGGTTTGTGAATGGTCCTGGAATGTGGAGTACTTGGGAGGTGGCCCTAGAGTTAAGGAATAGGGAATTGGTTGTGGAGTATAAGGAAGCATAAGGAGCCCAAGGGCTTGGTAATATAGGGGTTATGATCTGGTAGCATTAGGAATGCTGAGACCTAGTACGATTGGTACAGGGTGGGGGTGGAGGTGAGTGGGAGGGTGAGGTTCATGTCAGGATCAAAAGAGATGGGTGGGCCAAGTTAAAATGGTCTGACCTTCCTGTCCCCATATTTGGGCTATTGTGTGCCCTTCTCCAGTGACATTTTCCAACCTACTGGGCCACCACGATTTCCAGGATGCTATATCTGGCCATTGGTGTGGCCCTTCTATTTTACTCAGTTAAAAGCGTGAGTTTTAACAGCATGAAATATAACTTTCATAATTGTGTTATTTTACTCTTTCACGAAATAAAATAGAAGAACTTGCTGATATTTTGTCATTCTGGAAAATTTGACAAGCAAACATGTGTTGGGGATTGGCAAAAAAAAAAAATCAAGTGGGGGTGAGGGGAAAGGGAGGGTTTTGTGAGGGGTGTTGCGAGGGATTTTTTGTGAGCCGGTTCACCTTTACTATTAGTCCTTGACGTTAGGATTTTATAAAAGGACAAACATAAATGGACACGTTTTTAGGCTCAGCCACAAACTTGTTCATTAACAAAACACCCCCAATGCCCTAATACAAGAGCTCTAAACTGGTGTAACAACGCCATGCAATGCTCAAAATCATGACTTATTAATAAAAACCTCCACTGAAAAGAAAAACCCACAGACAGAACCCCACGTTTCTGCCCCAATGCTTACTCGGTTCAATTCAAACCCCCCCTCAGAGTGTGGTTGCAACCCTTAAAACTATCCTTAAACCTCAGCCCCAATATCCCTTGGATCTGGCAGATACTTACAGCTCCCCACACAGTTGGTCATTCCCATGAGAGCTGTAGGTCTGTGAATCAGTTGACCATTCCTGATCCTCCTTGGTGACAGCCGTGTCAGACCCTATGGCCTTGGCATTTATTAAAACCTTTATTAACAATACCAAAGCATATTCCTGGAAATATTCTGTTTGGATAGTCAGTGCTTAGTACCTTTTTAACCTCTTTAGTTCAGTTTCTGCCTTGGTCCAGACAAACCCATTCATCATGATGTTGTTTCCACGACCGAAACAATGGACCTCATCCAGGTGCGATGTCTCTGGCTCCCAAGTTAATGTGCATGTGATAAAGTCCACTTCTCCTTAGCTTGTCGCTGGTTGTTTGTGTAATGGCTGTTGTCTGGGGCCATCTGCTCGGATGGTCTCCCAGTTTCTTTAACTGGATTGTCTGATGGTGCCTGCATTGTGTCTTTGAGATGATAATGTCCATGTATCTTTACATAGTATTGATTTGGTTTTGGGATTGACATGCTTTGCAGATTAACCCCAGGCAGTACAGCCTGCCTGTGTGTGTTGAGGTTTGGCCTGTTTGTTTTGCAGTGTTTATGTCCATGAAGCAAAGTTTTTTTTGGGTTTTATATTTAATAAAAGTCCAGTTGGAGGGGGTTCCGATCCCACAGTTTTGGGGATGGGGAAAGCTGGCATTGAGAAGCTATTGGCACTCAGGGAGCAGGACAGGAGGGAGTGGAGAAAGGCACCACCAACGTTGACGACAGTGCTGGGAAGACACAATGAGAGGTCAGTCCATCCATTGTACTCTATCCCAGGGCAGCTCCTAACTCAAGTCTCACATGGGATTCATGAGTTACTTACAATGGAAGAGTAACTGATGTGGTTTTCCATTGTCTTCCTTAAAGCTTGTAGCTTTAGCGCACTTTCTGCTAGGTGGGGTTCAACAAAGGCTAAAGTGATCCTGTCCACTCTTTATGATGGCATGGGTGACTAAGGGTTGGACAACTCTACCTTTTGGACATCAATCAGATATTCAGAGCCGCCATTCCCATCTTTGCTTGCTGCAAGCTCCTTGAATTTGGGGCCTGAGGTGGAAATGCTATCACTGATCCAGTGGTCACTCTGGAGACACGAGTATCCCGCTGAATATCAACCCAGTAGTATGTGACCACATTCTAGTCTCCACATACTGGAGTTGTCTGAATCAGGACTTAAACCCTTCGCCTTCTGCCTCGGGCAGCAATACTGCCATGAGGCGAAAGGCTCACTCTGAGTGAGAGGTAACGAATATATATTATAGCCAAGTATTTAAACATGAGGTATTGCATTACTGACATGTATGACAGAAATAATGACAGGAAATATTACAGGAAGTAACCATGACAACAATAGGAAGTGCACTTCATGTACAACAATTTTAGTATATTGTAGATAGATTTCAGGCAGATACAGATGTGATAGTTCACGTTTATAATTGGTAGGTTGTACTTTATGTTAAGCTGGATTATAAATCGATGATTGCACACACTGGGGATAATTATTGTCTTTAAGCGATATGTAAAATGGGTGATAATGGATTTGGGGCCCATTTATATCTTTCCTGATGTTTAGTTCCTTTAACTTCAATCAAAAATGAAATTCAGGCTAGATATCAAATGGACGGATGATCTGATATTGTCTGGTTTACACTATCGCTCAAGGACAGAATCATGCCCATCGTCTGTCAGTTGTAATTTCACTTTGGTTTTGCATTGAAGAAATATCCTGTTTGATTTTTTGTTATAAAAAGGTGACATTGTAAAAGATATTCAAAGTATTCGTTGCCAGTTTTATCCGTTTTTCTTTTCCTGAAGGGGGATTGAGTTTATGCCAGGGTAAATTTCCACCAGCGCCACCAGCCTTCCAACAATTTACCTGCTGGCTATTCTTCAGACCGTGGTAATTGGCTAGCCCAACATCCAAGCATGCTCAGAGGTCAATGCTGGTGATTGAGTGGGCATGCTGGCTGATTTCTTTTTCCCTTCCCAGCCAAAGGAAATTGAAGCCATTTGCAGTGCTCCAAGTGAGTCAGCTCACTCAGTTGAATCCGCGGTCTTCTGGCCAATGGATTTACTGAACCAGCAGTAACCCATTTTCCACTAGGTTGTCAGTGAGTGACTGAAGTTAATTCTTTAAAGTCCCTTCATTTGGGTTTCCCCTATTATTCCGTGAGTTTATCCACAACAAGTTCCGATAGCATCTTTAACCTTGAAAAACGTACAAAGGTGCTGAAATTTAATCAGACAAACATGCAGGCTGAGTCAGAGATTGGAGTGGGTTACTAAAAGCTTTGTCAGAGGCAGGTTTTAAAGAGGATTGTAAAGGAACAGAGGGAGGTAGAGAAGTGATGAGCGTAAGGAGGGAATTCTAGCATTTAGGGTCCAGATGGTTGAAGACGCGGCTACCATGGTGTGAAGGGAATGAGGAATGCGCAAGAAACCAGAGATGAAGGAAAGCAGAGACATTCAAGGGTTGCAGGGCTGGAGGAGGTTACAGAAATTGGGGTAGGTGAGCTCTTGAAGGAATTTAAGCTTGAGGATAAGAGTTATAAATCTGGGGTAATGGGGCACTGGGTTCCAATGTAGATTGGTGAGAGAGACTTGAAGTGAGATAAAGCATGGCTAGCAATGGGTGAAGGGATAGAGGCTGGCCAGTATAGTATTGGAATAGTCAAGTCTGTAAGTGACAAGTTTTCTAATGAGTAGCTGAGCCACCCAGACCAGAGAAGTCCAAATTTCATTTTCTGATCTGTGTTTGCTGATCTTTGCTTGGTAGATTGGGCACTACAATAGGCATCAGCATGTTTCGGCTACGGAAGGTAAACTGATTCCTTCTGCTGATCGCTATCCAGTAAAATCCACTGAGCATATGGCCACATAGTTGGCTGGGGAAGACATTGAGCTTAGCTGTGATGCCTGCAGAGTCAAATAGCTTGCTGACACATTGTACATGCTTATGCCTGAATAGTGATCATAAGCCAGCAGATGATGTGGACCAACAAGCTTGCAAGGTATCCTAAGGAGTGAAGATGCTGGATGAAAATCTTTGTGAATAAGAAAATGCTTTAATAAAAATTCTTGGCTTGATGATAATTTGTCACAATCACACAATCAAAGCGATGACCAGACAAAGCAGCTAAAAAAAAGGGAATTTCTTTTCTCTTGTTTTTGGTGACCATTATCATTATAGGATAAATCTTTGAGACAGAATTATCAGTAATAATGTGCCATCCTACTGAGTTTACTTACACATGGAAGGTACAGAGTACGCACTGATAAAATGCAGTTTGGCTGTGTGAAGTAGAAACACTGAGTGTAGTTGGACAGTGCACAGGTATATGTTGGGTGTTAGCCAGAGGATGGAGAATGCTGCTGAGCCAGACAGGAAGATAATGAGTGAGGAAACATTGCAGTTGAACTTCAGGAACCCAAAGAAATGCAGAGAGCATCAGAGAAAGAAGCTGAACAGTTTCAGCATACTGGTTAATCAGTTAACTGATCAAAGATGACAACAAACAGATTCGGCATGAAGGTACTATTATGTCAGAAATTGATTTACTGTTCTGTCAAGTTGAACTCAGCTTTTTCTGTGCTATAGTGCAGTAATCAGGAAATCAAGTTTATTGTCATACTCATGATGATTTAATTTCAATTGGTTTCAGTCAGTTACATTTGAAGTTATAGTATTTTAGTCACTGGGCAGAACTTATGCTGATGCTCTTGGCTGTCACTGAAAGCAGAATATAGATTGTAACATGGATTTCTTGACGCCTTCTATGTGTGGTAAGAGTTAATAATAATTCTTTGGACAGTTCTGAGGAAGAGAGTCATATCTGAGACATGATCCTATCCTTATTCAGGCGCTGACTATCCATTTGAGTTAGTTTTGTATGGCCTTACTCTGCCAATGAGAGGCATGGAACCAGGAATTGTGAGCATGTTGTCTTTAATCTACCACCCACTCAGGCTGAAAACGTACCTGCGATTTTCTGCTATTGGCGCCTTGTAATTTGCCAAGTTTGCATTTCCAACATTTTCTGCTTTTGCTTTAGATTTTGAGCAACCTCTTTTAAAATCTTTACTGTTTTCCTAGCCCCAGTCTCACACAAACCCTTTGCACCAGATTTTCCCGAGCAAGGCAGGAACCGGGAGGCAAGAGGGGCAATTCCGGGTCTTGAAACCACCCCGGCAGGAAATAGGAAGTGTCCGTAATTTTGCCCGAGTTGGGGCCTTGATTGGTTAAGGAATGGGTCTGGCATCAAATCAGAGGGCAAGGGTGCGGGAATGTAGAAGGGGCACCTCTGGTGCAGCCCACATAAAATGGTGCTATGGCTGCCAATGGAAGCTGTGTACTAAACGGCGGCAAATCACAGGAATCTAAGTTTAAAAAGCTGTGAGCTGCGTTCTCAGGGTTGGATTTTTTTAGGGAAAAGCTTCAGGAAAGTCCCCCTTCATAAGATAAATTAAATAAAAGGCTTTTGCAAGCCTCTTGTTCTCGACGTTCACCTTGCTTGGTCACAGCTATGTGTAAGTGTTTCTTGGATAAATGTTGGAATGCTGAAATTTGTATTTTGTCTTTTCCCTTGCATATGTATGCAGACTGTAATATTACAAATGAAAATAAAGTAGTGAAAGCAAAGTGACTGCATGTCTATATGAAAACCTGAATAGACGTTTATATGAAAATATGAACTTGAAGTATGTTGCTTTTCTCAAGAAACCCAAGTGAAGATTTCATAAATGACTATCTTCCTGATAAAATTCATGAGTACACCTAGCGTCATATCATCCCAGGAAAAGACACAGCAGAAAGCCAGTCCATGATGGCCTACACACATTTAAAGTGAAGAAGCCAAGCCTACATATGAAGGCAGCCATCACCTGATGCCATGAGAGAGAGGAGAGACATTCACTTCACAGAGAGAATGAAGATGCTACCCACCACACCAAAGAGGGCATGGCTAGAGATCATCACCATCATAAGTGCTGCAGGAGAGGTCCAGCGAGTGTGGACCCAGTGGCATCTTATGATCTCGCAAGGCGAGTGCAACCTCCACCAAATGGGACAGGCCCTTTGACAAAGACCCTAAAACACTCACAGCACCTGAGGAGACACAGGGCATATGCTCAACTTTGGAGCAATTTGTGGTCCAGGGACTCACGCACCCCTCAAAGAAATTCTCAGTCAGACTGCTTCTGAGGGGAGGCAATGATGGTAGCACGCTGCCTCTAACAATTTTGGGAAGCTGCTCTTCTCCATGCAGGACTGCAGTGCCTTATCTTCGTATCTGTCTTGTCCTCGCAGATGAAACGGGTACATAACATGTGGGAGATGGTGTGCACTCATGAGGGGTCCACTTCACTATTCCAATAAGTGTGACTGAGGAGGCTGCAATGGAGACTACAAGGGTGCTACAGCTGGAGGAAGCCAGCAGTGGCGAGATTGCTGTTAATGTTGATGCACGACTATATTAATGTTGTGAAAACAGTAATGACAGTACATCACCTCACCTCCTCACTGATGAGGACACAGGAGGCTATGACCATCTGCTGAGAGAGTCACAGTCTCCTTCGACACTGGTTCTCAGTCATGCCCAGGTAGTCTTGCCAACACCTCAGGATCCTATACTATGGGTTGTATCTCCTTCTCTTTCATGCCCCTCATCCCTCTCCTCTGGCCTCCTGGAGTTCCTTTGTTTCCCCTGCAGGCTGCTGTTCTGCAGCTTCAACGGCCACGGTTTCTGAAGGTGCAGCCGCCATTTCCAGCTTCACCCTTCCTGGTGGGTTCCACACAGCCTTGGTCTGTGATCCGATGCCCAGGTGGGGCCAGGAGGATGATGACCCCCCCTGAACTGGCAGTTTTCATTTCTGGCTCCTCCTCTGCCGTTTGATGTGCTACTGCAGCTTTTTCTACAACCGGGTAAACCCTTTCACCCAGGAGATTGACACTAACCCTCACAAAGTTTTCTGAGCTCCTGACTTGCCCCGGACTTGGCGCATACCTGCCTTCAGTGCGTCTGATGGCAGAGAGCTTCTAAATGCCAGCCGCCCCCACCGAAGTTACAAAGCTTCTGGTAGTTGGGCTTTTAACCAGCTCCTAACGGGATTAATTGACCCATGTATGATCGCGGGTGAGTTGGGAGGGTCCCAACACCCACAGCCCCCCCCCCACCCCCACCTTTGCAACAAATTCTGATGTGGGCTGCCACCATTTTTTCCGCTGCCCGCCTCCATTCCAGTTCAAATCAGGCGATGAAAATCCAAATGTTTCTAATGGATTTATGATACTTCTTATCAAGTGTTAAACAGATTCTCCTCTTGACCCAGGGTTGTGCTGCACTGTCTAGTTTCACTTTGTAACTTCTATTCACCAGGGATGGTTAAACATTGCTGTGTACTTGTTCTCCTTTTTTCATACTTTAGTCAGTAGTATTAAGCTTGGTTTAACCTTGGGACTTTTTATTGCAGTCCCTTGTGGTGCTTCTATCTGCCACTTCCTTGAGTCTAAACCAAGTAAACTTCTTATCTCCATAAACATGATGGAGGTCAACTATCTGTCAGAATTACTGAGCACAAATAAAATAACCCAACCTAAAGGTAGTTTTAAGAGAAAATGAGAAATATTAGTGTGAGCAATATTTGGAATTGGTCACTGGGTATAATGAAGGCAAAAAAACATTTAGTTGGACTCTGTGCTGGAGGAACTGTAATTTTTTTCTAGATTGTTAAGCTATGATGGAATCATAGAATCATAGAATGGTTACAGCACAGAAGGAAGCCATTTGGCCCATCGTGTCTTTACTGGCTCTCTGACTGAGCAATTCACCTCGTGCCACTCCGCTGCCTTTTCCCCATAGCCCTGCAATTTTTTTTTATCAGATAATAATCCAATTCCCTTCTGAAAGCCTCAGTTGACCCTGCCTTCCCCATACTTTCAGGCAGTGTATTCTAGATCCTAACCACTGCATGAAAAAGTTTTGCCTCATGTCACTATTGCTTCTTTTGCCAATTAACTTAAAGTTGTGCCCTCTCATTCTTGATCTGTCCACCAATGGGAACAGTTTCTTTCTACCTACACTGTTCAGACCCCTCATGATTTTGAATGCATTTACCAAATCTACTCTCGATCTTCCCTTCTCCAAGGAAAACAGTCCTAACTTCTACAATCTTTCTATGTGACTGAAGTTCCTCATCCATTCTCGTGAATGTTTTCTGCACCCTCTCTAATGCCTTCACATCAACGTAATCTTGTGATATGGTAAGACAGATCTGTCTGAATACATGTGTTTTTCACAATGAGACTTAGGCCTTGATTCTAACAGGGAGGCATGAAGGAAGTGTGCAGATTGGTGCCTCAATTAAGAGAAACCTCCTAGACATCCACCAACATCCAGCCAGACCCACAGCAATGTGGCTGACTCTTAACAGCCCTCTGAAATGGTCCAGCAAGCCACTCAATTCAAGGACAATTTGGGATGGACAACAAATGCTGGTCTTACTGGAAATACATGCATCCTATGAAAGAATTAAGGAAAAAGTGGTGGTGAAAGTTGATGTAATAGTAATATCCAGCCACACACTCTCCTCTCCGACCACTGGGCGGGGAAGAAAATTTGGCCACAAGAGGTCGGAAACTTGCCAACTCCTTCTTTGGATGCAATCGTAGATGGGCAAATGCTGGGGATTCCTATTTCAGAATGAGGGCTGAGGGTTCCCAAAGAATCAGAGGAGGCTCAAGGATTCCAGGCCATTCTGAGGAGTAACATTTTAAGACTTACTTTGGCCTCTTCTGGCCAGCTGACTTCTCCAGCCATGTTTCTGTTGCCCGGCAGTGGACAGCACAGGACTCCACCCACCCCCACCAAACCCCGCCCCTCCAACCTGGATGTTTAAATTATGGACGGGATTTTTCCGCACGCACCCGACGTGGGGATCTTCCGATCCCACCGTAAACCAATGGACCTCTGGCTGGGGCGCCGCCTTGTCCGCGGCGGTTCTCGCCCGCTACGTGACTGGAAAATCCCGGCCTATGTGTGGCCCTAGTAACATCGTTGGCCACAACTTACAAAACTTAAGTAGGACCCTGCCTGATTTTATCGGGGGTCTCATCCAGGGCCTGAATCTCAAATATTCAGCTGGGAACATAGACTGGAGACAGGACCTTGATTGGTAGGATTTTTACCCATTGCCGGACCCTTTCCTGCCAGTCAAAACAGTGTGTTTGAAGAAAGAAAAGCAATAACCTGAGATTTCTTTCCTAGAGATAGTAGTTTTTATTTTCCATCATTTATTTTATTTTTGCAACCCAGCGCTGGAAGATAAACAACTATTCAATAAAGCATTTGCTGGTTAAGTTTTAACTTGAAGTGCCTCTTCTATGCTTTTGAATGTTTGAGCAGATTTTCCTACTCTCCTGAAAGCAGACTTTCACAAAAAACAGGACAAATCCAATCTGCCAATTGCCACCCCATCAGCTTTCTATCAATCATCAGCAAAGTGATGGAAGGGGTCATTGACAAAGCTATCAAGTTGCACTTACTCATCGATCAGATGCTCACCAATGCCCAGTTTTGGGTTTAGATAGGGCCACTCAGTTCCTGACCTCATTGCAGCCTTGGTCCAAACATGGACAAAGGAGTAGAATGTCAGAAGGAAGGTGAAAGTGACTGCTCTTGACATCATGGCAGTATCTGACTGAGTATGGCATCAAGGATCCCTAGCAAAACCAGAGTCAATAGGAATCCGGGGGAAAACTCTCACTTGTTGGGCACAAACCTATTACAAAGGGAGATGGTTGTGATTGTTGGAGGTCAACCATCTCAGCCCCAGTGCAGTACTGCAGGAGTTCCACATGGTAGTGTTTTAGGCCCAAAGTCTCCAACTGCTTCAATGGTGATCTTGCTTCCATCCCAAGGTCAGAAGTGGGAAAGTTTGCTGATGATTCTACAACATTTAGTTCCTTTTGGATTGCATCAGATACTGAGGCAGTCCATTCTCAAATCCAGCAAGACCTGGACAACATTCAGGCTCAGCCTGACAAGTGGCAAGTAACATTCACACCACACATGCGCAAGGCAATGACTATCTCCAACAAAGGAGAGCCTAATCACCTCCCCTTGACATTCAGTTGCATTACCATCACTGAATTTCTCACAATCAATATCCTGGGTGGCGGGGGGGACGCAATATTGACCAGAAAATTAACTGGACCAGTCATATAAATACTGTAGCTACAAGAGCAGGTCATAAATGAGATCTTTGGTACCAAGTGACTTACTCCTGACTCATTCCCATAGCCTGTCCACCACCTACAAGGTCTGATGGAATACTCACAACTTGCCTGAATGAGTGCAGCTCCAGCAGCTCTCAAGAGGCTCAACACCATCCAGGCAAAGCAGACTGCTTGATCAGCACCTCATCCACCACATTAAACATTCATTCCATCCACCTCTGGTGCACAGTGTCAGCATGTGTACCATATCCAAGATACACTGCAATAATTAACCAAGGACCCTTTGACAACAATTCCCAAACTTGTGACTGTCCCACCTAAAAGGGCAAGGGCAGCTGACACATGGGAACACCACCATGCAAGGTCCCCTCCAAGCCACACACCATCCTGACTTGGAAATATACTGATGTTCCTTCATCGTTATTGGGTCTAATCCTGAAACTCCCTACCTAACAGCACTATGGACTACCTTTGCAACAAGGACCAGAGTGGTTTAAGAAACAGGCTCTCCACCCCTTTCTCAAGGGCAATCAGGGAAACTCAGTAACCCCTGCATCCTGATCAAATTGATTGGACATGGTGGAATGAAGGAGGCAGGAGTTGAGTCCTTAAAGGATTTTTTGAAACCTCTTAATAGATGCAGAATTTGCAGCCTGGAGCCATAGCACTTTTAGGTGATCAAATTTATTTATTAAATTTGAGTTTTATTAAAAGCTGTTGGTACCTGGTTCATTTTTAATAAGTTTTTCATTCCTTTCCCCACCAATATTTTCCCCTCATTCCTCACTCTCCTGGACGTCCTTGCTGGGGTACTATAGATGCTATGTGCTATTTGGTGCCTTGTCCAAGTGACTTTTCTTTAAGTGAGTTGATAAAAAGAGTACAAGCCGTTCGACCTGTTAATACTGACAAATCTTGATATTGTGATTTGGAATCGATTATTTACCGAGCCTCGAGGCTCCCAAGTTTCAAACAGGAGAAGCCAGTGTGTAAGAAACATCAATGCAAATAGAACTGAGCTGCCTTGGCTATATGAGATGGTCTTAGGGTTGCCAACTTTGGCCGGGCATATTCCTGGAGATATCATCACATGACTTCCTGTCAACTGGCCCACCCCCACACTCTTTCCATAGGTTGCCCAACAAGCCAAGCGAATAGACTCTTCAATATATTGAATAGTTCTTGATCGTCAGTAAAGCAACACTTCTTCCTATATCCGGTATTTTTGTAACTAATAAAACTATTCAACGATCAAGGTGTACAAGATTATGAGGGGCATGGACAGGCTGCTTAGGGAGCAGCTGTTTCCCTTAGTTGAAGGGTCAGTCACGAGGGGACACAATTTCAAGGTGAGGGGCAGGAGGTTTAGGGGGGAATGTGAGGGAAAACTTTTTTACCCACGGGGTGGTGACAGTCTGGAATATACTGCCTGGGAGGGTGGTGGAGGTGAGTTGCCTCACATCCTATAAAAAGTATCTGGATAAGCATTTGGCACATTATAACATTCAAGGCTCAGGGACAAGTGCTGGTAAATGGGATTAGGTAAGTAAGCCAGGTGTTTCTCACGTGTCGGTGCAGACTCGATGGGCCGAAGGGCGTCTTCTGCCCTGTGTGATTCTGTGATTCCTTAACTATACAGTGAGAAGAGAAGCTAAATTCTAGAAATGCCCCACAAACCAAAAGCAAAATAATAGATCTCTGAAGGCGGAGGGGCATGGTGGTGGGGTGGTGAAAAAGGCATATGGGACTCTTGCCTTTATCAATCAAGGATGTTGCCTGGGATGAAACATTTAAGTTATGAAGAGAGGTTGGATAGATTTGGATTGTTTTCTTTGGAGCAGAGAAGACCGAGGGGCGATCTGATCGAGGTGTACAAGGTTATGAGGGGCATGGACAAGGTGGTTAGGGAGCAGCTGTTCCCCTTAGTTGAAGGGTCAGTCACAAGGAGAGGGGCAGGAGGTTTAGGGGGGGATGTGAGGAAAACTTTTTTACCCAGGGGGTGGTGACGGTCTGGAATGTGCTGCCTGGGAAGGTGGTGGAGGTGGGTTGCCTCCCATCCAATAAAAAGTACCTGGATAAGCACTTGGCACATTATAACATTCAAGGCTCAGGGCCAAGTGCTGGTAAATGGGATTAGGTAAGTAGGCCAGGTGTTTCTCACGTGTCGGTGCAGACTCCATGGGCCGAAGGGCCTCTTCTGCACTGTGTGATTCAGTGATTCTGTGATTCTGTGACTGCACAGTGAGAAGAGAAGCTAAATTCTAGAAATGCCCCACAAACCGAAAGCAAAATAAACCTGAACCACAGAGGTAACAAACAAGGGATTTTGTATCCGAACTCTATTTAGTACTGGGTTTGTTAATGGAAACCAGTGGCATGTGATATAAATCCACAAGTTTTGTAATATTGTGTAAAAGGTACAAAAAGTCAATGAGGTGGAATAGCTGCCTTCACATCATAATTCAAAGTCAACAACTAAAGGATCAATGAGTTGACGGAGCTTTTTGGCCTTGACATTGGTCGTTAAGATTTAATTTGGACAGTTCTGCTTTAAGGAATGTCACTGTTAATTCATGGACATCTTCCTGCACAATCCCCTGGATGGTTTTGTAAAATACTACCCTCTTTTACTTTCTCTAGGAGGGCTGTGTCCCAGACAGCTGAGGGAGGCAAAGGAGGAGATCGCAGTGGCTGTAACCTAAATTTTTAATTCCTCTCTGGCCACAGGGGAGGTGCCAGAGGACTGGAGAACAGCTAATATGGTTCTGCTATTTAAGAAGGGTTGTAGAGATAAGCCAAGGAACTACAGGCAGTGAGTCTCACGTCAGTGGTAGGGAAATTATTGGAGAAAATACTGAAGGAGAGAATCAATCTCCACTTGGAGAGGCAAGGTTTGATCAGGGATAGTCAGCATGGCTTTGTCAGAGGGTGGTCATGCCTAACAAATTTGATTGAACTTTTTGAGGAGGTGACCAGGTGTGTAGATGAGGGTAGTGCAGTTGATGTAGTTTATATGGATTTCAGCAAAGCCTTTGTCAAGGTCCCACATGGGAGACTTATAAAGAAGGCAAATGCACATGGGATACAGGGTAATTTGATAAGGTGGATTCAAAATTGGCTTAGTCGTAGGAGGCAGAAGCTAATGACAGAAGGATGCTTTAGTGACTGGTAGACAGTGTCCAGTTGCGTACCACTGGGATCTGTGCTCGATCCCCTATTATTTGTCATTTATATAAACAACATAAATGACTATATGGGGGTTAGGATTAGTAAGTTTGCGGATGACACAAAGATTGGCCGGGTGGTTAACAGCGAGGTTGAGTGTCTTGGGCTACAGGAAGATATAGATGGGATGGTCAAATGGGCAGAAAAGTGGCAGATGGAATATAACCCTGAAAAGTGTGAGGTGATACACTTTGAAAGGAGTAATTTGACAAGGAAGTATTCAATAAACGGCATGATACTAGGAGGTTCTGAGGAACAAAGGGACCTTGGTGTCTGTGTCCATAGATCTCTGAAGGCAGAGGGGCATGGTGGTGGGGTGGTGAAAAAGGCATATGGGACTCTTGCCTTTATCAATCGAGGATTAAGATTACAAAAGTAGGGAGGTCATTTTGGATGTGTATAGAACTGTGGTGAGGCCACAGCTGGAGTACTGTGTGCAGTTCTGGTCGCCACATTATAGGAAGGATGTGATTGCAATGGAGAGGGTGCAGAGGAGATTCACCAGGATGTTGCCTGGGATGAAACATTTGAGTTATGAAGAGAGGTTGGATAGATTTGGATTGTTTTCTTTGGAGCAGAGAAGACCGAGGGGCGACCTGATTGAGGTGTACAAGATTATGAGGGGCATGGACAGGGTGGTTAGGGAGCAGCTGTTCCCCGTAGTTGAAGGGTCAGTCACGAGGGGACACAAGTTCAAGACGAGGGGCAGGAGGTTTAGGGGGGGATGTGAGGAAAAGCTTTTTTACCCCAGGGGGTTGTGACGGTCTGGAATGTGCTGACTGGGAGGGTGGTGGAGGTGGGTTACCTCACATCCTTTAAAAAGTGCCTGGATAAGCACTTGGCACATCATAACATTCAAGGCTCAGGGACAAGTGCTGGTAAATGGGATTAGGTAAGTAAGCCAGGTGTTTCTCACACGTTGGTGTAGGCTCGATGGGCCGAAGGGCCTCTTCTGCACTGTGTGATTCTGTGATTCTGTGACTACACAGTGAGAAGAGAAGCTAAGTTCTAGAAATGCCCCACAAACCAAAAGCAAAATAAATATGAAACATTAGAGGTAACAAACAAGGGATTTTGTATCCGAACTCTATTTAGTACTGGGTTTGTTAATGGAAACCAGTGGAATGTGATATAAATCCACAAGTGTTGTAACGTTGTGTAAAATGTACAAAAAGTCAATGAGGTGGAATAGCTGCCTTGACATCACAGTTCAAAGTCAACAACTAAAGGAATAAATTATTCACCTCTTCCACTTGTCTTTATATGTCAATAGATAATTGATCACACCCTTTGACTCTGTGAACATTGACTTAATAAATAATTAGCTAGACTCGATCTATGCAGAACAAAAAGGGCCTAGGTTTATTCCTCCTCTTGTTGCATTAGTCAGTTCCAATAGGGAAACAGCTACAACTTGCCTTAAAGTCGCTGGGTTAGTTATGGGAAGATTCAGCCAAGGCTTCCACTTCCTCTTCCCATTTACCACGAATAGACGATAGGTCTGGGTAAGGATAGTAATAGGTTTGGATCTGATGACTGCAGTCAGAACAGGAGTTTCCCTCATATTATCCTGGCTCCTTGATGCAATGTGAATGGAATGGGTGTAAAAGCTCCTGTGCTGGCTCTCTGTTAGCCCTGCCTCTTCCAGCATTTCCCAGGGGAAGTATTACCAGGTATAAAATGGCATGGGACTTACTTCAGCAACCCGGCCATTTTGCAGAGCCAGGTGGTAGGGAAAACAGAGCGGGAGAGCCAACTGCCGAATCCCCCTGCCTGTGAATAGGCCTGCGGTAATTATCTTCCTTTCCATCAACCAGCGGTCGGTCACTCACTATCATTTGCGTTTTAGCAACACGGCAAAAGGAAAGCCATGTTGTTAGGGGTTGTTGAAGGGGTTTCAAATCATGCTGACCTCCTGACATCACTGCTGCTTGAAAAGGAGTTGATTTGACTTGGGAGACAATCGATTGAAAACTCCAGCACTAGGATTTTCCCAAGGGGCAACTCTTTAGGCTTCTGCCCACGACTTTATGGGCCGCATCCTGATTTCAGGCAAACTTCTGCCCTGCCAAAGGTCATCTAGATTTCTCAAGAGGCAAAAGTCCCTGTCTGGCTGCTCTGTTTCCACTGAAACATTGGATTTGGTGCAGAAAAGGCAAAAGTGCAGTAGGGAAAGGCAATATTTACAGAAAAGGAAGAGAGAAATTTGGGGCTTTTCTGCCAGGAAAGGGGTGGATTTTGTTTATAAGATTATTAAGGGTATAGAAAAAGTAAACCAGGAATATTATTTTAATTTAGACTGTGGGAGTAGAACTAAGGGATACAGGTTCAATCTAGGTTCCTGTTATGTTCCTTCTGTCGGGCCGCTTTGCTTGTGAACATGGTTGCATACCTATCTACTGGAGGGTGAGTTGACAAACAGTATACTGCAGACACAGAGATCAATATAAGATGACGCACACGCTGTTTATTTACACAAGTCACAAAGCACTAACACAACATGTGCTTCTCCAACCTTTCCCTATTCTAAACTACTGATTAACATTGTAGCCCACACTACACAGAATTTGGGTCATAAAGTCAGATGGTCAATCTGCTCACATTCTCTTCAAGGTGTATTGCAACTCAGATTACCACAGTTCCCTTAGGACAGATGGCATGAAATTCTTCTTCACACAAGAAATTATCAGCATGTAGAATGAAGGTATGTGAAAAAATATATTCCTGGAGATTTCAACACATGACTTTCCCCCATGCCCCAGCCATTAGATGGCCAACAAAGTACAGAGACAAAAAGTACTGGTAAAATAACCATTGTTGTGATGCCCTGCTTTCCTATGTCAATTGGAAAGCATAAAGACTCTTTGCCCAATTGGGTGATGCGTGACTATCAGCCAGGCAGCTATTTTCCCCCATTTTCAATAGTTTTATATCTGGTAAAGAAAAATGTTCAAAGAAAATGACCAAAAAAAACTATCTTTTTTAATGTGATTCTTCTCCAGGGTAGCACACAGCAGTGTCCTGGAGATTGATTGATTGTCAATTCCTGGAGGCTCCAGGCCAATCCTGGAGGTTTGGCAACCCTATCAGCATGCGGAATAAACTTCAAGATAAGCTAGTGGAAAACCCGTAACATTGATTGCTACAACTGGAGCCATTAGGAACTTTTGAATGAATGAATTATGATGGGCAAATGACCTTCCTCCTTCATGATATCATGTAGAGAGAAGCCTGTTTGCAAAGGCACTGGAGGGCCCTGTGAAGGCACCTGTGAACCCACTCCAATGTGAGCGATGCAGCTCCATCAGATGAAAGGAGCTAAAGTGGGACAAAATCAATTCTTCACACTTTTTCTTGGTGTGTTCAATCATTGATGGAAATCCAGAGTGAATTTACTTTATTTTCTTTTCAGTTTAAGTAAATTGTATAGAAAGCCTTTAATTAATTCATTTCTCTTTTTAATTGTGGCAATTTTTGTAATATGAGCTGTACATGAATTAACCCTCTGCCTATAGTCGGGTGATCATCAAACCAATGATAACTCCCCCTTTCTTTATATCTTCAGTTGTCATGGTGATAGTACCTGTGTCTCATTCTCTTCATCTTTGTTTCTGCTTTCACTCAGTCATTATTTTCAGGGTGCCCTGCTGACTCCAGTTTTTTTTTATTGGTTTTCTCTAAGCCCATTCTTATCCTCAGCCTTCTATGTTCACCCACTGTTTTCTTTCCCTTTTCTTGCTTCCATCTTCAAGAACATACATATGAGCTTTAATGGAGTAAAATGCCCCAAGGCGCTTCAACAGTTATAAGGGGCATAATGAGAAAAAAATTAACAACAAGCTAAAGAAGATGTTGGACAAGTTGGTCGGTGACTGCCAGACTGGGCCTGCAGCAGGTGATGAGAGAACCGATGAAAGGAAAAATCTTGTCCTCACCTATCTACCTGTCGCAGACAAATCAATCCATGACAGTATTAGTAGGAGGATACCCTGTATCCTGTATGTGGCACTACAACCGTGCTGAACGAGATAGATTCAGAACAGCTTTAGCAGCTCGAAACTGAGAATCCATTAGACAATGTGGCTATCAGCAGCAGCAGAATTGTGTTCAACCACAATCTGTAACCTGGCATATCTCTCACCCTACCAAGCCAGGTCCAACCCTGGTTTAAGGGGGAATGTAGGCGAGAATTCCAGGAAAAGCAGCAGGGATATCTAAAAATGAGGTGCTAATCCAGTGAAGATGTAACACAGGACTACATGCATGCCAAACAGTGGAAGGAACATGCTATACACAGAGTTAAGCAATCCCACGTTCAACAGTTCAGATTAAATCTCTGAAGTCTGCCACATCCAGTCATGAATGGTGGTGGACAATTAAATAACAAACTGCAGGAGGAGGCTCCACAAACAACACAACCCTCAATGGTGGTGTAGCCTAGCACTTAGGTACAAAAGACAAGGCTGAAGCATTTGTAACCATCTTCAGCCAGAAATGACAAGTGGTTGATCCATCTCGGCCTCCTCCTGCAGTCCCCAGCATCACAGATGTCTGTCTTCAGCTAATTTGATTCACTCCACGTGATATCAAGAAACGTCTGAAGGCACTGGATACTGAAAGGCTATGACTTCTGACAACATTCCGGCAATAATACTGAAGTCTTGTGCTCCAGAACTAGTCACACCCCTAGCCAAGTTGATCCAATACAGCTACAACACTGGCATCTACCCGGCTATGTGAAAAATTCCTAGGTATCTCCTGTCTACAAAAAGCAGTACAAATCTAATCTGGCCTATCACCCCCTCAGTCTACTCACAATAATCAGAAAAATGATAGACGGTGTCATTGACCATGCTATCACTTTCTCAGCAATAAACTGCTCACCAATGGTCAGTTTGGGTTCTGCCAGGGCCACTCAGAGCCTGACTTCATTACAGCCTTTATCCAAACTTGGACAAAAAAGTTGAACTCCAGAGGTGAGGAGAGAATGAATTTCCCTGATACCAAGGCTGTATTTGACCCAGTATGGTATCAAGGAGCCTTGAAAAAGTTGAAATCAATGGGAATTATGGTGAAAACTCTCCACCTAGCGCAAAGGAAGATGATTGTGGTTATCGGAGGCCAATCATCTCAGTTCTGGGATCTGTTGCCAGAGTTTCTCAGGGCAGTGTTCTAGATCCAAACATCTTCAGCTGCTTCAGCAATGACCTTCCTTCCAATGTACAGCCAGAAGTGGGGAGGTTCGCTGATGATTGAGGCATTCTGAACTAGTTGCAACCCCTCAGACACTGAAGCATCCATGCCTGCTCGCAACAAGGCTTCAACAACATTCAGACTTGGGCTGATACATGTCAAGTAACATTCTTGTCACACAAGGGCCAAGCAATAATTAACTCCAACAAGAGGTAACCTAACCATCTCTCCTTGACAGTCAATGGCATTACCATCACTAAAATTCCCTGTTATCAAAATCCTGGGGGTTACCATTGAACAGAAACTGAACTGGACTAGCCATATAAATACTGTAGCTATAAGAGCAGGTCAGAAGCTGGGGATTCTATCACGAGTAACTCACCTCCAGACTCCCCAAAGCCTGTCCAAGGCACAAATCAGGAGTGTGATGCAATGTGCTCCACTTGCCTGAGTGAGTACAGCTTGAAAAACATACAAAAGCTCAACACCATCCAGGACAAAGGAGCCCGCTTGATGGACACCCCATCCACCACCTGAAACATTCATGCCCTTCACCACCAACTCACAGTGGCAGCATTGTGCACCATTTATAAGGTGCACTGCAACAACTCACGACGCTCCTCCGACAGCACCTTCCAAACCCATAACCTCAACCACCTAGAAGAACAAGGGCAGCAGAGGCATAAGCACACCACCACCTGCAATTTCCTGTCCATCCTGACTTGGAAATATTGCTGTCCTTCACTGTCACAGGATCAAAATCCTGGACCTTCTTCCCTAACTGCACTGTGGATATACCTACACCACATGCACTACAGCAGTTGAAGAACGTAGCTTACCACTAACTTCTCAATGCCAATCATCTCAGTCCCAGGATATTGCTGCAGGTGTTCTTCAGGGTAGTATGCTGGGCTAAACCATCTTCAGCTGCTTTATCAATTACCTTCCCTCATCCGATGTGGGATGTCCACTGATGATTACACAATGATCAGTACCATTCATGACTTTTCCCATGTTAATGAGATTGAAGCCAGTCAGTGAAGCAGAAACCAAGGCATATGGCTTTTCTTTATTGATAGAGTTTGTTGACTTTGTTTAGTTACATTGCTCTCCTCATATACACCTAATGTTCCAACTATCCCCTGATTATATGTGCTCTAAGTACTTAATTAAACAATGCCCTTAATCTGTGTTTCCTAACAATATAATTAACGTACGATTAACAGATTCCCCATTCTTTCTTTAAACAATAGCTTTTTAACACACTCAAATAATTTCAAAACAAGCCAAAACAAATAAACAAATGATTTTCCTCATTTCGTATACCCCATCATAATAGAAAACGACCCTCTTCTAGGACCTCCAATAATTTCACCAAGCAAGCATTCCTTTTAGTAAAACAGTTTGATAATTCATGACTTATGTTGATCCATTTTATCTTTGGAGATCTCATTTCTCCCTAACATTTATATTATACTAACAAGGTCGATCCTTAAACTTTTCTCAGTCGCACTCTTTGTTGAATGTACATTATCCTATAGAGAATGGTTATCCACATAACATTCAATGGGCATACAATTCTCAGAATGCCCTTTGTATAGGATTTCCCTCCAAGTTTGGTAAGTAAAATCCCATATCTATTGCTTCTAATAGAGCCAGTGTTTCTGCAGCTAAAGTGCTTTTTATTTTCTTCACTTCCCAGACCAATGGACAATGTTTGTTATTCTTCCCCACCAAGAATATGATAAACCCTACTGTACTAGAATATCCAACTGAAAGATGTGAGGCATCACTAAAAATGACTAACTTCATATCTTCTGGATTACCCAGGAAACCTGAGTGCACATTGCTCTGAATTCAATTTCTTTAATGTTATATTAAGTCTCAGAACTTCCTCAAGTGCGGCATGTTTCATCATAGTACTCATTTCCAATATGTCATAGCTAGTATCCGGCCTAGTCTGAGTGCACAACCACTTCAACTGCCCAATAAAACTTCTTAATTGGTCTGTTTCTTCCTTGGATGCAGGATCCTTTTTTTTTGTGAGGACCTGGCCCAATTTATTGGAATGCAGTTGACATTTCTGCATAAGACCATTGATTCAAGGTTAGTCCCAATTTATTCTGCTTAATGTCTAACCCTATATATTTAAAGGCCCCCGAAGCCTGACTTCCAATCTTAAACTCCTTCTTTATTATACCTATAACTCATTACTCAAATTTTGCAGAACTTCCCCCAAGAAAGTCATCAACATGCATCATAAAGATGCCTGCTAGTTTCTCCTTGTGATACCAGTAGAACATTGCTGGGTCTGCATTTAGCTGAATACAACTCGTTTTCAACAGGACAGATCTAACTGAGAAAAACCACACCCTTGACACATCAATCAACCCATAAACATACTTGTTTAATTTTCACAGTTTCCCTTCCATACTGTCCGCTCCTTTAGGTAGTTTCAAAAACCTTCCCCTTTGAAATTTCTCGCCCTGAAAAAGTGCAGCTTTTATATTTTCATTTCGAGGAATATGTTGCTAAAAGAGCAAAGAAAATGTTCAAGCTCATTTTTCCTGCAGTGGGGAGTCCACTCTGACATCTTGATCAGTAAGTCTTTCTTCAAAACCCTAAGCCACTAGTCTAGCTTTAGCCTTATATGTGCCATCAGGAAATACTGTTTCTGTGCATATCCAACTATGTGATTGGCTGGCTGTCCCCTGTCTGGTATTTCAATTTCTATACCAAATTCTTTTAAACTTTCCAATTCTTTTTGTTTGGCATCTTTTATTAATGTATCTTCTAATTTGTTAGTTGTCACTAAAGCTTCTCAATCATAAGAGCTTCTCCTTCTAGTGGCATTCTAACCTGCTCTATAGCCCTTATTCTTGTCAAACTATGAGCTCTGCTTGCCCTCCTATCCTTTTCTGGGCTACTTCTGCATGATCTCTCCCTCTTATGATCAGGGTCCCTTTTGCAAGTCCGCGATCTTTTCCTAGGGCCCTGATCACTTCCAGATCCACTTTCAGAACTCACACTGCATTTTCTGGTTTTTCAGATCTTTACCTCATTTTGCCTATCCATAGATCTTACCTTCTCTCCCATAACTTGCACATTCATCCAATGCTTGTACTTGCTAGTGGCTTTTTCACTCTTCCTACAATGGTGGCATCCCTCCATTTGCTTGCCCCTTCTGGCATATATGCTACTCTAGTGCCAGTTTTGGGTAGTTGCCCTTTAGGATAAATAATGTTATTCCGCGCTTCAATATCACTTTGTTCTCATTCAGTCAATCCTTCATCTGCCATAATCCGCCTCTTGTAATTGTCCCAACATATGTGTATGTGCAGTGCATAGTGCCTTTTCACTTTCTGTTAGCTGTTCAGATTCTGCAAATGTAGAATCAGTGCCAATTATCCTCAATGAATGTACCCTAACAGTTTGATTGACATGGTGTAAAATTACTTCTTTACCATCACTGCTGATAAACTTACTGGGACCTTTCCACTCTTTCTGGCCTTCTCTTTTGTAATATACCATGCCCCCTGGATTAAAATTTATTTCTGATGGCTTTTTGCGGTGTTGTAAGGCTCATTGAATTTTTTCTGAATTCTCAGCCTTGTTGAATGCCCTTCTCCCTGCTTGCAGGGCATTCAAGTACACAGAAAAAATTGAACTAATAGTAATCCTTTCCAAGGCTGGGGGATGATTTCACATTACCAAAGGTATTTTTTGGATTTCTCCCATAAACTAATTGATAGGGACTATAGCTCCTAACCCTTCGAAGTGAAATCTTCACAAAGATTGCCCAAGTTAGGGCAGATGTCAGTTTACAGCTCAGTTGGTTAGCTAAGATTTTGTGAAGCATTTCATCAATCACTGCGTGATTACTTTCCCAAACTCTATTACTAAGGGGGATTTCCGCTGCTGTGTTAATTACTACAATGTTCATATTTTCACACATACTTTTAAATTCATCATTGACAAATTCACCCCTCCACCATTGTCAGTTAGGAATTTAGCTGGTGTTCCCAGTCCCAACCACCCAATCTTCTTGTCCACAATTACGTTTTTGTCTTTACTATATATCACTGGTGACAGACTGAATCTTGTTGCCATGTCTATGAAGCATAAGAGAAAAATGTTTTTGTCCTTATTCTATACCTTCAAGTCCATTGCTACAATTTCATTAAAGGCTCTTGCTAATGGGAGACTGTGATGTTATCCTTCTATGTTTTTTTTTACATATATCACATTTCTCACTGATCGCTTCTATAAGCTTAGAACATTCATTATCCATTACTCTTGCATCCTTTAGTAGGATTTTTAACCTATGAAAAGATTAATGGGAAAACTGCTGACATAGTTTTAAAACAATTTGCTTTTCTCCCTTTAAACTCCTACCCCTGATGTCATCAACACTTTGTTATGACTGGTATGGGAGGAGTGAGCATTTGATCTACCCCCACTACTCCACACATTGTACCATTAGTTTAAAAGTTTAATTTACTCACCATAATGACCAATTATTTACCTTCACTACTGGAGCCCAGCATAAAAGAGACTTTAACCAAGCTTCGTTCAGTAAACAACCAACTTATTAGTTTATAATAAAACCAGTCTTGTCAAATAGAAAGGCAAAGATTATCAACACACAGTATGGAAAATTAAATTATGCTAATTACTCTTTTGAGATACCTTAAACCACACGTGCACACACACATACACACACAAACACCAATGAAATAAAAATAAAAGGCAGAATTTTGTCCTTGGTGGGCATGTGGGCCCCACCGGCTTGGCGGAGGGCAGACAGCTGACACCCGCCATCGCAACGGGGCCCGCCACCATTTTGAGTGGGTGGGCCAATTAAGGCCTGCCCAGCGGCCTGCCCGACAAGAAATGCTATGCGCTTCCTGTGCTGGGGTGGGGGGAGGGATTCCCCATCTGTCAAAGTGCGCTTTTTCGTGCATGCGCGCGAAAGAGCACACTGCTCCCTGAGACAAAGTGGTGTCTCAGAGAGATTAGTGACTGTGTAAAAAACTTAACAAATAGAAAAATAAAACTATTATTAACATGTCCCCCTCATGTGACAATGTCACACGAGATGGGACATGTTAATAAATATGACATAAACTTTACTAAACTTTTTAAAAACGGACATGAAACCTCATCCTGCCAGTGGATGAGGTTTCATGTATTATCAGAAGCCTGCTGGGGCTCCTGGCCTGCCTGCCAGCCTTAAGGTTGGACATGCAAGTCTTTAATGATCTTAGTTAGCCTGTCAGTGGCCTTAATTGGCCATTGACAGGCCGGCAGGCGGACAGCTGATTTCACTGTCCGCCCACCTTCCTAAAAATTTAAAGGGACCGGGATGGTGTCTGGGATTCCTCCCGTTGTCATCCCGTGTCATTTTCCCATCGGCAAGCGAAGCCCGACCCCAAATTGCTGACGGGAAAATCCTGGCCAAACATAGAAATGAAAGAATTCTGCCAAAGGTTAAAAGTCAATGGTTCAGAGCCATAAAACCCATGTGACCCCCCCCCCCTTTATACACAGATAAGCAGGGTCAAGAGGTTTCCAGCCTTTTTTCAACTGCTTAATTAACCTTTCTTGTAAAAGTATGCCTTTTCCAGGAATAGCAATTAGAGTGCTGCATTAACCCTATAAGGGGCAGTGTCTCTTAAAACATAAATTCTTCTAGGATGTCCTTTGTCCTTTAAGATGAACCATTTTCTGTGATTAACTTACTCATGACAACTTCTTCATGATTAGAAATGTTAGGTCTTGTTAAAGGGATACAATCCAGTCCAGATAGTGAAAACTAAATCTATAGATTTTCCCAAAACAATTGCCTTATTGTGTTCTATATCTAATGTCATTTCAGTTATTTCATTGACGGCTTACTCAACAGTAAGGATATTTCACTGAATGCTACATCTGTGCTGTTAAATACCCCGGCTATTTTATACTGAATCACCACTCTCTTTAGTGACTTTAATGTATCATCGTCCCTGAATCCGAAGTAAGTAGAACTTTTACATTCCTTAACCTTACTTCGGTCTTTACTATTTGAAGAATCCAGGTAACTTTAACCAATCCACTCCACATACCGTGGACATGCACCGACTGCCTAACATTCACAATTGAATGAGAGCACAAGTAGAACACCCATTACCAGACTAAAGTTTCTAGTGACTAGTACAATTCCTTCTGACTGATCAGTATCGTCATCTTCCCCTTCTGATCCTCCCATGTCATGTGTCATTTCAAAAACCGTTATTCCGTTTCGGACAATTCATCACACAATGATATTTAGAGTCACATCTGAATCACCTGTTGACGATTCCTCGGTTATTCCTGGAGTTCATTCTCTGACTATAGTTACCCAATTCTTGTTATCTGTTAGTTCTGTCCCTATCCTCATTTGTTTTGCTTGTGGTTCTTCTTTTGTATTGACGCTTGCGCCCCAGATCTAAACCGTCTCGCAATGCTGTGGACATTCAAACGCCATCTTTTGTGTTACCACTGCAGGTCCCATTTGCGCCATGTTTCCGCAGAATTTTTTAAAAAAGTTTCAAGCATCTGTTCCAAAGGCATTTCTCTTTCCGAGGATCTAACTCCAATCAAGATCAGGAGCCTATCCATGTTCGATTTTTAGCACAATCCAACAATTTGAAAGGGAGATAAAAACAAAAAAACTGCGGATGCTGGAAATCCAAAACAAAAACAGAATTACCTGGAAAAACTCAGCAGGTCTGGCAGCATCGGCGGAGAAGAAAAGAGTTGACGTTTCGAGTCCTCATGACCCTTCGACAGAACTTGAGTTCGAGTCCAGGAAAGAGCTGAAATATAAGCTGGTTTAAGGTGTGTGTGTGGGGGGCGGAGAGATAGAGAGACAGAGAGGTAGAGGGGGTTGGTGTGGTTGTAGGGACAAACAAGCAGTGATAGAAGCAGATCATCAAAAGATGTCAACCACAATAGTACAATAGAACACATAGGTGTTAAAGTTAAAGTTGGTGATATTATCTAAACGAATGTGCTAATTAAGAATGGATGGTAGGGCACTCAAGGTATAGCTCTAGTGGGTTTTTTTTTTTATTTTTTTTTTATTTTTTTTATATTTTTTTTTATATTTTTTTTTATATAATGGAAATAGGTGGGAAAAGGAAAATCTTTATAATTTATTGGGAAAAAAAAGGAGGAAGGGGGAAACAGAAAGGGGGTGGGGATGGGGGAGGGAGCTCACGACCTAAAGTTGTTGAATTCAATATTCAGTCCGGAAGGCTGTAAAGTCCCTAGTCGGAAGATGAGGTGTTGTTCCTCCAGTTTGCGTTGGGCTTCACTGGAACAATGCAGCAAGCCAAGGACAGACATGTGGGCAAGAGAGCAGGGTGGAGTGTTAAAATGGCAAGCGACAGGGAGGTTTGGGTCATTCTTGCGGACAGACCGCAGGTGTTCTGCAAAGCGGTCGCCCAGTTTACGTTTGGTCTCTCCAATGTAGAGGAGACCACATTGGGAGCAACGAATGCAGTAGACTAAGTTGGGGGAAATGCAAGTGAAATGCTGCTTCACTTGAAAGGAGTGTTTGGGTCCTTGGACGGTGAGGAGAGAGGAAGTGAAGGGGCAGGTGTTGCATCTTTTGCGTGGGCAAGGGGTTGTGCCATAGGAGGGGGTTGAGGAGTAGGGGGTGATGGAGGAGTGGACCAGGGTGTCCCGGAGGGAGCGATCCCTACGGAATGCCGATAAGGGGGGTGAAGGGAAGATGTGTTTGGTAGTGGCATCATGCTGAAGTTGGCGGAAATGGCGGAGGATGATCCTTTGAATGCGGAGGCTGGTGGGGTGATAAGTGAGGACAAGGGGGATCCTATCATGTTTCTGGGAGGGAGGAGAAGGAGTGAGGGCGGATGCGCGGGAGATGGGCCGGACACGGTTGAGGGCCCTGTCAACGACCGTGGGTGGAAAACCTCGGTTAAGGAAGAAGGAGGACATGTCAGAGGAACTGTTTTTGAATGTAGCATCATCGGAACAGATGCGACGGAGGCGAAGGAACTGAGAGAATGGGATGGAGTCCTTACAGGAAGTGGGGTGTGAGGAGCTGTAGTCGAGATAGCTGTGGGAGTCGGTGGGTTTGTAATGGATATTGGTGGACAGTCTATCACCAGAGATTGAGACAGAGAGGTCAAGGAAGGGAAGGGAAGTGTCAGAGATGGACCACGTGAAAATGATGGAGGGGTGGAGATTGGAAGCAAAATTAATAAATTTTTCCAAGTCCTGACGAGAGCATGAAGCAGCACCAAAGTAATCATCGATGTACCGGAAAAAGAGTTGTGGAAGGGGGCCGGAGTAGGACTGCAACAAGGAATGTTCCACATACCCCATAAAGAGACAGGCATAGCATGGGCCCCAGCTATGCCTGTCTCTTTATGGGGTATGTGGAACATTCCTTGTTGCAGTCCTACTCCGGCCCCCTTCCACAACTCTTTCTCCGGTACATCGATGATTACTTTGGTGCTGCTTCATGCTCTCGTCAGGACTTGGAAAAATTTATTAATTTTGCTTCCAATCTCCACCCCTCCATCATTTTCACGTGGTCCATCTCTGACACTTCCCTTCCCTTCCTTGACCTCTCTGTCTCAATCTCTGGTGATAGACTGTCCACCAATATCCATTACAAACCCACCGACTCCCACAGCTATCTCGACTACAGCTCCTCACACCCCACTTCCTGTAAGGACTCCATCCCATTCTCTCAGTTCCTTCGCCTCCGTCGCATCTGTTCCGATGATGCTACATTCAAAAACAGTTCCTCTGACATGTCCTCCTTCTTCCTTAACCGAGGTTTTCCACCCACGGTCGTTGACAGGGCCCTCAACCGTGTCCGGCCCATCTCCCGCGCATCCGCCCTCACTCCTTCTCCTCCCTCCCAGAAACATGATAGGGTCCCCCTTGTCCTCACTTATCACCCCACCAGCCTCCGCATTCAAAGGATCATCCTCCGCCATTTCCGCCAACTTCAGCATGATGCCACTACCAAACACATCTTCCCTTCACCCCCCTTATCGGCATTCCGTAGGGATCGCTCCCTCCGGGACACCCTGGTCCACTCCTCCATCACCCCCTACTCCTCAACCCCCTCCTATGGCACAACCCCTTGCCCACGCAAAAGATGCAACACCTGCCCCTTCACTTCCTCTCTCCTCACCGTCCAAGGACCCAAACACTCCTTTCAAGTGAAGCAGCATTTCACTTGCATTTCCCCCAACTTAGTCTACTGCATTCGTTGCTCCCAATGTGGTCTCCTCTACATTGGAGAGACCAAACGTAAACTGGGCGACCGCTTTGCAGAACACCTGCGGTCTGTCCGCAAGAATGACCCAAACCTCCCTGTCGCTTGCCATTTTAACACTCCACCCTGCTCTCTTGCCCACATGTCTGTCCTTGGCTTGCTGCATTGTTCCAGTGAAGCCCAACGCAAACTGGAGGAACAACACCTCATCTTCCGACTAGGGACTTTACAGCCTTCCGGACTGAATATTGAATTCAACAACTTTAGGTCGTGAGCTCCCTCCCCCATCCCCACCCCCTTTCTGTTTCCCCCTTCCTCCTTTTTTTTCCCAATAAATTATAAAGATTTTCCTTTTCCCACCTATTTCCATTATATAAAAAAAAATAAAAAAAAAATATAAAAAAAAAATAAAAAAAAAAACCCACTAGAGCTATACCTTGAGTGCCCTACCATCCATTCTTAATTAGCACATTCGTTTAGATAATATCACCAACTTTAACTTTAACACCTATGTGTTCTATTGTACTATTGTGGTTGACATCTTTTGATGATCTGCTTCTATCACTGCTTGTTTGTCCCTACAACCACACCAACCCCCTCCACCTCTCTGTCTCTCTATCTCTCCGCCCCCCACACACACACCTTAAACCAGCTTATATTTCAGCTCTTTCCTGGACTCGAACTCAAGTTCTGTCGAAGGGTCATGAGGACTCGAAACGTCAACTCTTTTCTTCTCCGCCGATGCTGCCAGACCTGCTGAGTTTTTCCAGGTAATTCTGTTTTAATTTGAAAGGGAGCACTGAGTTAGCGATCTCCAAATAGAATTCCTGCAATTTCATGATATATTCTTCTACGGAATAACCATCAAGCTTTCTAAATTTATCAAAGTCTGATCATGCTCCACATGCAGTTGCAGATAAGCTTTCTTATAAATTTCGTCCATAAATTTTAAGAGATCATCTTAACCTTCCTCAATGTCCAAATGATGAGCTTCTAGCTCCTTAAATACTTTGCACCTGATCCTGTTTCTGGTGGGAAGTGACAGTGCCAAGGCTATATCTTGCTTTTACTTTGTTAAGGATGAAACTTATGTCTACAATCTACTTAATTATTCCATTGGCGAAAAGGTTCAGCTTCACAGAACTATAGTGGAAAATAATACCCTGATACTTTACAGTTGCTTTCAGCCTTTCTTCTCTAAAGCATCTCCAATTACAACCTTCTGTCTGAAAAGATATTTTAGTTTCAAATCTTCACTTATAGGCAAACTGTTCTCTGCTACCAATGTTAATGGATTCAAGTATGGCTGGTGTAGCAGAAACCAAGAAACAGAGCGTTTTTTTATTGATAGAGTTTATTGACTTTGTTCAGCCTCATGGCTCTCTTCACATGCACACAGGGAAGGATTTTACCGTTGGCGAGTGGAGGCAGGGCCTGCTCGCCGATGTGTAAAATGATGCGCGGTGATATCGGGCAGAACTCCCAATGCCACCCCGCCCCATTTAAATTTTCAGGAAGGCGGGGGGTGCAGCAAAATCAGCTGCATGCCCGCTGACCTGCCAATGGCAATTGAGGCTATTGACAGGATCAATTAAGCAATTAAAGGACCGGCGGGATGAGGTTTCATGTAGGGTCTTAAAAATTTTAATAAAGTTGTTATGGAAATTATGAAGATGTCCCAACTCATGTGACATGTAAGGGAATTTGTTTTTCTCCATTTTTAATATTGCTGAAAGTAGATCCGATCTCCCTGAGGCAGCACTTAGCTTCAGGGAGATGAGTGGGCTCTTTTGTGCGCATACGTGAAAGAGCACACTCTCGATTTTAGGGATTCCTCCCCTGCCCGCACAGGGAGCGCATAGCGCTTCCCTGTGGACATCACGCTGGGCAGGCCTTAATTGGCCTGCCTGCGCAAAATGGCGGCATAGCCCACGATTGGGTCAGCTCCGCCCACCCGACGAACGGAAAATTCAGCCCCCAGTGTTCCAGCCATCCCCTATTTATATGTGCTCCATGTACTTAATTAAACAATGCCCTTCACCTGTATATCCTAACAATTTAATTAACATACCATTAACATCAGATACTGAAGCCACAGTGCAAATATGAAGCTAGACTTGGACAAAATTCAGTCTTGGGCTGCTAGGTGGCAAGTAATATTTGCACCTCACAAGTGCCAGGCAATGGCCATCTTCAACAAGAGAGAATCCAACCATGTCTCCTTGACATTTAATGGCATTACCATCTCTGAATCTGCCACTATCTGCATCTTGGAGGTTACCATTGACCAGAAAGGGAACTGGACCTGCCATATAAATACCATGCTGTGGTTTCAAGAACAGGTTGAACTTGGGATTTCCATGGTGACTATCTCACCTCTTGATTGGCACCCTGACCACCACCATAAACATTCACTTCTTCCACCACCGACATTCAGTGGCAACAGTGTGTACCATCTACAAGATGCACAGCAGCAACCCACCAAGGCTCCTTCTACAGCAGCTTCCAAATCCACAACCTTTACCACCTAGAAGGTCAAGGACAGCAAATGTACGGGAACACAACCACCTGCAATTTCCCCTCTAAGTCACACACCATCCTGACTTGGAAATATATCACCATTCCTTCACTGTTGCTGTGTCAAAATCCTGGAATTCCCTCCCTAACAGCAACTGTTCAAGTAGGTAGCTCACCACCACCTTCTCAAAGGCAATTAGGGATGGGCAATAAATGCTGGCCCAGCCAGCAATGCCCACATCCCATGAAAGAATAAAAACAATTAGAGATGGGCAATAAATGGTGACCTTTTCAGTGGCACTCATATCCCAGGTATGAATTAAAAAGATAGATCTTAAAGAGCATTTTAAAGGAGGAAAGAAAAGCGGAGAGACAAAAAAGTTTAAGAAGGGAATTCCAGAGTTCAGATCCAGGCAGTTGATGGCAATGGTGCGGTGAAGGAAGTCGGTGACGCACAGGAAGCAAGATATAGAGGAAAATAGACTTTGGAACATTGGAACAAGGGGAGGTCAATCTGCCCCTTGAGCTTGTTCCCCAATTCAAATAAGTTATTACTGATTTGTACCTTAATTCCATTTATCCACCTTAGTTCTGTAACTCTTGCCCAACTGAAATCTATCAGCCTCAGTTTTGACATTTTCGATCGACAAACTTTCAAACTGACTTTTTGGTGGAAAGAGTTCTAGATTTTCACCCCACTTTTTGTGAAGCAGCACTTCCTGACATCATCCTGAATGACCTAACTCTAACTTTAAGGACATACCCTGGTGTCTGGGCACATACGGCATAGGAAATAGTTTCTCTTCATCCACCCTATCAATTAATTTATTCACCTTAAATGCTTCTATTAGACCTATCCTAATCCTTTTACTGTAGGGGATATAAAGCCTTGGATATGCAACCTGTCCTCAGAATTAAATCCTTTTAGTCCTAGTATCACTAAGGTGAATTTGCTGCAAGGCTTGTCTTTCCTTCCGGAGGTTCAGTGCCTTGAACTGAACACCATACTCTAAATAAGGGCCAGCCAGACCTTTGTATAACTTCCAACCCTTTGTATTCCACTTCCTTGAAATATATAGCAAGATTTCCATTAAGCTTTCCAATTATTTTTGTACCTATCCACTAGCTTCTATGATTCCTGCACTTGGACCTCTAAATATATTTGCACCTCCTCAGTTCCTCCTCTTCAAAATTGTGCCATGGGATCTTTATGTCCACCTGAGAGTACAGTTGGGGCCTCGGTTCAATGCCTTATCTGAAAGATGGCATCTCTGATTGTGGATCACTCTCTCGGTAATATTAGTGACCGTATGTGCTTGGAATGTCTGCATTAGTGGACTTTCAACCTAGGTTTTCTGCTGAAGTTTTGAGAGTGAAGATTGAATCCATAACCTTCTGACTCAGAGTTGAGAACGTTACCGTGACTGACACCAGTAGTAATATCATGGTGGAGACTATGCTGTATGGTAATTGTAACATAATGGTTTTATTACTCGCCTAGTAATGCAGAGGTTTAGACTAATGATTTAGACATATGTATTCAAATCCTACCATGACAGCTGGCGAATTTGAATTCAAGGGATTAATTAATTCTGGATAAATAGCTAGTATGAACCATGCTGGTTGAAGCAGTTGGCTCACCACCTCCTCATGGGTAATAAATCCCAGTTCTCCTTGTGAAGGCCACATCCCATAAAGGAACAAAAAAATGTTGATGGGTCCTTGTTATGGCCAAAAGTTATTTTTATAGATTAAATGCAAATTTTGAAGAGCTTAGCACTTTTGACCTTAGTACTGCTCAATTTTTCTTTATTCATTCATGGGATGAGGGTATCACTGGCCAGGCCAGCATTTATTGCCCATCCCTAACTGCCCTTGTTCAGCAAACATTTAAGAGTCAGCCATATTGCTGTGGGTCTGGAATCACATGTAGACCAGATCAGGCAAGGACAGCAGATATCCTTTCCTAAAGGACATTAGTGAACCAGGTGGGTTTTTACAACCATCAACAGTGGTTTCATGGTTATCATTAGACTTTTTAATTCTAGATTTTTATTGAATTCAGATTCCACCATCTGCTATGGTAGAGATTTGAACCCAGGTCCCCAGAGCTTTACACTGGGTCTCTGGATTATTAGGCCAGTGACAATACCACTACACCATCACCTCCCCTAATGTAAATCTAATTTATGTATGTTGAGAAAATAACTCTTAGCGATAATTACCTATATTGCACTGCCGACATTGAATCTGTAGATATTAAATGTTAGAATAAATGACAAAAAATATTAATTAAAGTAGATTTGAAGAACAAATAATTTTCACAAATTATTAGAGTCTTAATTTATTTTTTATCTTTAGTTCACTTCATTCTGTCATTCCTATGAATGCGTAGGTGGTAAAATCATATATAAATGAGCTGGGGAAGAATGAACTTAGGCTTTTGGTGATGAACGCAACAGGGCAAGATGCCATTTCTACCCCCTGAAAATATTATTCAGAGCTGGAATTACAAGCCTCGTTTGGAGTTCAAGGTGGTGCTGGTATGAGAAATGTGAACAGCCAGTAACATTGAATTTTGACTCTGTCAAGGACATCCCCCTATAAAGACTCTCTGCCCTGTGGTGAATTACTTTAGCAGTTCGCTGCCCAGATGGTGGTATTATAAACTTCTCTGTTCTACAGTAAGTACACGTGTGGCTACCAGCACTGACAATTTGAGTCAGCATGTAAATCTGCCAATTTGTTGACCATGACTGTTTAAATTATATTGTATCTGTGTGTATTTTGATTGTTTTTGTGTTCGGGATAAATCTTGAAACTGTGCTTTGTCAAAATGCTGAAACAATAAATATATTGCTGAAGCCTAGTTGGTGCAGTAATAAATTGCAGTACATGGCCAATGTGGGACAGGAATGCAATTTGTGGCCTTATGACTTGGGACTCTTGAATTAGAACAGGAGTCAGTTACAGTATAGAGTGCCAGAAGGATACGAGTAAAAAAAGAATTTTGATGTCAGATACCGATTCTTAAAGCAGTTTTTTATGAGTGAACATCCTGATGGTATGTCGCACAGTCTCCCCTTCATTGCTGCTGATTCTTACACACATTGCCCTGCGCAGACTGTAACTGGGTGATCCCTCATTGGCCCTAATTCAAAAACAGTCGATTCTCTGTGCTTTTTGTTCCAGACCAATTTGAATTTGCTGAAGTTGAACAAATTATTCTATCTGCTTTGTTTATTCACAGTTGATATTCTGTCCTCCTATCTTGTGTTTTGCCAAACCTGGCTGAGCTGTCAAACAGAAATAATTTGTTTAGGAATTTGCTGTCATCTGATGCGCAGTAAGTCACAACTGGATAACCTCTGCTACAAACAAGACCTTCTGATGCATGTAATTTCCATGAAATGCCAAAATGGTGCAAACAGAAACAGTTATTTGCTGCTGGGCAAATGTGAACGAGCAGCTATTGACCAAACTTCAGAATATGTAGCTATATCACAGTAAATTCTCCAATTTTGACGAGAGAATTGTGAGTTTATTCCCCTCTGCCATGATGCCTTTTTGCTGACAATGTGTCCTAAGAGCAGAATTGAGGTCCTGGAGAATTCACAAATTCATTTAGTGTCAACCCTGCTTCCTGCAAACATTCAAGGGCCGTTGTGAGCCTTTTGTTATGTTCTTCCACTGACGTGCCATGGACCATAACATTGTCCATATGGTAGATGACACCCTCTAGACATTGCAAAATAGCTGACATTCTGCATTGAAAGATTTCTGGTGCGAGGTGATTTCGAATGGTGAGGTGTAGACGCAGAATCTGCCAAAGTGGGTGATGAATGTGGTCAGAAATCTGGACTTCTTGTCTAGTGGAAGTTACCAAAAGATGTTGTTAGCATCAAGCTTTGCAAACGCTTTTTAGAAAGTTTGGTCAAGCTGTCATCCACTGAGGACATCAGGTGACCTTCTCTCGCCACAGCTTTATTGGACTGTGTTAAGTCGACACAGATACGGATGGATCCATCCAATTTTGGGACTGAGACCATCCCAGGACACCATTCGGTTGGTTGAGTGATGGGGGAGATGACATCTATTTTTGTCATCTCATCCAGGTGTTGCTGCACTTGCATCATGAGTGGATGCGGTATTTATAGTGGTGTGAACAAAAACTCGGGATTAGCATCCTCCCTCAGTGTAAACCTGTATGCAGTCCACAGTCACCCCAAACCGGTAAAGAGTTTTGGGAAATCCTTTTTAAATTTGGAACCAGGCCCTTGCTGACTGACCTCATCAATTTTCTGTGGGAGGTTGAGGTCAATACAAGTTTTTCAGCTGAAAAGTAACCATTCTTGGTTGTGGATTCTTGGTCTTTGTCTTTGTACCGGAGTATCACCTGCAGCATACCTTTCTCCTGGAGTTTGATGCCGCCTGGTCCGTATAGCTGTATTATAGGTGGCATCAGCCCTTGGGTCACGAGTCATGGTTTCTTGCCTGAGAGGACCGTAACACAGGCTTCCATGTCCAATTTAAAGTTTGTGAGATGATCATTAACTGAGATATCTGCATTTCATAATCAAAATACCTGAACTTTGATCTCACCTAAGAAGCATGGTTGTATTTCCTCTTGGTGTGGGACCTTGGCCTCATGAATTGTCTTGGGATCACCTGTTTTTCTGGCTGTGTTAGCTTTGCATAGCTTTCTGAAGTGCCCTATGCATTTATTTTATTATTAATCATTCATGGGATACGGGAATCGTTGGGTAGGCCAGCATTTATTGCCCATCCCTAATTGCCCTTGAGAAGGTGATGGGGTGCCAATCAAGTGGGTTGCTTTGTCCTGGATGGCACCATTCACTACTCCTCAGATACTGAAGCAGTCCATGCTCAAATGCAGCAAGGCCTGTACAATATCCACGCTTGGGCTGACAAGTGGCAAGTATCATTCATACCACACAATTGCCAGACAATGACCATCTCCAACAAGAGAGAATCTGGCAATCACCCCTTGACATTCAATGGTGTTAGCATCACTGAATCCCCCACTATCAACATCTTGGGGGTTACCATTGACCAGAAACTGAATTGGACTTGCCACATAAGTACTGTGGCTACAAGAGCAGGTCAGAGGCTAGGAATCCTGTGGCAAGTCACCTCTTGACTCCCCAAAGCCTGTCCACCATCTACAAGGCACAAGTCAGGAATGTGATGGAATACTCTCCACTTGAATGAGTGCAGCTCCCACAACACTCAAGAAGCTTGACAGTGCTGAACATTGTGCAATCATCAGCGAACATCCCCACTTCTGATCTTATGATGGAACTAAGGTCATTGATGAAGCAGCTGAAGATGGTTGGGCCGAGGACACTACCCTGAGGAACTCCTGCAGTGATGTCCTGGAACTGAGATGATTGACTTCCAACAACGACCACCATCTTCCTTTGTATTAGGTATGATTCCAACCAGTGGAGAGTTTTCCTCCTGAATCACATTGACTTCAGTTTTGTAAGGACTCCTTGATGCCACACTTGATCAAATGCTGCCCTGACGTCAAGGGCAGTCAGTCTCACCTCACCTCAAGAGTTGAGCTCTTTTGTCCATGTTTGAACTACAGCTTTAATGAGGTCAGGAGCTGAGTGGCCCTGGCGGAACCCAAACTGAGCGGCAGTGAACAGGTTATTGCTAAGCAAATGCCACTTGAAAGCGTTGTTGATGACCCCTTCCATCATTTTACTGATGATCGAGAGTAGGTTGATGGGGCGTAATTGGCCAGGTTGGATTTATCCTGCTTTTTGTGTACAGAACATACTTGGGCAACATTCCACATTGCTGAGTAGATGCCAGTCTTGTAGCTGTAGTATGGGTGCGGCGAGTTCCAGAATGCAAGTCTTCAGTACTATTGCTGTAATATAGTCAGGGCCCATTGCCTTTGCACTATCCAGCACTTTCAGTCGTTTCTTGATATCACGTGGAGTGAATCAATTTGGCTGAAGACTGGCACCTATGAAACTGGGGACCTTCGGAGGAGGTTGAGGTGGATCATCCACTCGGCACTTCTGGCTGAAGGTTGCAGCAAATGCTTCAGCTTTAACTTTTGCACTGATGTGCTGGGCTTCGCCATCTTTGAGGGTGGGAAAATTTGTGCAGCCTCCTCCTCCAGTCGTTTAATTGTCCACCACCATTCATGACTGGATGTGGCAGGACTGCAGAGCTTAGATCTGATCCGTTGCTATGCATTTATTGCCCATCCCTAATTGCCCTTGCTCAGAGGGCATTTAAGAGTCAACCACATTGCTGTGGGTCTGGAGTCATATGTAGGCCAGTTAAGGACAGCAGATTTCCTTCCCTAAAGGACATTAGTGAACTAGATGAGTTTTTACAACAATGGTTTTATGGGCATCATTAGACCTTTTACTTCTAGATTTTTAATGAATTCAATTAATCTGCCAAGGTGGGATTCAAATCCAGGTTTCTGGAGCTTTACCCTGGGTTTCAGGATCACTAGTCCAGCGAAAATGCCATGGTCTCTGTGGTGGAGGAGTCCATTGAAACCATGAGCACATTGTTGACCCTCATGGCCAAGTGCACTGCCTCCTCCATTGAGAGAGTGGCGACTCTCATGGAGAGGCAGTCCCAGGGACAGAATGAGGGATTCTTGGGGTTGCGCTCGGTCCTGCAAGTCCTCAGTTAGGCACTGAGCTCAGGTGGTCTGTGTGAGTGTGGGAGATGAATGATGCACCCAGTATCCCAGCTAGGTGCCCATCCATCAATGGTGCGCATGGAGGTCCACAGTGATTTAACATTGGTGCACGAGCTGCCTGCCATCTCTATGGGCTCCTCTCAGAGAGCTCTGGATGATGGAAACAGCTCCTCCGTCCCTCTGCCAGTGACCATGGAATCTGATGAGGCTGCGGCGATTGGGGAGATGCCATCTGTGGCACTGGCTGCTCCCTCCCGGCAGGGCCAGCACAGGCTCCACGGGCCAGAGGACAACCAACAAGGTCATCAAGGCCAACAAGACAGCACAGTCAGCAGGCTGTCTCCAACGCTGGTGCCAGCGAGGGGGAAGCACCTAGAGACAGCATTCACAAACATAAGTTAAAGGCACCATGAGCACAAGAGGGACAGATCACGGGTGTTTTTGTATTCATTTTTGTTAATTTTATGTTTGATGTTGAATAGCAGAACCATTCCTGTTAAGATTATTGCATTGTCAGAATGACATAAATTGTGTTTGCATCTTCATGGCCTGAGTATGCTTCACCTTTTTATTTCATTAGTGCGGGGAACACTAGTACGTAATGCTGGATGTAGGTGGTTCTGAACTTTATTGCATAGGCACTGAGTGTTCTTTGTGTTCAAATGAAAGAATCCTTTCATCTGGGATGGAGGCGGCAGCCCTGCCATGCGTTTGAAGCTAATTTTTGGTAACTGAGCTGAAAGAGTGTTGGATCAAGACGTTCCTGATATCCCTGCCTCCCTGCAGCTTACTGAGGTCTGGCCCCACACCTCATCATTCTCCTCACCGTGCTCATCTTTGGACACACTACTGGACTCATCATCTGTGGCTTCTGCAGCTGTCTCAAGGTCCTCTTCCTCAAATGGGTCCCCCCTTGCCAGTGCCAGATTGTGGAGAGTGCAGCATGCAACCACTATTAGTGACACCCGCTCTGGGGGGTATTGTAGTGCATCCCCTGAATGGTCCAGGCATTGGAAGCACATCTTCAGAAGACCTATGGTCCTCTCTAACACTGCCCTTGTGGAGGCATGACTTGTACTGTCTTCATATTGATTCGTAACATTTCTCTGCCTCTGTCTTGAGTGGCAGAGAGGCATCATGAGCCATCACTTCAATGCCGTTGTCACCCAGCAACCATCCGTCCAGCCGGGCTGGAGCACTGAAGAGCCTTGGCACCTGTGAGTGTCTGAGGATGTAAGCGTCATGGAAGCTGCCTGGGTACCTTGCACGGACTTGCAGAATCTGCATCCTGTGGCCAAGACCATCTGCACGTTCATGGAGCACGTTCAAGACCCCTTCCTGTTGACAAAGGCACCCGGCTGACCTGCTGGTGTCTTGATGGCCACATGTGTGCAGTCGATGGCACTCTGGATGCAGGGAACCCTGTAATCACTGCAAAGCCTCTAACTCACTCTGTCTGGCTGGCCTCTTATGTATGGTAAAGAATAAAGGTCAGTACTCAGCTTAAACAGAGCTTCTGTCACCAGCTTGACTTAATTGTGGACAGCTGATTAGGACACTCCATACAGATCCCCCACTGAGTCCTGGAGGCATAGAGGTTGGGGGCCACTGTGACCTCCAGAGCCACTGGCATGGGATGTCCAACCACACAGCTGGAGCTGATCTCAGGCCAAATCATCTGGCAAATGGAGGTCACGCTCCCCCTTGAGAGGTGGACCCTTATTCAGCATTACACCTTGGACATACGAAGGTTGCTGCATTGCTGCCTGTAAACCCTAGCAGCAGGATAGTGGCATCTTCTACAGCCCCTTCTTCCTTGGACTGCCAGCTGGCTCTGCGCCTCTTGTGTCTGCGCCTCTCCTCCCACAGGTCACCCCCCTGGAAGCTGCAATGGGACACCTGGCCTCCTTCCCCTTCTGCCCCTCTCTTCCTCCTCAGAGGAGGTACCTTCAGCAGAGGCCACAATCCCAATTACTAGGGGAAGGGAAGGCTGTCTGATATCTGGAAGGGTCCACACAGGCTGAATCCTCCGGGGGCCTTGCACACAGCAATGAGTCCTGAAATTAAGCCTGGAAATGCTGAGAATGAAGCCCCGAACAAATATGAAGCTGACAAGTACCAATAAGCAACCAACTGCAAACTACCTCCAAAACCTTTGACAAATGACACTGGCAATGCTGCTGACACGTTTTATCCCACCCTTGATGAGGGTTGTAAAAATGTCAGCTGGCTGCCTGCCTGTTTTGCCCGCATGATGAGCAGAAAATCGCACGGCAAGGAAAAATTGCAGTCAATTGGATTGTTAAGGGCTCTAAGTGGCTGCTTAATTAATGGCGGGTGCCTTTTCGGCATCCGTGCGTGCCTTCCAAAGTGCACAATGATGTCGGGATGCTCACCCGATGTCATCACGCACTATTTTACTCCCGTTCGGGTCAGGCACGTGCTCACTCACAGGACAAAAAATTCTGCCAATGGAAATGTCATTTTCTCTGATACCGAACAGCATCATGAAAAAGAGTCAAAGCTTCAAGTTAGATCCATGCTTTATGTAGAAGGTCCTGTAGCAGCGGGCATTCTCCTAAGGCAAGGGGTGCAGGAGTCCACTGCAGACCTTGATTTCATTAGTAAAGCCTTTGACCCTTATTTTAGCCCAAAACAAAATTTAGTAATTGAAAGAACACCTTTTAACCGGTGGTCACAATGACCTGAGTAAGCAATTGAATTATTCCTAACGGACTTATATCGCCTAGGATGTGGGGTGCTGAAGCACAAGCTAATCCGTGATTGCACAGTTGTGGGTGTCAGGGGTGAGAAACTCTCCGACTTTCTGCAGACCAAAGATGATCTTACATTGGATCAAGTGGTCCAGTATGTGAGGCAGGCTGAGCTTTGAGCACTTAGCCAGGCTATAATTCATGGCAATTCCAAAGTTTCATATGTCTCTGTAGATTGGGTAGGCCCACGGGCAGTGGCCCTACCCATATGAAAGTCTGCCAAACCAACTGAAAGGGCGGGAAACTTCACACCAGCAATCATTTTGAGATGCTTGTGTTGTGGTGCAAAACCCAGCACAGTTGCCAAGACTGCCCAGCAGACGTTGCGGAATGCTTCCAGTATGGCAAAACTGGACACTTCAAGTATTTCTGCAAATACAGCAATTTTGATTGAAGTCAAAAGCCAGAAAGTATTTATGAAACAAATTCCTTCCAAGGAATGGAAAGTCAAGAACAAGACAAAACTAGAATTTCTTGAGGAAGTAGATAGTCTTCATCCAGACTACAGGTCAGTTACAGGCCAAGTTCAAGTCTTCGATACTAGGTTTAAAATTGATGCTAGAGCAGCTGCTAACATATTAACAACTTCAGCCAAAGACCCCTTTCTCCATCGGGTATCAAGTTATGAGGTGGTGTAGACCTTCCAATAAAACGCAGGATTATTGCTGCTATCAGCCACAAGGGGCAACAGATTGTTGATTCTCTCTATGTTCTTCACAATCAACGTACATTCTTATTGGGTGGTAATTTTGGAATACTTCTAGGAAACTTAGAGAAACCAGATGATGCTCATCGTTTGAACAACTCATTGTCTTTCATGCAACAATTTTCATCCTTTTATATAGAAGCAGTGGAACTTCAACCTTCAGAAGCTGAGGAAGTTTATATACTCAGCAGTAAGTTCCTTTCTTTTACAGAGACACCATTCACTACACCCAGGGCAGACAAGGGAATTATAAATCTCTCAGTTAATCATGAAGTAAGGCCTGAGGCATTGGATACAGAAGGCAGACAGTGACCATCTCAATGAAGACCTGCTGGACTTGAATTGGCTGTTCCTAGATAGTAATGAGGAAGAATCCCTTGCAGTGCTGAGTGATCTCTTAGAGGTTGAGGTCCTAGAGAATGATTCATCTTTCAGGTTGAAATGATTCATCATTTATGAGATGTCCATGTGGGAGACATGGCCTGCCCATTTAGGTTGAAATTTCTAGAGGGTGGTTTTCAGCAATTTTCAAAAGACATTTGGTACTCAAAAATGTTAATTTTATCCCTAGTCTATTTAATCTTTCCTCATGATTTAACCCTTGAAGCCCTGGTAACATTCTGGTGAATTTGCACTGAATTCCTTCCAAGGCCAACATTTAATTTTAAAGGTGCGTTTCCCAGAACTTTTTGCTGACTCCATATACCTGTGGATGTCACCTTCATTTCACAATGCACTTTGTTTCACCTTTCCGATATCCTCCCCTCCACTGTGAGGTGGAGGTTAACAGGGTTCACCATGAGAAAAGGTGGATAGGCCTTGAAGTGGGAGTCTGTGGATACAGAGAGGACTTGAGAGCCCTAGACTGCTTCCACCCAAGACACTTGAGGTCCATCATGAGAATTCAGTGAGAAAATCACAAGCATCGAGGCCCTTCATCATACTGAAAATTCAACTTTGATGGGCAGGCCATTTTTCCCGCAAATCATTTTTAGCAGTTAACAAATGTGTAAGTTTCAAAAGACACTCTCAGGAAGGTTAATCTGCTCTGCTTCATTTCAGTGACTCTGATTGAATATAAAAAGTAAAGGGGCCATTGACTGAGGTAATTAGGGTTTGAAGGAAAGTAACAGGGTGGGTAGAGAGAAACATTTTCTGCTACTGAAGGAGTCTAGGACAAAAACTTTATAACTTTAATATCAGAATCAGGTCATTCAGCAGAGAATCTGAAACATTTCTAAACACAAGAATGTGGTACAAGTGTCTAAATTCATCCATTAAATTAGTAGATGCCAACTCAGTTAATACAGGCTTGCTAGCCAAATGTATCGAGGGATATGGAGCTAAGGGTTATGGATGGAATTAGGATATATTCCAGCCATGATTTTATTGAATGGCACAGCAAGTTTGAAGGGCTGAATGGCCTATACCTGTTTCTATGTCCCTATGATAATGGCTTCTGTGCCTGCTCCTGTATTATTACCTCTGATGTCCCCAAGGGTCTATCCTTGGCCCCCTCTCATTCTCATCTCCATACAGCCCTTTGGTGACATTATCCAAAAGCACAGTATTAGTTTTTACATGGATGGTGATGACACCCAGCTCTACCTCATCACCACCTCCCCCAACTCCTCCACTTTTGATAAATCATCAGATGTTTTATCAGACATCCAGTACTTGGGTGAGCAGAAATTTCCTCCAATTAAATAATGGGGTGGTTGAAGTTATTGTTCTGGGTCACCGTTCCAAACTCTATTCCCTCGCAACAGACTCCTACCCTCTCCCTGGCAACAGTCTGAGATTAAGCCAGTTTGCCCATAACCTCGGTGTCACATTCGACCTCGATATGAGCTTCCGACATAATACTTGTGCCATCGGGAAGGCTGCCTATTTCTGCCTTTGTAACATCGCTCAACTTGCCCCTGTCTTAGCTTGTCTGCTGCTGAAACCCTCATCCATGCCTTCACTACCTCCAGACATTACTATTCCAGCATGCTCCTGGCTGGTTTCCCATATTCAACCTTCTATAAACTTTAGGTATCCAAAACACAGCTGCCTGGATCTTAACTTGCACTAAGTCCCGTTCCCCTATCATCCCTGTGCTCGCTGAGCTACATTGAGTCATAGTCAAGCAATGTCTTGCTTTTAAAATTCTCTTCCTTGTTTTCAAATCCCTCCATGGCCTCACCCCTACTTGGCCAGAATTTTACATCCGCTCCGGAGTGATCCAAGTCAGAGAGCAAAATTGGGAATGGTGGGACTGCTGCCCATCACCTGAAATTTTACCAGTGCAGGGGAGGTGTTGGGCAGTCTGTCCACCCTTGGGCTAATTGATGCCCTTAAGTGGCCAATTAATGTCCACTTAGGGGCCGCCTGGAGACACATGTGGTGAGGCCACCAGTATACCAAGATGGCCTGGCTGCAGTCTCGGGGTTGGGAGCTCTCTCTTATTTGGCTACCCTGTACCCCATGGAGGGTTCAAAAAGGGCCACCATGCTTGCTTACATTCTCTATTGCTACCCTCTCTCCCCCTCACCAGCCTGCCTGACTGGTCCTGGCGAGGCTGCCCACTTACCTTGTACACTGGCCTCCATCACTGTCCCTTGTCAAGTACTGGCTGCAATCCCAACAGTGGCCATCACTCCCGGTGGCACTGCTCCAACAGAAGAGCTGCCGGCCCAGCAGGATATTCTCCCTCAATGGGGTGGTAGGCACAACCTCAAACAACTAATTGCCTGACAATTGAAAATTGTAGCTTCCAGGGCCAGAGGGCTCACTCCTGACTTTCCAGCTGGTTGGCAGGGCCACTGTTTCTGCTTTAAATCCCGACTCCTATCTTTGTAATCTCCTTCAGCCGCACAATCCTCCATGATATCAGCACCACTTTAATTCTGGCATCTTGTGCATCCCCAATCATAATTGCTCCACCATTAGTGGCCACGCCTTTAGTTGCCCAGGCCCCAAGCTCTGGACTACCCTCCCTACACCTCAACACTTCTCGACCTCACTCTCCACCTTTAAGACACTCTTTAAAAACAACCTCTTTGACCTAATATCTCCATTTGTGGCTCAGTGCCATATTTTTTTTATAATGCTCCTGTGAAGTGCATTGGGACATTGATGCTATATAAATATAAGTTGCTGTTATGACAATTGATGCTTTGTTGGCTAACTTCCAGGTAATTGGAGACTTGACTCAACACTGAATTACTCTAATTATGAGAGTGAACCAGCTTGTTGAGGTTTTTATATATCTTTAGTCTGAGTATAATGTTTATCCAATTAAATTTTCCACAAGACTTTGCTGAATTCCTCCTTTCCCTTTCTTCCTATGATATGCAACAGTGGCTTTCAACATTTCTGATTGATGACTCCAGACATTGATATAATCCCAGAAAACATCTGCAATTGCTGATACAATCCCAGGGACCTTCTGCCCGAACCCCAAAATGATACTGTCAACTATTTCAAGGATAACAGGGCGATCATGGTTAATGTTATTAGTATACAGCAACAGAAAAAATATAGCAGTTAATCACAAATTACAGGATAAATGTAGAAAACAGAATTCACAGAAAATACTATGCATAAGGTAGGCAGCATGCCTGAATCCCAGGTGGGCCTCTTCTGAACCTTCTGCCCTGTTTGAAAATCATGGTATACAGGTTTTGAAAAGCTAAGTTTGGCATTGTTTAACTTCTTCTTGACTTCTTTATCTCCTCTCCCGCTCTTTAGAAATTACCTCTCAACCAGCACCATTAAAAACATTGACCTAGTCATTCATCTCATTGTTGTTTGTCAGAGCTTGCTATGTGCAAATTGTGTGCTGTGTCTCCTATGTTACAAAAATGACAATGCTCTAAAAGTACTTCATTGGCTATAGGTGCTTTGGGACACCCTGGAATCATGAAAGGTGTTATATAAATGCAAATCTTTCTTTCTTTCAACCACAGCTATATCCTCCACTGCGTTGGGTCCTTCATTTATTTTGAATTGGAATGAAAGTTAATGATTAGGAGATATGAACAGCTTGAAGATTGAGTGCTGGTAAGTATACCAAGAATTGATATTAACACTCAGATTAAAATCAACCCCAATAGTTGCAACCAAACCTTGTGCATTCAAATAAGCATCACAATCCACCATTGGGAACAAGCAGCCACATTATGCTGCAATGAGGTCAGTTCACCCAGGGGCAGTGATACAATTTGTACAGCATCAGCAGACACTGACCTTTGAAACGAAATTAGGTTCAATAAATGATCTTTCAGTTTCATTGTTCACTTACTCATTTATTTTTAAACTCTAGGCATTCCAAGCAGTGGATGGATCCATTTCCTATCCAAGGCAAATAAGAGTGTGATTTTTTTTTTCTCTTGTGGGCTTCACAAAGTTTTCTGAAGACATTAACAGACTCTGTCCCGTTGTGAAACCACAGTGCAGTGAGTGGTTAGTGAATCAACACCTCACCATGGTCAAAGGCAAAAAACAGAAGATTCAACTTTTTTGCCTTTTAGTGATTGGACTTATCTCCAACTTTGCACTTCAAGCAGGTAATTGAAATAAATCACTGGAAATAGTGCAATATCGTTTCTGTTCCCCTTTCTTGCAAGGCTTTATTTCGTATGTTTAAGTATGTTTTGATTGGGTCCTTTTGACATTTGGATAATCTGGCACAATTTAAGAGTTAATAAGAAATATATAAAAGCGTATAATTAGTGAAAGCACAATTAACAAACAGACCCAGATGTTTAAGTGTGAATTTGATGCACAGTATAATTTTTTTTTGTGGAGACCAATGTGCTCTGAAATGCTTTGGCTGTCTTTCTGTATATTCTGGACAGGATAACATGACTAAAGGTGGCTTCTGCTTTCTAGCTATGATTTAAAACTTCCTGCACAATTTCCATCCTGAACTGGATTTAGGTTTATTCTGTTTAGAACTTGTATCCAGGATAGGATGAGATGCCAATCTCGCTTAATACAGTTGACAGGCCCCTTTGTATGTGCCAGTGTCTATTTGATCAGGAGGCTTGTCATGGCAGGTGTTTGTCAGGCTGTGCTGTGACTGTTAGTTCTGCCATTTCTGTGTAAAAACAGTAACCACTGTCTTTTGGTTCAGAAACTTTGGGCAGAAATTTATGTCCTGCGGGCTGGCGCGCGCCCCATCCGATTGGTGTAAAATCGCAGGAGATGATGTCGGGCGAGTGCCCCAATGTCATCACACATTCGTGCGATATTTCACTTGGCGAGCGAGCACAAAAGTCAGAGGCGAGCCCGCCAACAACGAAGAGGCAATTAAGCCATTAATGGCACAACTGTCTCCGCTTTTTCATGGCCCATCCAACCTAATGGATGGTAGATGGGCAAATAGGCCATGCAGCCTTTACGTCTTTCATCAAATCTCATCCAAGGGCCGGATAAAATCTCCGTTATGAAATAAAGTAAAAATAAATATCTGTGGACAGCATTTTTATGAGATGCTTGATTGTGATGTATGGATTTTTTTTTGCAGCTTTCTAAAGCTTCATTTCATCATTTGAATGTCTGCAGCTCCCTGAGGCAGCTGTTTGTCTTCAGGGAACTCTCTTGCAGCGCTCGCCCGCGCCTGTGGTGACATCATTGCTCTCCATCTTCCCACCCCCACCCTGGCAGAGCTCAGCTTTTCAGCACACGTTTCATGCTGGCTGGCCATTAATTGGCCCTGGCAAAGATGGCATCCGTGACCTTATGGATTAATTTGTGGGTGGAGGCTTGTGATGGCCAACAGAGGTCACCTGTGGAGCCCTGAAAGAAGCAAATGGCATAGAAATTGAGCGCCGCAGCAACTTTCATAGCCACTGGCAGTGGATGCCCTCCATGTCCCTGTGGCGCTAAATCCTGCAGTAGCTGACAGATATGAGCAACCAGTCCCCGGGACATGCAACACTAGTTCTTGGTCATCTGCAGGAATGAAAGGCAGCGTTTATGGACCCTCGGTCTAGCTAGGCGCCAACCAGTGCTGGCTCGCTGTGGCTCTTCAGCAGCATGCACGGGAGCCCCAGCTGCCTCTTTTTCCTGAGGGTGCTGCTCCTCCCTCTGCCCAGCCAGGGGCCTCAGTCACTCTCTCCTCCATCATTTTCGCTCTCTGTACTCCATAAGGCATACAGCTAGCTCATCAGGCTCCATGATCCTGATGTACTCCACCTGCAGGATGAAAGAGAGAGGCACATGCGTTAGCTTGGGTGCACTAAGAACCTGTCTTGGTTGAGTCTGAAGGCCCCTTAACACATTCGAAAGACTGCTGGCCACCAGAGATTAGTGTGCTGCATGGCTGCCCGAAACCCCACTCACCTCCACCCCACTCCACCCAACTAATTGGCAGCAGCTTTGCCCATTGGACTGCATGCTGTCCTTTCAGCTCAGGCACAGGCATTCTCCTAAACCTCACTGCAAGGCTGCACTGTTAGCTTAAACCGTGGGGGAGACTGGTCCAAACCAGGATAATGACTTCACAAGAGACTATGAGCACCTCCACCAGTGACTGCTCCATGGCCAGCTTTAGCAAGGAGATTGTACAATGTGCCCAGTCATCCAACTGTACTGCAGTCTACTAAAACACTCATTAGTTTGCAGTCTGTGCCCGAGGGGTGAAAAGTTCTAGACCACTTGATGGCACTTTGATTCCTCTGTGTTGCTTGAGTGGGCAGAGAAGCTAGAAGCCTGACTCCAATCATATCAATGTGGCTGTGACTGATCTGTCTCAGCTGCAGAGGAATGGTCAATTTGTTCAGGGTTTCCTTAATGTGTGGCTGCTACCCTCGCCCAGCACCACCCCCCTCCCCCCCACCACACCCCACAACCCCACATGCATTCATGCGCTACCTTCCACTGCAGGGCAGCCCATGCCCCCCTCCCTCTCCCAATGTACCTCAATCACAGGACAGCCCTTGCCTCCCTGCCCCCAATGCACCTCAACTTTGAAGTCCAACAGATGACTGGGGTAAGCGCTCCACAATGTTACTGTGTACTCACCTCTGAGTTCCCCTAGAAGTGCATGCTCACCAAGTGCACATCTTTTATATGCAGTTGTGAAAGATGTCGGCATGGGCAGACGATCCAACAGGGGTGGATGATTCCGGCAGGCTGGGCTTATAATGATATGGAGATGTATTACAATGAGGTTCCCGACATCTGATGGCAGGAAATGTGGCCCGCCATTAGCGGGTGAAGCGGACAGTCACAAATAGGTTTCATGATGTCGTGAAACTGATTTTTGGCCTTCTAGCCATATTGTCTGCCCACGTCACCGAACACGCCTGACGCCAGCTGGCACAGATGATTCCATCTATTGTATTATAGGAATGAGCGCTGTAAAGAGAGTTACCGAGCTGGGAGCCATGCGATATATTGCAAATGTTCGGCCATCTTAGAAGCTGCTGTTTTAAGTCACTGAAATGCAGCTCTTCAGTCTTTTAAAACTCAATCAGTGGTTTCAGCCCAATAAATAAATAAAGTCATTTTAATATAAAGCATGGCTTATTACACTGCAGCGTGAGGGCCAGAGAGGTGCTGGAGAGTACTAATTACTATCAGAGAATTAACTGCTGGCATGACTACTATCTAGCTGCTCCTATTGCTGCCCTACTCATGTCACTGCTGATGAGGGTCCAGCATTTATTTTCTCTTCTATGCCTAGTGGCATATAAAGCCATCCATTCCCTCTACTGCTTTTACATCCGGCAGATCTGCTGTGCATTGTTTCTCTAACCAAGACTTTCAGGTGAGCAGGTCCTTAACCTGACCTAGGCTGTGGGTTCAGGCTACATATGAAGGAAAATGGGTTGGGGTGGTGGGTGCAGAAATCACAACTCTATTCCTGTCAGGCACTGATGATTACTCTGATGGAGGTCAAGATAGGCCAGAGCACTTATCGGTGCTCAATTGCTGTGGGGTATGATTGAGGCTGGGGTAGGGGTGCATTGTGAGAGAAGGGCACTTTGCTCCCATCAGTGACAAGTACCTGCTGAATGTCAGCCCAGAATTCAGGCACTGCAATTCTCAGCTCTGCTTAGCAGAGCTGTCTGGTGTGGTCCTTGAACCCACGATGGGCCGAAGGGTCTGCTTCTGTGCTGTATGACTCTATGACTCTATGATTTCTAATGCAGAGGCAGGAATGTTACCATTCAAGCCAAGAATGTTTCCCATCCAGCATCATTGCTGAACCTTAACCGTCATTGCTTTGGATCCGACCCTGTGCTTTTTCCCTTTAACATCACTCTGATTTTCTGGAGCTGTTCTGTTGCTGAGACCCCACAGTGATCAGAATTCAGCATAACATGACGTTATATGAAGGAAAGTGGGGTGGGGTGGTGGGTGCGGAAATCACTACTCTATTCCTGTCAGGCACTGATGATTACTCTGATGGAGGTCAAGATAGGCCAGAGCACTTATCAGTGCTCAATTGCTGTGGGATAGGATTGAGGCTGGGGTAGGGGTGCATTGTGAGAGAAGGGCACTCTGCTCCCATCAGCAACAACTACCTGCTGAATCCCACCGCCCCACCCTGCTTTCCTTCATAACTTCAGCATATTGTGTACCAAGAAGCCAGAATAATGACTGCTGTGGGAAACAGAATGGCAACAGTGTCTTATTAATCTGTCTACCTCCAACATCATGCTTCCCTTCTGGAAATCTAAGTTTAATTTTAACTGAAGGATTTGTGGCCAAGGTCAGCTTAATGCTAGTTCTGAACTTTTCAAAAAACAATTGTAATCTAATCTCCAGCTAGTTTTGTACAAAACTGAATGCTGCAACAAATTGTTAATCTCAGATCTGACAACCCTGGGGTTAAAGAGTATCGAATGCTATTTTTCTTTTCCTGATGCAATCAATTATAAGACTGAGGCAACAGAAATGGAAATGCTCCTTATTTCAATGCATAAAGTATCATTATAACCTCAGAGTCATAGATCAGTTTTTAGAAAATTCAATCTTGATACCAAATCTTCAGATCTAACTGATAACCTGATTATGGGCTGGCTGTCGATTTAGTTAACAAATGGGGGCAGGGAGTGACTCACAGTGACAAGATTATATTAACTTGAAATTCACTTGGGCAGATGAATATTAATATCTGTCTGTAAACTGATGGATTATTGCTTGGCATTGTCCATCCAGAGGATTCCCAAAGAGAATGCAAAATGGTCCTAATAGGAACGGTGAGAGAAATGTTCTGTCTGTATTACAGTAGTGACTACACTTCAAAAGCACTTCATTCGCTGTAAAGTGCTTTGTGGCGTCCTGAGATCACGAAAGGCAGGATACAACTGCAAGCCATTATTTTTTCTTTCAGCATGCCATAGTCAATGTAAACATTGGATAAAAATGGATGAGGAAGACAATTCTTGCTACCTTATTTCATCCATCTAGAAAAACCTGCAGTCCCCCCATTTCGAAATTTAACTGTGTCTTAAGTGATTATTTTTATTCTTTCATGGGATGCGGGCATCACTGGCTAGACCAACATTTGTTGCCCATCCTTAATTGCCCTTGAGAAGGTGGTAATGAGTCACCTCTTGAACCGTTGCAGTCCATGTGGTATAGGTACACCCACAGTGCTGTTAGGAAGGGAGTTCTAGGGTTTTGACCCAGTGACAGTGAAGGAACGGCGATATATTTTCAAGTCAGGATGTTGTGTGACTTGGAGGGGAACCCGCAGGTAGTGGAGTTCTCATGTATCTGCTGCCCTTGTCCTGCTAGGTGATAGAGGTCAGGGTTCTGGAAGGCACTGCCGAAGGAGCATTGGCGAATTGCAGCAGTGCTTCTTGTAGATTCCACTCACTACTACCACTGTGCATTGTTGGTGGAGGTAGTGAATGTTTAAGGTGGTGGATGGGGTGTCGAGCCTCTTGAGTGTTGTTGGAGCTGCACTCATCAATCACACTGCTGACTTGTATATGGTGAACAGGCTTTGGGGAGTCAGGGGGTGCATTACTTGCCGCAGAATTCCCAGCCTCTGATCTGCTCTTCCAACATTTTCATTCCAATGTTGATTCCAACATTTTGCCTCCATTGTCTTATCCTGAAGACCAGTCCAACTGTTTGTCATGCTTTACGTGAAAAAGAACTTGTTGACATCAGTCCTAACTTTGACTTTGCCTAATTTGAACTTGATACTCTTTGACCCGCTGCCATGGTTTAACTTGACGTAAAGTCAACCAAAGTAAACTTTAAAATGATTGACCTTGAAATTATGCTGTGGCACTAAAGTGTCCAAACACTTAATGCATTAAAATCAACTGTTTTTTTTAAAAGAAAGCAGCCTAGGGTGAACATAATAATTCTTTATACAGTATAACTTTACAGCTCATTTTCAGGACATTTACAGGCTATATTGGTTATATTAAACCACCCCATAAACTGAATGTTCATTATATGTTTCTCAGAATGCAGAAAATGTAACAGAATAAAAATATTGTGTTGTGCTCTGGAAATGCCATTATTAAGGCTCAGATGAACCTATCTTTGACAAAGACAGTGCTCCCCTGATCTGAGTGCTCAGATTGGTGTAGCAAGGAAGTGCTTTAGAGTGTGTGTAAATGGAGCTTATGATTAACAAAGTGTAATATTTAAACAGTAATTTTTGTTTCTCTCAAGAATAATTTCAGGTAACTGTTAACTTGAGAAGGTGAGTTGTTAGATAAATATATATCTTAATATGTTTACTCATGGCAATTAAACTCAACAAGGTACACCAACACTGGCTCTTCATTGGATCAAACTGCTGCAAAATCATTATTACCACTAATCCTTGGCCATGGCCCATTTTATGATAGGTTACACAGTGATAGCAAATCTGAGACCTATGTGGTAACTTGATCAAGGTTGGTCCCTCTCCCACATGGGGTGACCAACAGTGTAGTTACAAATTAAATGTGCTGATGAGGGTGGGTAGCAAGGCTCAATGCCAAGCTGAATTTAATCTATGCCTTTATTTGTCTTGTTTTTAATCATTTTCTTATCACCTCATTACTTGTTGCCTGTACTGCTTGAACATCAATGCCTATGAGTCTGTCCTATTAATCACCCAATAATATATTTAACACAACTACATTTTAAAACGTGAGAACAGGAGACTACCATTTAGTCCAAGAGCCTGATCGATCATTTTGTTGGCCAAGGTATCCCAGTTTCCTGCTCTCTTTTCAAATCCCTTAATACCTTTAGGGCGGAATTGTCCCAGATTTGCACTAGGTGTGGTAGCGGAAGAGTTAAACAAGGTTTTTCCCATTGGCCGCAATGGCGTCTTGTCATGCCGTATCTTCCCAAACCCGCCGCTTTGATTGTGCATTCTTGGGAAAGACGCTGTTTCCATGGCGGACGGGCTCTTATTTGCCTGCTACGCTATTACCCCACCTCTTCATCATGTCGGGCGTCATATTTAAAGTCCAGCCGTGCACACAACTCTCAGTGCTTCCAGCCCATGATCGCTGCATGGAAGACAGGATTGCCCTGAAAGGCAAAAAGACTGCCACCCCCAGGTTTAGTGACGTGTCCCTCAAGCGCCACTTGGACGCCATGGAGGCCTGCCGTGATGTCCTCTAACCCCGCTCTGCCACAGGAGGGGCAGCGGCATCACCAATCCAGCATAGCAGGCAGTGGCAGCAGTGGTCAGTGTCAGTGCCCTGCAAAAAAGGACAGCAACCCAATGCCACTACAGGATGAATGGTCTCATCTGTTCTGCCAAGGTAACTCACTCTTCTAATCACTTTCAACTCATACACTCACAAACTCATCACACATCCACAGGGATCTCACACCTCAAGGGACAACACCACTAACTTCCGCATACATTCTCACATCTGCATCAGGCTCATACCCTCTCGAGCTTGCGTCCTCATCCTGTCCATGGCTCTGCCCACCACACAAACATTCCACGCAGTGCCATGTGTCCTGCTCACATTCTCTCTATCTGTTTTCATGTAGGAGAAGCCTACCCACATCAGCAGGGAGAGGTCCCAGACTGGGAGTGGAGTGGCCCTCACTGACTTTGAGTGCACGCTGACTGGTGAGGACATGGACCATGCCTGCGATGAAGGTGAGGTCAGCGGCAAACACCCCTGATCCTACACAAATTCATCCCATTCTCAATGCAAATATGAATGCTCCCTCTCCTGCTTTTGACAGTGCTGCCATGCACTAATTACCTCTACTTTGGTTCACAGGGAGCTCTGCCAAGTGACCAACACCCTCAGCCAGCCAGTCCCTCAGCTCCATCCAGGTCCTCATCTCCAGCCAAGAGGACACCTCCTCCATTGAAGAGCTGGAAATAAGCAGCCTGGAAGACCTGTCACAGCACTTACCCACACCCTGCATCAGCACAGAGACACATCCCTCAGTGGGACCTAGATCTAGAGCAGGCTCAGGTTCAGAATCTGGTGGTCACCGCACGGACACATGTCCATAGCAGCAGGAGGCAGGTTCATGCAAGCTCCCCGGCACTCAGAGGACTGCTGGGGATGAGGCATCTGAGACATCTGAGTCAGGTGACGAGCCTCTGGATTTGGCCTTCCAACTCATCGTGGAGAGTGAGCAGAAAGTGGGGGAACATCACACAGAGCTGTTGGAAGCCCTTAACAGAGTGGCACATGAGTCAGAGGAGTGCGCCTGCCTGCTCTCAGATGCAGTGGTGCCCACATGTGCATTTATGGAGGTCTCCATTATTGGGGAAGCTAACAGTTAACTTACCAAGAGTTCAATTGCTAATTATCAGTTAACAACCTAGTACCCATTTAGATGTATTATAGGGAGAACACTTCAACGCACCGTGGTGTCTGGGGTGCTTTACTGACCCCTCTAATCACATTTTGTTTTGATGTTGTAAGTTTCCTTTGTAATTTGTTTTTCTTTTGCAATATCCCTTTAAGGGGCTGCTTCTTACTTTGTCCCTCGTTATGTTAATTTAGTTGAATTGGTTTAATCAAAAGAGTAAAAGGGAAAACAGGTGAGGCAAATTCTCTCTTATAGAGTTTTAGGTACCTAAGTAAACTTCCGAAGAAGCCAGTCTTGGCCTCGGTCTTTATTGCTAAACAGCTATTTGAACTTAACATACATGGGGAGGGTGGCAGATGCCATGGAGACCCTGGTCCAGCAGGGTGCGGAGATGACTCTGTCGCAGGAGCCATGGTGATTTCCTGCAGTGGTACCGTGAGACGGAAACAGCACACCTCGATGTCCCTCCAAGTGCTCCTTCCTCTCAAGGAGTCAGGCTGGGGCACCCGAAGGAAGGAGGAACGGCAGCTGGACACCTTTGGGTCATCCACTCAGGAATCTCAGAGGCTGTCCTCTCTCTCTGAGTCTCCTTTGCCTGTGAGCCCCTCAACCTCATCCTCTGTCACTGCAGAGGGAGCAGCTGGCCAAAGAGTGATTCTGGAGAGAGAGGTGTATGTATGGCAGGGCCTTTCAGAGCCTCGTGCAAGCACTCTCCCACACACACAGATCCTTCCTGTATCACACCCACCTCAATGTCCTGAGCATTTTGAATGCTGCCTACTGGGGTTCACTTTCAGTTGTCCATCTAAGCTGAGCTGCATCTCCCCCCACCCAATGATCTCACTCCCATGCAGCACCTGATCTCACCCAGCACGACTGTCATTTCACTTTTGATTTAGACAGCATGGTCTGGATTTGCTTTTTCCTAAGGTCCCCATCTTTTCCCCTCCCCCAGCCACCCATTTCCTTTCCCCCATCACAGCTGACTCCTTGGCATCACCTTCCACCTCACCTCCGTGATCTATCAGCCACAACCCTTTTACTTCGGCGATGTCCTGGTGAACTTATACGTTCCCTTCCTTCCTGAAAATCCCACCCCCATCTACATTCACCTCCCCGTCCTCTTCCTTCCCACCCCCAGGGTCTGTGTGTGCCTCTGAGTCCCCACGAATGCCGTCCCTTCCACTCCTAATGACAAACCCTCACCCTCCCACCTTACTGCCTCACTCTGCCCTAGGTCATTCTCACCGTTCCCTCATACCATGCCCAACCTCTGTTCACACCCCACCAGGCAGTCTTGGTCCTGTTAGATCCCTCCCTTGCATGTTCACTTGGAAATCCCACCCCTAGAACCCCTCCGTCCCCTGCCCCCCAACTCCCAAACCCCCAACCGCTAGCCCCCAACCACCCCCACCGTCTCCCCCTGTCTCCCCCACCTCCCATCACCCTCCCAAACCCCTTCCCCCTCCTTAGTCCTCCCAACCCCACATAATCCCTGTCTGCTTAGTCCCTCCCCCTACTTGACTCTCTCAGACACCCTTACTTCTTCTGCCACCCTTAGTCCTTGATAGAACGAGATGAAGAGGACACTGGCAATGACCCATTGGACCAAATGACCTGTTTCTGTGCTGTCCATTCTGTGTAATTCTATGTAATGCCTGGAATCCTAACCCATTTGCTGTGCCATGAAAATGTAGTTATTAAGGCTTGGCTACACCCGTGCGCAGTAAAGATACTGCTCCTTTTATTCAAGTGCTCAGCTTGAGTGTAGAGGGAAGATACCATGCACCATCTGTAAATGGAGCTTATGATTAACGTATTGTAATTCTTAAACAGCAGTTTATATCTTTTTCTCAAAACAATTGTGTTTCCAGGACAATTCTTGATGTAACTGGTAACTTCCAAAGCCTAGTCTCAGTATAAATATATGTCTTGATGTTTTTATTTGTGGCAAATGAACTCAAGAAGACATACCCCATACAGATATTTCATTGGACCCAGCTGCTGTTGATACTCATTATTGCCTCTAGTTCTTAGCAATGGGTTATTTTATGCTTGACTAAATCAGGATATCATATCTTCCAATCTATGTAATAACTAGATTGTGCAGGGATTATCAATTTAGTTAAAAATTAAGTGTTATGGTGGTAGGCTGTAACCCACAATGCCCAGCTGAATTTATAGCTGGCTCAGCTCATTCCTTCAGCCCTTCAGGCACCTTCAGTTCTCTATGTTCTTTCTATTTCTGCTCTATTTTCTTTTTCTCCACACTAGGTTCCTTAATATTGAATCAGAATGGTCAGCAGCTCTAGTCTGGCTCATTTTGCCATTTGCTTACTCTCTTTTCTTCCCCTAAGAAAGTAGGAATGGTAATAAGAAAAAAGCTAATTCATGAAGGTACATTTTCAGGCATGGAGTTGCAATTTGCAATCTACCCACAACCATTTCTGTTGAGGAAGGCAGCACACAAATTTAGTGCTGCTTCCTTGTTTCCCTGAATGTAGCATTGGTCTGAGTGAGGCCTGTGCTGTTGGCTGTCTGAGCATTCAGTAGGGAACAAGCTGTGTGTGCTGATGTCATGTGAAGCAGTCAGTCTGCTCCTTTTAAAGGCAGTCTGTCCTTCTTAGAGGGGAGTTGTGCTCAGTGGAAGTGAGCTGCTAATGGATGCCTGTTTTGTCACTGGCTACAAGTAGGGGGTTCACATGTTGAGTACCAGGCAAGAAAGAGGTTTCCAAGGTTCACAGATATGTACTGGCGGCCTTATTTGGGTAGATACATATCCAATGGAGGATTGAATTTTGGGTGAAATTGCAATTTATTTGCAGTTAGTCTGGGACTAAGTGTTACTACTGGCTAATATTTACAAGGTGCAACCTAAAAAGCTGTTTACAATTTCCTATTAAATGCCCCAGTGCTAAACAAAGAAAGTTTGAAGTCAAAAATAAACTGGAGACTAACATCACCTATTCACATAGGCTTATTTTTGTGAATATTGTAATCTGTTGGCATAGATTTTTGTTATTGGGAGTGACACCAGTCTAAATATCTTCCATTGATGTTCACTGGCATTACCATCGCTGAATCCCCCACTATCAACATCCTGAGGGTTACCATTGACCAGAAACTTAACTGGACCAGCCATATAAATACTGTGGCTATAAAAGCAGGACAGAGGCTGGGAATTCTGTGGTGAGTAACTCATCTCATGTCACCCTAAAGCCTGTCCATTGTCCATCAGGCACAAGTCAGGAGTGTGATGGAATATTCTCCACTTCCCTGGATGAGTGCAGCTCTACCAACACTCAAGAAGCTCAACACAATTCGGGGCAATACAGCCCACTTGATCAGCAACTCATCTACCAACTTTAACATTCATTCTCTCCATCAATGGCACACAGTGGTATCAATGTGTACCATTTACAAAATGCACAGGAGCAACTTACCAAGCCTCCATTGAAAGCACCTGCCAAACCCGCAACCTCTACCACCTAGAAGAATAAGGGCAGCAGATGCATGGGAACACCACTACCTACAGGTTCCCTTCCAAGTCGCCCACTATCCTGACTTGCAACAAAATCACCATTCCTTTACCATTGCTGGGTCAACATCCTGGAACTCCCTTCTGAACAGCACTGTGGGTGTACTTACACCACACAGACTGCAGCGGTTCAAGAAGGTGGCTCACCACTACCTTCTCAAGGGCAATTAAGGATGGGAAATAAATGCTGGCCTTGCCATTGATGCTCACGCCCCATGAACGAATATATACTGTTATGATCCCAGCTGATGTTATTACTGTACAAGCCAAATCCCAAGGGCGATCCCGTCTTGATGGATCATACCTTTTATTTTTTGTTTAGAAACGTGGAGAATGGCTACTGAACAGAGTCACAAGAGTTAGCTGATGAACTTTTAACAAAAGAATAAAACATTTATTAAACAAGAAAAGATTAACTATATTATAATATTCCTTCATCCACACCAATACCTTTACAGATATATAGAGATTTGTAAGGATAACACAAGTTACAAAAACTATCTTATACTCGCATGATCACAGTAAGTACACAGTCCATGTAAACCAATAGGCGACCTGTGGTCAGGCACACCGCACTCTGAAACCAAGTGACTGATGCCACCCCAATCAGATCCTATGGATCTCTCCTCAAACTGCACCACCACCCACCTGCCCCCCCACCACCCCCCCTCCCAACCCCCACCACCACCCCCCCCACCCACCCACCCCCCCCGCCGCACCCCCACACACTAGTTATACTGTGAGCCAACCGGTCTCCCTGAACTCTGCCTTTCACATGATGGTTTCCAATCTCCACTCTCAAAGAACTCACTTTGGAACCTCCCCCCAAACGACACTTTCTCTCTGATGCCTTCCACAAGGGTCCACCTTCAGGGTTTCGAGCTCTCCTGGATCACCACGTGCATTTGGGGCCATGGGCGGTGAGAGGGGAGGAGATAAAAGGGCAGGTAATGCATCTACTGCACTTGTATGGAAAAGTGCCGTAAGAAAGGGAGAGGGTGTTGGGGATGACTGAGGAATGGAACAGGGTGTCTTGGAGGGAATGGTCCTTTTCGAATGCTGGAAGGGGAGGGAAGGGGAGGATGTGCTTGCATCAAGGTTTGGGTGCATCACGCTGGAGGTGGCGGAAGTGGCAGAGGATGATCCACTGAATACAGAGACTGCTGGGGTGGAAGGTGAGGACAAGGGGAGCTTTATTGTTGTTCTGGGAAGGATGGGAAGGGATGAGATCAGAAGCCTGTGAAATAGAATGGACACGGTTGAGGCCTATTACCCATGCTGGGGAAAAATTCTCTTGTTGGGGAGGAAGACATATCGGGAGCATTGTTTGGAATTTTGCATTGTCTGAACAGATGTGACGGAGTCGGAGAAACAGGGAGAATGGTATTGAGTCCTTACAGGAAACAGGGTGTGAGGAAATGTAGCCAAAGCAGCTGTAGTGTCAATGGGCTTATAGCTTATAGGAACCATAGGAACAGAAGTAGGCCCTTCAGCCCTTTCATCCTATTCTACCATTCAGTTTGATCACAGCTGACTTGAAAGTATATTATTAAATCTTGAACATGTTTTATTTTTCACTTACAGATGCTCAGAATTCTTGTGAAAACAATTGTGGACAAAAGCTGGCTAATTGTTCCTGTTATGTGACATGCAAATCATTGGAAACCTGTTGCCCGGATTATAGGGAATTCTGTCTCCAGATATCTCCTCAGTCAGGAACCTTAATGGGAGGAGCTGATTTTGTCATTGTTGATGCAACATTTAATGCTGAAGACAAGATAGTCTGCAAGTGAGTCTCTTATGTAGTCAGTAAGCATTAAGGACTCTCTGCCTGTAATTTGTTTTTTATTATTCATTCATGGGTTCTTTAATCCATTTTAATATATATTTAAATAAGGTGGTGTTTCCACAATAAAAGGTTTGAAAAGAGGTTGGATGTACAAATTGGATATACAGCCTGGGTTAGCTGCCCATTCTAGAAACTGCCGATTTTCATTCCCGCTTTAACAATTCACCATTTATTTTGGCAGTCTAATTTAGATCACTTTCTTTTCCTACCCAATTTCAAAAGTCATTGCTGCAAGAAAAATACTCAGTTATCTGAAATAACCCATTCCACATTGTTGTAAAGTAGCTGTGGCTTTGAATTGACACAGAAGCTGGGCTGCAGGTTGGTAATGAAGTTGGCTGAAATGAGTTCAAAGAGGCATGTAAGATCACCTGGTGGAGATAGTTTTGCACTGCTTCATTTCTATTGTGACTGCTGTGTGTCTGCCACTGTTGCAAAACAAAGGTTCCTGCTTACACATGTGGAAGCTTTTAAATGCCATTTTCAATCTTTAGCGATGCCATCAGACCCCAATGTTTGCAAATTTATGACGCCATTGCATGCCTGCAGTAAGGGTGTTGCATGCCTCCTCTAATGGGAATGTTAGGAAGCAGGTACAATATAAACTCCCACACATTCCATTCACATCAGGCTTTGGGAGATGGTTAAATTCAGGGCATAAGCCTTGTTTATGCCAGTTTCTCCCTTGCCAGATGAAGGCTATAACTCAGGGTGGAGTATGGTTCGACAACTATGACAGCCCTCCGGTACCTCGTGTTAAGTATCCACTGTGTGTGTGATGGTCAGTCAGTGCTATTAGGTTATTCAGCTATGTAGGGACACCACAGCCACGTCCAATCCTGATCTCACCAATATCCACATGCAATCAGAAGCAGGAACTCTGAATGTTATCCTTTTCTTCAGTACATAGGCACGGAGGTCAGTGATGACACCCATACTGCTGCCTTGGCTGAGTTCAGTCCTTTCTGTACAATTAATCCTGGGACGTTCCTGCACAGCCCAATAGCATGCCAGAATGGGTACTTCTATTCTGAGCCATTGAAAGACATTCTCCAGATTGCGTTTTCAATGCAGTATTATAATTGAGTGACCTAGTGACTACGTTGGCAGAGTATCAGAGCCATAGGGGAGGATTTTCCCCTTGCTGGGCAGGTGCAGCGGGCAGGCCCGGGAGCGGCCGCACTGTGGTCTGTCGCCCGCAATCGGGCCCTGACCTCGATTTCATGCTGTAACGCTCAGCGCTGCCCTGGTGTGGGGGGAGGTGGGGGAGCGTGGAAGTCAGCGCATGCGTGTGGGTACACTCACAGAAAGCTTCCTGAAGACACAGAGTTGCCTCAGAGAGCTGTAGATTTCGAACATTAAAAATAAAGATTTTAAAATTAAGATACACGCGTTCCTTCATGTGACTGTCACATGAGCAAGCACATGTTAAAAATGAGATTTAAACATTTTTATTTTATTTTTAATTAACATTGGAAACCTCATCCTGCCTGTGGATGAAGTTTCCTCAAAATTCCAAAGGCTGCCTGGCCTTTTCGCCTGCCTGCCAACCAAACGGTTGGATGGGCAGCAAAAATTCAATTTAATTAATTGATTAAAGGCCTTAATAGGCCACTTAATCATTGGTGAGCATGCTGCCACCTCTCGCTCGTGCCCGCTGAGGGAAATATTGTGAGAGTGTACAATGATGGCGGGATGCTCGCCCGAAGTCATCATGCATTATTTTACTGCCGTTCAGGTCAGGTCGCCCATGGGGCGAAAAAAATCTGCCCGTAATCTGTAAATGGGACCGATTCCTGATACTGTTAATAAAAGAATGATTTGCAATTATATAGCACCTTTCAACCATAGGATATCCCAAAGTACCTTACGGTCAATGAAATACCATGGAAGTGTAGTCACTGTTATAATGTGAGAAACATGGCAGCCAATTTGCTCACAGCAAACTCCCACCAACAGCAATGTGATAATGACCAGATAATCTACTTTATGTGGTGTTGATTGAGGTATAAATATTGGCCAGAGCACCTGGGATAACTCCACTGCTCTTCTTCAAGATACTGACATGGAATCTATTACATCACCAGAGTGGGGAGGTAGGGCCTCGGTTTAACGTCCCAACTGAAAGGCGGGCCTCTGACAGTGCAGCACGCTTTCAGTACCTCACTGGAATATCAGCTTTGCTGTTTTGTTTGCAAAGTTTTGGACTGGGAACCCACAGCCTTCTGACATTATAGGTGACAGCTTGACCAACTGAGCAACGGCTCATCTCAACATAAAATCGACATGCTGTTTTGATTTCAGGTGCAAGCTTTAGACTGCTTTTTACTCTATCTTTGTGAAGGTAATAGTTATCAGTGGTATCATCTGTACTCCCAGCCTTTGTGTGATGGTATTTGCTCTTCAGAGTTAAAGGCTATAAGGCTGGGATTTTCTGGCCCATTGTGGTGGGGCCCACTGTGGGAGATTTGACGGCCCAGCCAGAGGCCCATTGACTTTCGGCGGGACCAGATGACCCTGGCAGCGGGTGGAGCTGGAAAATCCCGCCCGATGATCTTGTGCCTCCCAAGTTCATTGAAAAGTCCTAATGCTGTATGTCTCACTTGGATAAAACACAGACATTATCCCATTTCAGGTTCAAAGCAAACATTTTGACCAATGGTTACATTGATAAAGAAAGGAAGGCACACTGCATTTCACCATTGCTGTATGAAAATGGGAGGATACCATTTCAGCTGTCAACAGATAATGGAGCAACCTTCAATCGCCATGGGACATGGGTGTCAGGTCAGTTGATATCCTTTGGCTAAATCTTTTTTAAAAATTCTTTCCTGGGTTGTCAGTGTTGATCACAAGGCCAGCATTTGTTGCCCATTCCTAATTGGCCTTGAGAAGGCAGTGGTGAGCCACCTTCTTGAACTGCTGGAGTTCATCTGGTGTAGTTAAATTCACAATGCTGTTAGGAAGTCCAGACAAGTGACTCAGTGCAGATTGGAAACCAATCAAATTAATGAATTCAGGGAAATTCAGGTTAAATTGTTTGGGAGAATAGTTAACAGAAAGGAGGCAGATTTCTTCATTTCTACTACCTTGGTGAAGTCAATAAACAGTGGTGAACATAATAAATCTTGGGGCTCACATGAAGTTGATAAGGGCCGGTTCACCCAAGGCCTTCAGAAAACTTGCTGCTCCAAATGCCAAACCTCTGCTCATGGCTATCCCACAGCAGAATATCATCAGGCCTGGGATTCAGAATCCTTCATTTTCCTTTGCTGTCCATTGAAAGAAAGCAAAGGAATGTTATTAGGATGATTGGACTATCTAATCATCCAGCGAGCCAGTGAAAGGCTATAGAAGCTATTGCTTTGATGAAACAATTAGTCCCATAGGTAGTTGCCCTTTCCTGGCCTGTGGAGATGCTTTTGATCTCCATTCAGCAACTACTCATAGGAACATAATAGGCTGGATTTTGCCGAGATCATCGGGACCCCACTGCTGGGCTCAATTCCGGATTAGGAACCTGGAAGCGGATGTTACAGGATGTCGGTTGTGATCACTCCAGAGGCAGCCAATTAAGAAGCTGCTTCTGGAAGCCCCATCCAAATAACGATGGTGGGTGGCCAGGGAACCATCAGGCCCAATCAGTGACCCTGTTGGGATGTCCAGCCAGTAGTCCCATGGGGAGAGGTAGGTGCTGCCAGTGTATGTAGGAGAACACAAAGGTGCCTCAAGCTGGAGGGAAAATTCAACCCAAGCCATGGGGATCTGTAAATGCAGATCTAAACTTCAGCACCCCAAGATGCAATGTGTTCTAATACTCTTGGGAGTAATCCTTTGAGAAAAATATTTTTAGATATAGTGGGCCTTGACACAATGTTAGCGACATACATTGTACCAAATAGAGCCAGCTTACCCTGCAGGTCAGAGGTCTTGATACTGCACATGAACACCATTAAAATCCCAGGCAGTTAAAATCAAGACTAGAATCTAAATTTGGCAGCTTGAATTATGTCACCCAAATTATGCAATTTTATTCAGTGAGCTCCTTGAGCTTCTGCTTCTGATCCTTCTCCACTCATTTGAATGTACCCTGATTGCAATGGACTCCTGCTTAGTGATTGTAACCAATGCCTGGGCATTTACTACTATAGGCAATGGTGGAGTATTTAGTTTAATTATCCTTGACTTACCCCAACCTGGTGAGTGACGCAGCTTTCAAGAAGTTTGCCACCTGTGGACAAGTCCAAAATTGGATGAGCAGTTCAACTTAGTAACAATTTCATCCTCGAGCTTAATTTAATTATCTAGCACCAGCTGAAAAATATGGTCAGTGATATTTGAACATATGATTCATTCTGCTGGTTTTTTTTAATTCTTTCATGGGATGTGGGCCCTTGCTAGGGCATTTCAGAGGGCAGTTAAGAGACAATCATATTGTCATGTGTAGGCCAAACCAAGTAAGGATGGCAGATTTCCTTCCCTAAAGGACATTAGCAAACCAACTGGGTTTTTTGCAACAATTGCTGATAAGTTCATGGTCACTGTTACTGAGGCTAGCTTTCAATTCAAGATCTTTATTAATAGAATTTAAATTCCGCCAGCTGCCATGGTGGGATTTGAACCCATGTCCCCCAGAACATTAACCTGGATTGCTGCATAACTTGTCCAGTGACATCACAACTATGCCACCATCTCCCTGCTATTGCAACAGATTTGAGTCTTTCACACATCACATCAAGTTCTGTACTAGACTCATGGAGATAATGGTCAGAATCGTCCCAGATTTGCACAAAGTGCAGTAGCGAGCGAGAAAAAGAACATTTTACCCGTCGGCTGCAATAGCAGCTTTCCACACCATAGCATCTCAATCCCGCTTCATTAATCATGCATTCCAGGGAAACATGGCATTTCAATGGCGGGCGGGTTCTCATTTGCTCACCACGCTGTCACTTTGCCACTTCGTCATGGCAAGCGCCATATGTAAAGTGCAACCATGCACATACCTCTCAGTGCTTCCAGCCCAGGATTGCTGCAAAGAAGACATGGTCCCAAAAGGCAAAAAAACTGCAGTTCCCTGAATCAGTGATACGTCCCTGGGATGCCTTCAGGACACCATTGGAGCCCGCCACGATGTCCTCTATTGCTGCTCTGGCTGCAGGAGGCCCATCAGTGTCACCACTCCAGCTTGGGAGGCAGTGGCAGTGGTGGTCAGTGCCAATGCTGCACAGAAGAGGTTTGCCATCCAGCACAGATAGGGGTTGAATGATCTCATCCGTGCCACCAGGGTAAGGCAACCATCTCATCACTCTAAACTCACACACTCACAAGCCCATCACACATTCACTGGCATCTCACTCACTGCCAGCTCAAGGGACATTACCCCTCACATTTCCATCTGGCCTCATCTCCTCTGGAGGCTGCCTCCTCAGCCCTCCCCCTCTTGAGGGCACTTGCACAGATCAACATGTGTCCCCACACATACCCTGGGATACCCCCTTCCTCAGTAATGTCCTAGCCCTGCAGTCTTTTTCCTTCCCTGAGGTCAATTCTCCCCTTTCCCCATGCAAGCCCTAGTCCTACAGCTGTTGAAATGCCACCCCCCATCTTATGGCTGGGCTCAGAAGTAGAGACCGGCCCATGAGCCCCGCTAAAAGTGATGTGGTGCTGTCTGTGAAGCCTGGCGCTGATGACTGTGAATGTTGCCCGAAACAAAGTAGGCAAACTAACCTGGAAGTCCCGAGTGAAATGCAGCTCTCCGGGTGCATGTCACATATGTTCAGTTGTGAAACACGTTGGTGTACAATCATACCAATGTGCCTGGATGACCAAATGTGGAGGGATGATTCTGGCGAGCTGGGCTTTTTATGATATGTAGATCTATTAAAATGAAGTTCCTGACATCTGATGGCAGAAAACACAGCCATTGATGGGCAGAGCAGATGATTGCAAACTGGTTTCACAACATCATGAAGCCCATTTTTGGCCTTCTTGCCATATTGTCCGCTCACACCACCAAACACGCCAACCACCAATGGGAACGGAAAATTCCACCCTATGGGAATGGGAGTGTGGAATTCTGTGGTTGTAAATGGAGCCGTGAGAGATATGCCAATGGCTGAATGTCAAGGACTTCATAGAATGACATAGCCAAGGGTCCCATGTAATAGATTATGTGCTGACCTGCCTTGTCAGATTACATTTCTTCAAATTTACTTCTGGGAAGCAGGGGGACTTTTTTTACAACGTTCTGCAGATTGATGACTAGTCATGGGGCTTGTCAATTTAAGATTATTTTTAACAATTAATTTCTAATAATAAGACCACAAGTGACCATCGAATATTGATCTCAACCCCGGCAAGAATATAAAGGGCACTAAGAGTTCTCCTCAACACAAGTACAGCTGAGAACCACATAAATCTTGCTCAAAAAAGGAACATCCAATTTACTATTCATTCTAATGAAGCTTCAAGGCCAAGGTTTAACAATCATAAGCTCCTTGAGCTTTGCTCTCCCAGCTGGTGTGCTTATTGAACCCCTTGATTAGATTGCTGCTCTGTAAGCATTCCTAGATGTCCACTAGTCTATATATAGCGCTCGCAAACCATTCAATATTGTACAAAGGCTTACAGAAGTATTTTGTTTAAATGGCAGAGGTATTCACACTGATCTCTGAAAGGAGGGAATAAATATTTTTCCCAATTGGACTATTATGGCTCTATAGACACTGTTATGATGAAGATATGCCAGTGGATTAAGATATTAAAAAGTCCACTTAGTCATTAACAGGGTTCATGAGACACCAACCCAGCATGTGGCTGAGAAGCCAATAATTCAAGCTTGGCAATGCCATAATGTTTTGACATCAACAAAATCAATGGTGAAAGCAAAGTTCAAGTAGTTTATAATTATTAATTTATGACCTTGAAATCGTTCTCTCCTCAATTAACCTTAATAATGAACATTGTTTTCCTTTTAGCCTGATGGTTTTATTAGCCCATATTTCTGCAGGGGTGTGCACTCGGGACAATTGCCAGTACCCTTCATGCTGCTAATGCCAATCAAACTTCACACTAAGAATTAAATAAGTGCAAAATCATTATTATAAGCTTATTAATGAAAAACATCTTCAGTTTATTACTGCAACATTTATGATCAATTAACTGAATAAGATTACAATGGGCCTCTCCTAGCATTAGCAAAGTTCTGTGTCAAAGCATGTCTGGGGTTATAAACTTGATGCAACAGATTTGGCAACAATTGTACTGACATAACAGAAAGTTAATTCTGAGTGATTTGACACTCGTGAAAGACAGGGCACACATAGGACAGGAGTTTTCGGGGTCGGGCCTGAAACATTGACATATAAAATGACGTGTGATGACATGGGGCGTGAGTCCCGATGTCATTGCGCGCCATCGCGATATTTCGTTTGGTGGGCGCGTGCCGGAATCGGCTGCATGCCTGCTGATGTAAACAGCCTATTAAAGTAATTGAAACACTTGTGAATGCTGCCCGTCCAACCTTAAGGTTGGTGGGCAGGCGAGAAGCCCAAGCAGCCTTTGCATTTTTCAGGTAACCTCATCCATGGGCGGGATGAGGTTTCCTGAGGCTTTTATTATATAAATAAATAAATTTTCATAAATATAAAAATGTGACATGGTTAAATAAATTTTAAAATCATTTATTTAATTATTTTAATGTCCATTTAATCTCTGTGAGGTAGCTCCGTGCTTCAGGGGGATTGCTGTGCGCGAAGGAATGCAGGCTCCGACTCTCCCTCCTCCCTCCTCCTCCCGACTGCACAGGTCTGGTCACGTATTACGCAGGACGGGCCTTAATTAGCCCGCCCATGTAAAATGGCAGCGTAGAGCCAATCGCGGGCGGTGACCGGCTCCGTGCCCACCCCCGCCCGCTCTCACCCAGCCCACCCGTCAAATGAAAAATCCTGCAGGTGGGGGGAGGAGGGAGAGTTGGGGCCAGCACTCTTTCGCATGCCTGTGGCACGGAGCTGCCTCAGGGAGATTGAATGAATATCAAAATAATTAAATAAACAATGTAAAAAATTACTTAAACGTGTCCCTTCATGTGACTGTGTCATATGAGTTGGGACATACTTTTATATTTATGAATATTTATTTAATAAAAGCTTCAGGAATCCTCATCCTGGTGGATGAGGTTTCCTGGAAAATGTGAAAGCTGCTTGGGCTTTTTGCCTGCCCGCCAACTCTAAGGTTGGACGAGCAGCGTTCTCAAGTGGCTCAATTAATTTCTTAATGGCCTTAATAGGCCATTTATGTTTCGGCAGGCACACAGCCGACTCCGGCGCATGCCCGCCGAACGAAATATCGCGATGATGTCAGGACGCACGCCCAATGTCATCGCGCGTCATTTTACACTCCTGTGTGTTGGGCCCGCCCCTGTACGCCGACAAAAAAATCCTGCCCACAGAAAACTAGATGTTGGGGATTGGCTGCCCATCATGCACTTACACCATTTTCTTTTCTACTGGACCCTGTTGAAATGTGAGTTCAATACAAGGGCTTATTGTACAGTCAGGAACTTTGAGTGTGGGACGATGTCCACAGAGAGCTCCAGCTGGGAAATTGCAGTAAATTAGTAGACAGAATATCAGACACTGCAGTAATCCCACAGTTCCTAATTAGTGCTTCTTGCATTAAACCCCATCACAGAATCAGCCCTACACAATATGTTTAATTGGAGGTTAAATAGCCTGGCTGTTTACATGTCTGAAATTACTGTGTGCGATGCACAAGTGGAGGTGCTATCCACAAATTTAACACTCACCTCCATCTGTTTGCAACCTACAATTGATCTTCAAAACCAATCAAAAGGCTTCCTTCATTCAGTTTATTTAAAGAGATAACTGTCCCTTTGGGATTCAAATTAAAAAAAAAAATTGGCACAGGCCCCTTGTGCAGTACATGAGCTGATATGGAAGAGGTAATTGAAACTTGATGAGCTATAAGCAGTACAGATGAAGATGATGAATAGGGTATGGATGCTTCCGGTTTTATAGTTTGCACTGTTCATGGATCATCACAATATATGAGGTCAGCACCATGTGAAAAGTTGCAGCACGGGGTGCACTGAGTTGGTCAGAGTCCAGAAATTGCTCTATCTGGATAGGTTTGACACAATTGGTGACTTCACAGGAGATGCCATATTGCACACAGGGAGGATGCAGTTCCTACTATCCAGGTGCCGAGGAAGTATAGCACGCACATTCAAGATAAGCTTAAAACAGAGTTCGGTGAGATGGCATCTCTGCCCAGTACACCAGCATAACAATTGGTGCAGCTCCATCACTTGCATGATAAGAAAAGATGGCAATCTCCAGAGAGCCAACATCAGCTCGACGGGCTGAATAGCCTTCACAAGTATAAAATACAATTATCTGCTAAAAGACAAAATTATTTCAAATTCCATTTACAGTAAATCTGGAACAATACTTGAAATTAAACCAGGACAGTGGAAAAAAATACACAGGTTTATTAATGACAAATTTAGGACTGAGCCCGGCTAATCTATCCTGAAAGACCCTATATTCTACCACCCTACCCTACACAGAATCACAAGGTCCTTACATTGCAGAAGGAGGCCATTCGGCCCATTGAGTCTGCACTGGCTATCTGAAAGTGCATTCTACCTAGTCCCACTCCCCTGCCTTATCCCCGTAACCTTGGACATTTTCTCTTTTCAGACAGTAATCCAATTCCCTTTTGAATACGTCAATCAAACCTGTTTCCACCACTCTCAGGAAGTTTGTTCCAGACTCCAACCAACCTCTGGGTGAAAAATGTTTTTCTTCATATCACATTTACTCCTTTTGTCAATTATTTTGAATCTATGCCCTCTAGTTCTTGATGGTTTCTTGAGTGGGAACAATTTCTCACTATTTACCCTGTCCATACCCCTCAGGATCTTGAATACCTCTCAGCCTTCATTTCTCCAAGGAAAACAGTCCCAACCTCTCCAATTTATCCTCATAGCTACAGTTCTTTATCTCTGGAATCATTCTTGTGAATCTCGTCTGTACTCTCTCCAATGTCCTCACATCCTTCCTTAAGTATGGCACCCAGAACTGGATGCAGTACTCGAAATGAGGCCTAGCTCGTGTTTTATACAAGTTCAACATGACCGCCTTACTCTTGTACTCAGTGCCCCTATTAATAAAGCCAAAGATACTATATGATTTATTAACTGCTCTCTGAATATGCCCTGCCATCTTCAATGACTTATGTGCATATACCAAGATCCCTCTGGTCTTGCACCCTCTTTAGAGTTTCTCGCTTTATTTAAACTGTCTCTCCATATTCTTCCTGCCAAAATGAATCACTTCACACTTCACTACATTGAACTCCATCTGCCACAGATGTTCATCTCTTGTACTGGTCACCCTTTGTTGAAGAACATCATGACAGCAATCCTAAATTATTCCATGGAAAATTTGACTCTATGGCTCCTTGACCTGTCTGTATTAATTGATAAGGTTGATGACACCATCCTCCTCCGACACCTCTCCACCATTGTTCAGCTGGGTGGGACTGCTCTCACCTGCTTCCATTCGTATCTATCTAATCATAGCCAGAAAATCACCTGCAATGACTTCTCTTCCCACTCCTGTGCTGTTACCGCTGGGGTCTTCCAAGAACTATCTTTGGCCCCTTCCTAGTACTCATCCACATGTTGCTGGTTGGTGACATAAACTCAAAACGCAACATCAGTTGCTACATGCATGCTAATGACTCAGCACTATTTCACCACTGCATCTCTCAATCTTGCCATAATCTATAAATCATTAGGATTCTTATCTGAGATCTAGTGCTGGATCAGCAGAAATTTCCTCCAATTAAATGTTGGGAAGACTGAAGCCATCAGCCAGAATTTTAAGCATCCCTCTGCAATTGGGCTGGCAGGCAGGGATAGGGTGTAAAATTGGATGGCATAGCATGGTGTGCTATGCCCAGCACCTACCCACCCCCACTTGAATTTGACCAGCCCACAGGATCGGTGCCAAGTAGCCTACCTCCATTTGGCCTAATTGAGGACCTCAAGTATCTAATTAATGGCCACTTAAAGGTCCTTCCTGCAGTAGCTAGTATTTTGCCAACAATTGGTGTTGTCCATGCCTTATGATGAGACTGCTACCCTGGCAGCCTGGCTACAGGTGGGTAGTGGGATCCCTCCGGGTTGGGTACCTTCTGCCCAACAAAGGCTCCCAGCAATAATAATTGCCACCCCTGCTTAGTCCCCTCGCCACTGGCCTCATGATCACAGCCACCAGCCACCCGCTGGGGTCTGCCTGACTGGCGCTGGCAAAGATGTGCCAAATCACCTTTGAATCCCGCTTCCATTGCTGTTCCTCATTGGCAACTGGCTACAGTCCCAGCAATGGCCAACGCTCTTGGTGGTGCTGCTGGGGCTGGGGAGCTTTTAGGCATCTGATTACCTGGCACCTCTTGGAGACAGGATACCCTCCCAGCTGCTTAACAACCTGATAATAAAAAAAATCTGGAGTCAGGGCCCAACATCGATTTTTCAGTCAGGGGGTGGGGTGGTGAGGTGGGGGTGGTGGGGGGTGGGGTGGTGGGGGGGGGTGGGCGGGGTCACAGCCTCTGCCATTGTTTTTGGTCCCCACTACAAATTCTGCTCCCTAGCCACCAACTCCATCCCTCTTCCTGGCAATTGTCTTTGATGCAACCTTGGTGTCATATTTGACCCTGACAACAGCTTCTAACCACATATCATTACCATCATTAACACCAACTATTTCCATCTTCGTAACATCGCCCGACACCTCGCCTGTGTCAAATCAACTGCTACTAAAACCCTCATCTGTGCTTTTGTTACCTTTAGGCTTAATTATTCCAACACACTCTTGGCCAGCCTGCCACATTTTACCCTCCATAGGTTGAGGTCATCCAAAACTCTTGTCATCCTGTTGTCCTACCTCCCATCAATCGTGTGCCCACTGATCTACACTGGCTCCCAGTTAAACAACACATTGATTCTGTTTTATAATGCTCCTGAGTAAATGACTTGGAATGTTTCACTACATTGAAGGAACTAGGTAAATACAAGTAAAAATAAAAACTAAAGATAAATGCTGGAAATTCTCAGCAGGTCAGGCAGCATCTGTGAAGAGAAATAGAGTTAACTTCTCATGTTGATGACCTTTCATCAGAATAGGAAATGTTAACTCTGTTTTTCTCTCTCTACAGATGCTACCTGTCCTGCTGAGTGTTTCAGCACTTCTTGTTTTTGTTTTTTTTTCAAATTTCCAGCATCCTCAGTATTTTGCTTATGCAAATACAAATTGTTGTCATTGTACCTGTGATGGCTGAATAGCTGAAACTGAGAGAGGGTAGCTTGAGGATTATTGCCATGCTAAATGTGCAAGGCTGAGGTGAGGCTAAGGATGTTATGACTAACTTGTGCTTGATAAAGAATGTTCAGTGAGGGGCATGCAAGGAGATAGGAGACAGAGACCATTTGAGTAGCGATTTAGGTTCATGTAGTAAGTTCTGGTAAGTCTTTTTCAGGTTTAAATATAGATTTGGAATCAAGCTCTGATATAGAACTAATCAGGGAACAGCTTGGTAGTAGTGGCAGTTATCTGTCAATCAACTGAAAGCAACAAGCTTGTTAAGCAGGGAACTACTGGTAGTGGCAGTTATCTGTCAATAACCTGACAGCAGTTGGTTCAACTGGTGTTAATTACTGGAGCAGGAAACTAAACTAGCTAGTGGCTTTATCGACCCTCTTAATCACATTTTGATTTGATGTTTGTAAGTTTTCTTTAAGCTTTGTCTTTAGTTTTACGGCTAACCTAACTTAGGGGCTGTGTTTACTTTATCCCTCATTTTGTTAATTTAGTTTATTAGGTTGGCTTTAAAAGAGCTAAACTAGCTAGACTCATCAGAGGGTTTATATAAGAGCCAGGCTTTTCACACTGCATAAAAACAAAAAAACTGCGGATGCTGGAAATCCAAAACAAAAACAGAATTACCTGGAAAAACTCAGCAGGTCTGGCAGCATCGATGGAGAAGAAAAGAGTTGACGTTTCGAGTCCTCACGACCCTCCAACAGAACTGCATGATCACCGCATGATCAGTAAGGGGCACAGGAGACAGAACCTGAGTTTGATGGAGAGTGAGTAGTGAGTTAGGTTGAAGTGGAAATTTGGTGCACAGGGGAAAGAGATGTAGTATACATAGGAATTACTCTATATTAATTAAGAAGACAAATAAATTAAGTTAACTAACTAACATAAGTAACAAAGGCAGCACAGATGTTATGTTGCAGCTGTGACATGTGGAAGCTTTTGGACACCGGGTGATCCATGACAAACACATCTCCAGAAAGTGTAAGCAGCTAGAGGAATTTCAGATCAGGATTATTGATCTGGAAGCTGAACTGCAGATACTGCACAACATAAGGGAGGGGGAGAAATACCTGGTCACTTTGTTCCAGAAGATGGTCACACCTCTTAGAATAGCGTTGTCTATTTTGGTCAGCAGTGAGGGACAGGAGGAGGTGACCATGAATGAGGTAGGTAATTAGAACTGAGCAGAAAGTAGTGGAGAAGCCTCACACCTTGCAATTGTCAAACAGGTTTGAGGTGCTCACAACCTGTGTGGACAAAAGAAAGGCCTGCAAGGTGGATGAGCAGGTTGGCCATGGTACCCTGGTACAGGAAGCCATTCAAGTGGAGGGAGCAAACAGAAATGTGATGGTAGTAGTGGACAGTATAGTGATGGTGTTTGACACTGTTCTCTGCAGCAAAGAATGAGAGTCCAGAAGGTTACATCACCTGCCCAGTGCCAAGGTTTGGGACATTTGCTCAGGGCTGGAGAGGAACTTGCAGTGGGAGGGGGAGGATTCAGTTGTTATGGTCCATGAAGGCACCAAAGACAAAGGCATGACAACGAAGGAGGTTCTGCATAGTCTATATGAGGAGCTGGGTTCCAAGTTAAGAAGCACCACCTCAAAGGTAATAACCTCTGGATTATTACCTGAGCCACGTGCAAATCAGCATAGGCAAATAAGATTGGAGAGGTGAATGTTTGGCTCAAAGACTGGTGTGGGAGAAATGGGTCCTGGTTTGTGAGACACTGGCATCAGTTCTGGGGTAGAGGGGGGATGTACCATTGGGATGGTCAACACCTGAACCATGCTGGGATCTGTGTTCTAGCGAGCTGTATAACTAGAAAAGTAGAGAGGACTTTAAGCTAAACAGCGGGGTGAGGGATCAAGTTTGGGTAGATGTGGCAAATCAAGGGGTAGAGTCCAGTCAAGAGAACAAGATAGTAATATGGGAAATGAAGGTCAGGGAATTGCATGAAGGGACAGAGAGAAAAAAAACCCAAGAATACACCAACAGTCAAGGCTAGATGTTATAAAGATAACAAAAAGACGAAACAAAAGGCTCTGTATCTTAATGTTTGTAACTAAGTAAATGAATTGATAGAACACATTGAAGTAAATAAATATGATATAATAGCTATTACAGAGACATGACTGAAGGTTAACAAGGATTGGGTCCTGAATAATGAGGGATATATGACATTCAGGCAGAAGAGGAAGCTAGGTAAAGGTGGAGGGGTAGCACTGTTAATCGAGGATGACATTGATGCAATAATTACAGATGACCTTGGTTCAGGAGATCAGGATGTGGAATCTGTTTGAGTGGAGAAGAGGAATTGTAGGGAAAAGAAGTCACTAAGTCTACAGTCCCCCTAACAGTAACCACAATATAGAAAAAAGTATACAAGAAGAAATATTGGATGCGTTTGATATAGGGACAGCAATAATCTTGGGTGACTTTAATCTACATATAAACTGGAAAAATCAGATTGGCAATAATAGCCCGGATGAGGTGTTCATTGAATGTTTTCGAGAGAGTTTTTTAGAGAAGCATGTTCTGGAACCAACCAGAGATCAGGTTATATTAGACTTGGTATTGTGTAATGTGACAGGATTACTTAATGACCTCAGACTGAAGGCACCCCAGATAGCAGTGACGACAATATGATTGAATTTTATATCCAGTTTGAAAGGGAGAAGAGTGGGTCTAAGAGTAATATTTTAAACTTAAATAGGGGCAACTATGTGGGATGAAAGCTGAGCTAATTGAAGTGAACTGGGATAGTAGGCTAGAGGGTAGGTCAATAGAGAAGCAGTGGCAGACATTTAAGGGAATATTTCAAATACTCAGAATAAATATATTCCTACTATTAAAAAAATTCTAAGGGGAGGACCCACCATCGATGGTTAACTAAAGAACTTAAGGAAAGCATTAAACTTAAGGAAAAAGCATATAACTATGCAAAGATGAGTGGCAGGTCAAATGTTTGGACAGAATATAAGGAACAGCAGGGAATGTCTAAATGGTTAATCAGGAGAAAGAAATTGGAGTATGAGAGTAAGCTAGCGAGAAATGTAAAAATGGATAGCAAGAGTTTCTACAGGTATTTAAAATGGAAAAGAGTAAGTAAAGTGACTGTTGGACCTCTAGAAAGTGAGAATGGGGAGTTAATACATAATATGGAAATGGAAATGAAATGAACAAATATTTTGCTTCTGTCTTCACTGTAGGGGATACAAAAACATTCCAGTAATAGCTGTAAATCAGGAGGTAGAAGGGCAAGAGGAACTTGGTGAAATTACAATCACCAGGGAAATGGTAAAAGAAGTGGCTAATGGGATAGTAATGTTAATTTTTGAAAATTTGCTAGATTTTGGAAAGGTCCCATCAGACTAGAAAGTAGCAAATATAATCGCTGTATTCAAGAATGGAGGGAGGCAGAAAACCAGGAAACTTAGTGCTACTTAGCTTGATGCCTGTTGTGGGGAAGGTGGTAGATTGATCATTAAGGAGATCATAGCTGGGCATTTGAAAAAACTCAAGGTAATCGGGAAGAGTCAACATTTGTGAATGGGAAATCAGGTTTAACCAATTTATTGGAGTTCATTGAAGAAGTAACATGTGCTGTGGATAAAGGAGCTGTAGTCGTACTGCACTTGGATTCCCAGAATGCATTTGATAAGGTGCCACATCAAAGGTTATTGCACAAAATAAAAGCTCATGGTGTAAGGGTAACCTATTACATATGAACATACATATTAGCGTGGAAACAAGGTTGGCTGGCTGGCTGGCAGAAAACAGAGTATGCATAAATGGGTCTTTCTCTGATTGGCAGGATATGAAGAGTGGAGTCCTGCAGGGGTCTGTGCTGGGACCTCAACTTTTTATAATTAATATCAATTACTTAGATGAAGGGAGTGAAGGTATGGTAACTAAATTTGCAGACAATACAAAGATAGGTGGAAAAGTATGTTGTGAAGAGGATGTTGTGCAACATAAGAAGGTTGCAGACAGATATAGATCGGTTGAGTGAATGGGTAAAAACCTGGCAGGTGGAGTATAATGTTCACTTTGGCAGGAAAAATAAAAAAGCAGAGTATTACTTAAATGGAGAACAACTGCAGAATTCCAAAGTACAGGGGGATCTAGGTGTTCTAGTGCATGAGTCACAAAAGTTAGGATGCAGATACAGCAAGTAATTAAGAAGGCTAATGAAATGCTATCGTTTATTACAAGAGGAATTGAACATTAGAGTAAGGATGTTATGCTTCAGTTACGTAGGGCACTGGAGAGACCACATCTCATACTGTGTGCCATTTTGGTCTTCTTATTTAAGGTAGGATGTATATACGTTGGAGGCGGTTCAGAGGACATTTATGAGATTGACACCTGATCTTATGGCACAGCCAATGATAAATGCTGAGTTGTTCAAGTCCCAGAGGGAAACTTGAGACAACTGCCACAACTATTTTTTCAATTTCTATGTTTCCAGATGTGGGCAATTCAGTAGTATAAGACCACCAAGCCTTATAGGTTTTTATAAAACTAGATTAAACATTTATTAATAAGAGAAATGGTTTTAAGCACATACATATGTCTTCAATAACTACTATAATAACTTCTAAATCCCCTAATTAATCTAACTTCCAGTTATACCTCTGTTAAGCCAACAGTAAGATACATAGATTTTAAAAGACCCAGGCAAGGAAACATGATACCCTGAAAAATCCATTCAAAATGAGTTTCCTTAGCTTCAGTTCATTGTGGACAGCAGCTTGAGGCGTAGCTGAAGGTTTTTCATGCTTGTTAGATACTAAAATGCCTGCTTTTACACACTGTCTTCTCTCCTTTATACATATTTTCCCTTTTGAATGTAAATTCCCATTGTTTCACTATGTCTTTAGACTCTATCTCCCTGATCATAAACATTTATCATAGTATCAATTTTACCAGTAATCTTTGGGAAAAATAAACATACTGTTTCTGAACTTCACCCGGCTAGATGACACATTTCACCCCTCCTTTGAAACCAATCTACTCTGATTTATTTAAAAATGTAAATGTCCTTTTACACCTTACATTCTAAACTTTCCCCATGTTTACCTGCTTAACATATCAAACCTAGCTCACCTTCTTACTAGATATACTTATCAAAGCCTTCAGACCAACTGCCTTTAATCCAATTAAGTCTCACAGAAACATACGCAGACACATATAGGCACTGATACCATTATTTTACAATAAATTCCAATAAAATCATTATATCTTCCTGATACCTGGAATGAGCAGGTTGTCTTATGAGGAAAGGTTGGACCAACTGGACATGTTTCCACTGGAGTTTAGAAGAGTCAGGGATGATTTGATTGAAGTATACCAAGATCCTGAACGACCTTGATAAGGTGGACATGGAAAGGATGGTTCCTCTTGTAGAAAAGTCCAGGACTAGGGAGCACTGTTTTAAAATTAGGGGTCGCCCTTTTAGGACAGATGAGGAGAAATTTTTTCTCTGAGGGTCGTGCAACCGTGGAACTCTTTGCCTTAGGAGGTGGTTGTGGTGGAGTCATTGAATATTCTTAAGGCAAGGGAATCAAGGGTTATTGGGGGTAGATGAGAATGTGGAATTCAATTCAAAACACAAACATATCAGCCACGATCTTCGTGAATGGGTTGAGGGGCCGAATTGCTCCTAATTCATATGTTCGTACTTTCATAATGTTTGTAGATAAGTGAGGGGATGTGGTGAATGGGTCAATGTGTGAGGCTGCTGGTTCATCTGTAAGGAATGGCATTTGAAGATGCATTCACTTCAGTGACATTGGGCAGAGTTTTTTTAAAAATTTAGCTAAGTTCAATTATGAACAACTTTTATTTCCAGGTACACAGGAACAGATGAGAAAACTGAATTGACCACAAACAAAGCATTCACTGGAATTTGGTTGTTTCAGTCAAATTATGTAAATAACAAATGGTTCTAGAATCCCAGTCAATGCTGTCGACCGGGGGTCACCGATAACGGTTATTAGCTTAGTACAAAGAGGAGAAGAGTCAATTCTCTCTTAACTCTAATTTCGCTTTATTCACATTGTTAGATCATATACATATAGCTTATACATCTGGTTAGATATAGACATGAAGTTTGCACCAGGTTATACAGTTTTATACCCAAACTAGGATCTAAATGCACACCCACTAGATTTCTCTGACACTCCCTAAGTGGTCACAGAATATAAAAGCTAATACCCGAAAAGGAGAGCTGACACTGGCCAGGCATTCCATTCTCTCTCTCTCGACATCGTCTCTACGTTGCTGACGTAGGTTCTTCCATTTCTGCGATGGTTGTTCTCCGGAGTCTTCGCTGGCTCCACGCCAGAGATTCTCCATTCTTATTCTGAATCTTATCTCTTCAAGCTGTGCTGTCTCTCTCCCGTTGGTTTAGGCTTGCTTGCCTAGTCTGTGGCATCTCCCTATTGGCTCTGTCCCAAGGACTTAGGTAGCATTACCTCATTACTCCTTTTCTAAAAATGGTCTTGTGTCTTATCCCATTCCCTTTGTTCTACATGAAACTCAGCTACTTCAAACCGGTTCCAGCCAGCTCAGGCCAGTGACTGAACTCAGGTTACTTCAGGTCAAAAGTTGCTTTTGCCTATGTGTCAGCAGTTCGGCTGCAGCCCCTGGCCAACAATGCAGAGTGAGCTTGTCAAACAGGTACTCTCCCATGCCATTCTCAGGGGCTCCCAGTCTCTTCAGATTGGTGATGTGATCTCCAAGCTTCTTGATCATCTTCACTTGCTCATCCAAGTAGTGAGACTCCAGGAAGTCACAAAGATGAGGGTCAGTGTTCTCAGAGGAGAGTTTGTGCTGATTCAGTAGACTCTGGTTCACATTCTTCTCCATCTGCAGAGCTCTCTGCGTTGCCTCCAGGCCATTGCTCTACCCATCCTGCCTTGGTTTTTTGATGTCCTCCAAGATGATTCAGCCTCCACGTCTATTCAGTTTCTCAGCGTGTTCCCGTTCCTCATGTTTCTGCCCCTTGAGCTCAGCAAAGTGATGCAGAGCAACTTCATCCTGGTCAAAGTAAGTGGACATGGAGAGGTAAACATAGGAGAAATAGAGCTTGAGGTTGATTTGCTTGTTAATGGCATCCTCACAGTCCTTGTAATAGTTCTGATGCACTTGGGAGGCCATCTTAACTTTTGCAGTTGATAGAAGTCAAATTCAAACACCAAATTTTTTGCTCGGCATTCGGGAGCGTGCCTAACCCGCTCAAGCATGAAATAGTGTATGATGACGTCAGGCAAGTGTCCCGACGTCATTGTGCACTTTGGTTGGCGGGCATGCGCTAAGCTCAGAAACACGCCGCTGACAATTAAAAGTGCAATTAAGCCCCTTAACAGCGCAATTCGCGGAAGTTTTTCATTGCCCTTCCAACGTTATGGTTGGTGGGTGGGCGAATTTTCACTTTTTAGGAAATCTCATCCACGGGTGGGTGAGGTTTCCATTATTAAATTTTTAAAAAATGTACGGACAGAATTTTCAACATGTATATGGTCAGGTGATTGATTCTGATGCGTGGGCATTTTTCTCTGGATTTTAAATTTTTTATTAATTGTCTTTAAATCCTCCAGCTCCCATGAGGCAGCTCTCTGCCTTAAGGGAGCTCTGACTTCAGCGCTTGCACCCCCCCCCACCCTGGCAGTGCTGAGCCTTTCATGGTTGGGTGTTGATTGCAGCCGGCGGTCTGTTCCCCGGCCACTCCTGTGCCCGCTGATTGTGGGCGCCCGCCAAACTGAAAATCCTGCCCATTGAATTCAATGACCTTGACTGTATGTGTGAGGTCATTGATGTTCTTTCTGCACTGCAAACTCATTGTCAGTGATGGTCATCTGCTCCCACTCCCATCTCAGTGTCTATCTGGAGGGCCTCCTGCCCATCTTCAGCTGCCTGAGAACCTGAGAGCATGCTCCCTGCACTGTGGCACCATTCTCATTCTTTATCCTGCTGAGAAACTCATCCACAAACAGTTTGAAAACCTTCGGCTGCCAGAATACACCTCCCCTACAAGAGCTGCAGGCTAGCTTTAGGTGATGTTAGCCTTGTGCAACCTTGGGTCCCTCTTAAGGCATGAAGACACTCAACAGCACATCTAGTCCTGGGCTGCATGCTGCTATCATTATAATGAGCAGGCAGCAGAAAGTTTGTTTGCTGCAAGCGTCGCAACGAGCAGGTGCGGGTTAATTGTGCATCACAATCCTGCGCCCATTATTGGGTCTTTATCCAATTTTTCCCATAAATGTTAAACACTGTTCAATTAATTCAGAAAGAACTTTTCCTTGAATTTACAATCCCTATTAAAAATTTTATTAGTCAATAATTAATCAGGACAAAGAATGTAAAGTTAATTTATTTTAGACTGTGTTGGGATGGATTTTAAATAGGCGCAAATTCGATCATTCAATATCATTAATCATAAATGAACGTCTATTGATCTATCTGACCTATTCTATTAACACGCGTAACAGAATTTGTAATCTCAAACACCAGCAGGGAACATGAGCAATATTAGTCAGTCAGCTGTGTATGGCCTGCATCAAGCAGTGAGGAATGTTGTTCTAGCCAGGGCCACCTTCTATCCTGTACAGATATCAAGCTGGACAACAGGGCTTTGAGATTTTCCAGGATTGCAAGCATCCTCCAAGGTATCTTCGGATAACCTTGATGTGCTCCAGCACAACACCTTAAGATATCCATGAACAGAAAGGACCTTTGGAATTTAAGGCCCATAGTGACCCCATCAGTCTCTATGCAATATTGCTCTTTCTTTGTGTGTTTTGAGTACGTGAGCTTCAGCAAAGAGTGTGGACTTCATTATTTCTGAAATTTAACGACCTGTACTGTGTTTCACGGCTTCATTTTCTTTGAAACACATTTTCTAAAGGTTGATTTACAACATTTTGCAAAGTTTTTCAATGGATGTTAATGAATCACTTATTATAGTAGGGGAGAAACAAAAGTTGACCTGTTCTCAAAAATAGCTGACTGTGTGCAGGTAGCAAAAGTGTTGGTACAGTGTTGGATATGCATTAAGGAACTGGCATGTCGTACTCAGGCATTCTCTAACATATATGGCCTAAACTAAATGGCAACATGGTATTAGCAGAGGCCAATATTCCCTGTCAGCTATCAAGTGAGGTACATGATGCAATGTGCAAAGTGCACAGAGAAAACAATCAGAAGGAGTTAGGATCTGTTGCCCGCATCGTTACAGTTATAAAAAAAGACATTGAGTGAGTTGAACTTCTGCAGGAGGTCTCTCCGATCATCTACTAGAACTAAGGAAATGGTGTAAGTACCATTCACGCAGCCCCCAAAGTTTTTGTGGATCTCCCGCCAAAGTTATGTGGGTTATCAGGAGATGCCACTCACAGTTGATTGTCCATGGTGAAGGTAGCCACATTCTTGTGGAGTGTGGGTCAGAAAATCAGAGCTATGTTATTGTAGGCTTGTCTCAAATCCAAGCGTTTGGTGAATACGGCTCCCCATCTCTCCTTTGCTGGGAGCTCAGGAATTCAGAATGGCTCTTACTAACCTTTTCATGTGATTTATTTTAATAATCTTTCTGTTGATTTTTTCAACCCCGCAGTACACCATGGCAAATTTTCGCCCTTGAAGAAAAGCATGCTGGTGAATGCTACCAAGTGGCAGTATTATGGCACACCCAGCGTTAATGGAGACCTGACTCTGGTTTGGAACAGTTCATTGCTTCCAGCAACTTCTGTAAATGTTGAACTCTGGGGCTACAGAGAACAAGGTAAACTGTAGTTTGGTGTGAATTCAAGCAGCTTTGAGAGAGTGTACAACACAAAACCACATTCAGTAGTTTTGCATGGCATTCAACAATTGTACTGCTTTCATTCCCATTTTGTCCACTGACCATGGAAGAATTACATAGAATTTACATCATGGAAACAAACCATTCAGCACAATTTGTGGGCAGATGGTAGTGTAGTGGTAATATCATGAACTAAGACATCTTTGTCAATCCCTCCTTTGTCCCCACCTATCTAGGCCTTCTATCCAGCTCCACCTGCCCCAATCCCCTTAAACAGGATAAATTTCATCACATTTCCACTTCTCTTCAGCTCTGAAGAAGAGTCATAGGACTTGGAATATTAACTCTGTTTCTCTCTCCGCAGATGCTGCTAGATCTGTTGAGTTTTTACTGCATTTTCTGTTTTGTTTCTTTGGGTTTGCCTGTTACCCTAAGAATGCTACTATAGACTATTATTCATAAAAAAAATTCTTGTTTATTTACAGACCTATGTACGTCTAAGTACTCTACACAAGATTGTACTTCTGCTTCAGAGAATGTCATGTGACATTGCATCATAGTTACATCAGCGGTTACATTAGTATCAGGTGTTCCTGATGTTAACCCTTTACTCTACATCTACCCCAAGCCTTTATCCCAACTATATACATCCTCCTACATTGCCCCCGCCAAAGTCTCAGACTTCACAGGTTTAACCTCTGTGGTGCCTTGACCGATCTCCCTGATCAGGTCCTGATTTCCTTTTTTAGGTTGTGGATAATCTGCACTTTCTTGGCGTTTGATAGGACTGTCTTTCTCCTGGGTGGCTATAGAGTTTCTCCTTGTTTCTGGTTCCCTGTCTCCATCCAGATCTAAATAGTATGTTCAAGGTTCCGTTGGTTTCCTTCCCAATGAGATCAAAGCTTTTTGGTTTATTCTGATATTTCCCTGGCCCATCTCGATTCTATAAGATCTCAGCTGTGGAGCTCTTTCTATCACAATGCCTTCTTTCTGTTGATCTCGTATCCACACTCTCTCCCCAGGCTGTATCATATCCAAATCTTGTGCTCTGTGCCTGAAGTTACATGTTTGACTGTCTTTTTGTTGTTCCACATGTTTGCTAACTTTTTCTCATGACCATCTGAGGTAATGTGAGGTTGTAGTGTTTGTTGTTGAGCTGGGAGTTGTGTTTGCAGCTGTCTTCCCATCAATAGTTCTGATGGTGAGAACTCATTTTTTAACAGTGAAGTTCTGTAGTTAAGATTTACTAAGTTAAAATCTTCATTCCTTTTCATCAATTCCTTGATTGTTCGAACTCCCCTTTCTGCTTCTCTGTTTGACTGAGGATATTTAGGTGAGCATTGCTGAAAAAAGAGATATGTCGAAGCGTTTTACCTTGCAATCATCAGAACACTGCAAGAATGCCAATATAAGGGGAACACAACAATTTACACTGTACAAAAAGAGAGTGCTGATTGGTTGGCAAGTGGACTCTGATTGCTAGAAGCATTGCCATGGAGAATACATCAATTGATGGTGACTGACTGACAAGCATTTTTTGATATTTAAACCAGGCAGCTTGACCTTGATTGGTCAAGGCATTGCCCTGAGGAATGAGTCAGCGAATGGCTGTCACTTATCTTGTTTAGCTGAAACAGGGGCAATGTGTGTACATGTTCTTTCTATCTGCCAAGAACAGGGCTCTGTGTATTAATATATGTAGCTTCCAGTACACAGTTGCACCACACTGTGAGCCCGATTGAAAATCTTAAATTTCCATGGCAACGCTTCTACCAATCAGAGTCCAATTGCAAACCAATCAGCGCTCTCTTGTCATACTGTATAGATTGTTGTTTTCCCCTTATATTGGTATTCTTGTGAATTGTCCTGATGATTGCAAGACAAAAAGCTTTGACATGTCTCTTTTTTCAGCAATACTCAAGTTCTTACTACCAAATGACTATATCTAGGGAAACTAGTCACATGCATGAAACCATATTCCTGCACACAGCTATGCAGCAGCTTGTTAGCAAACTGAGGGCTATTTTCCGACACCACAATGTCTGGGATACCATGTGTTGTGAAGATTCTGTTCAGTGATGTAATGACTGCCTCTGCCATGGTGCTGTGCAGTCAACTCACTTCAAACCATCTGCAGTAGTAATTAATGACAATGATGAAAACTTTGCCTTTGAACTCAAAACAATCTATTCCCAGCCACTGCCATGGCCTCGAAGGAAAAGTGGAGGGTGTCAGTGGTTCACTCTGGTGTTGGCTATTCACTGCACATGTAAGGCAATTCATGATTAACTCTTCAATGGAGTGACTGATGCCTGGCCACCAGATTGACTGCTGGTCTCTTGCTCTGCATTTTGATGTTCCCAAGTGACCATGATGGATTTTCTAGGGGATGTTGAGTTGAAGTATTTTAGGGATGACTAGTCTGTCGGTAAAAACTAAGAAATCACCAATGATTGTGAGATGTTTTCTCTGTTCAAAGTAATGCTGAAGTAGTGGGTTGTTAGGAGTATACTCTGACCATGTGTCTGGCAATACTCTTTTATTTAAATACATTCATCACCTTGCTGTTGTGCTTGCATAATCTTTTGTAATCTCTTTTCCGTGGCTGATAGATGTTTAGTAATAAGTATGCTTCCACTTACTCAATAAAATTTAAAATTTCCTGTTTGATTCCTTCTACTGGTATTCTTAGTGCATCTGCTGTCGTCTGGGACTTTCTCTTGAATGTACTCAACAACTGAATCATATCTCATGAACCTCAATCTAAAATGTTGATTTCTACGTGGCATTTTTGCAATTTCCTTTTAGCTAATAAGAGTAAAAGAGTCACTTTCAATTTTCAATCTTAATCTCATGACATAATCAGATAACTTCTTGCAGGTCCATGTGGTTGCTAATGTTTCTTTCTTAATGGTTGCATGTCTCTTCTGTCCATGAGAGTTCTTGAGATGTGATAAACTGGTCTTTGCCCTTTCTCCTTTGTGTACTTATCTAGCTTCTCTTTAAATGAATGTTTTTCATCTCAACTTTTCCTGAGTCCCACATTCTAACCGCTTTCAGGGCAATGGAGTTTCTTTTGAATTCCTTGTTGGATTTAGTCATCATTATCTTATTTTTTTATAGTCATTCAAGGGATGTGGGCATCACTGAATAGGCCAGCATTTATTGCCCATCCCTAATTGCCCTTGAGAAGGCAGTGGTGTGCTGCCTTCTTGAGCTGCTGCAATCCATATGGTGTAGGTACACCCACAGTTCCAGGATTTTGACCCAGCAACAGTGAAGGAATAGTGATATATTTCCAAGTCAATATGGTGAGTGGCATGGAGGGGAGCTTGCGGGTAGTAATGTTCCCATGTGTCTGCGGCCCTTGTCCTTCAAGGTGGTTGTGGTTATGGGTTTGGAAAGTGTTGTCTAAGGAGCCTTGGTGAGTTTCTACAGTGCATCTTGTAGATGGTACATGCTGCTGCTACTGTGTGTCAGTGGTTGAGGGAGTGAATGGTTGTGGATGGGGTGTCAATCAAGCAGGGTGCTTTGTCTTGGATGGTGTCAAGGTTCTTGATTGTTTTTGAAGCTGCACTCATCCCGGTAAGAGGAGAGTATTCCATCAACTCCTGACTTGTGTCTTGTAGATTGTGGACAGGCTATGGGGTGTCAGGAGGTGAGTTACTCATCACAGGATTCCTAGCCTCTCACCTGCTTTTGTAGCCACAGTATTTAAAATGCTAGTTCAGTTCAGTTTTTGGTCAATAGTAACCCCCAGGATGTTGACCATGGGGGAGTCAGCGATGGTAATGCCATTGAACATCAAAGGGTGATGGTTAGATTCTCTCTTGTTGGAGATGGTCATTGCCTGGCACTTGTGTGGTTTGAATGTTACTGGCCACTTGTCAGCCCAAGCCTGGATGTTGTCCAGGCCTTGCTGCACTTGGACATGGACTGCTTCAGTATCTGAGGAGCCACAAATGGTGCTGAACATTGTGCAATCATCAGCAAACATTCCCACTTCTGACCTTATGATGGAGGGAGGGTCATTGATGAAGTATCTGAAGATGGTTGAGCCAAGGACACTACCCTGAGGACCTCACTTGTGATGTCCTGGAGCTGAGATGACTGACTTCCAACAACCACAATCATCTTCCTTTGTGCAATGTACAACTTTAACCAGCAGAGTGTTAGGAAAGGAAATAGAGATAGTTTAAGTAAGTCATATTTGTATTTTTGGGTGTTAGGAATGAGTTTTAGCTTTAATGTTTAAGTTTGATTTGTATTTCTGTATCTGTGTTAAGAAAAGGTCAAGTTGAGTTTTAGTTTCACTTTAAAAGATGCCTGCATTACTAATGAGAGTTTACGATTGTAAGAGAAGTTAAGTAAACACAAGAGTAGGAAAATGGGCTATTGCCTAGCAACAGGGGTCCAGAGAGGCAGGTACTCCCCACAGACACACAGAAGAAACTAAAAACAGCAGTTTTTGAGTTCAGTTTTGAAGACAGCTGCCAGGCAGAAGCAGCCTAGAAGGTTCAGGTAGCCATTCCCAAGCTAAAGTTGTTGAAAGTAGCTGCCAGAGAGAGGCTGGAGCAAAGGGGACAGATAAACAGTCCCAACTAAAGAAGAAAGTCCCCACGGAATCCACGGGAGTGGAACAGGAGAGTCCCAAACAGACCTTCTAGTCAAAGGAAGGACAGGAACCTGGAAAAGATCCTGTTAAGTGAAGTTAAGAGTGAGGGGCAGAGAAAGGCTCCAAGCTACAGAAAGCAGGGTCAAAGTGATATAAAGGCTTGTGCAAAGTCGGAAGGCCCAAAGAGGCAATTGAAGGCCTTTAACTCTTTGCTCTGGGCATGTGAAGCAGTGGTGTACTGTTGACAGCTGAGTCGATGAAAGAGTATGTGGAAGACAGCTTGAATGGATGTGGTGACCCGGGGAGAGGAACATCGGAAGGAGAGTTTGAAACCCTAGGTGAACCCTTGGGAAGGTGTCTGAAGAAAAGCATCAGACCTGCCTCTCTGGACCCCTGTTGTTAGCCCATTTTTTTCTACTCTTGTGTTTACTTAACTTCTCTTACAATTGTAAACTCTCATTAGTAATGCAGGCACCTTTTAAAGTGAAACTAAAACTCAAATTGACCTTTTCTTAACACAGATACAGAAATACAAATCAAACTTAAACATTAAAGCTAAAACTCATTCCTATCACCCACAAATACAAATATAACTTAATTAAACTATATCTATTTCCTAACACTCCACTGGTTAAAGTCACACCCTGCACAAAGCGAGATAGTTGTGGTTGTTGGAGGTCAGAAATCTTAGCTCCAGGACATCACTGCAGGAATTTTTCAGGGTAGTGTCCTTGGCTCAACCATCTTTACCTGCATCATCAATGACCTTCTATCATAAGGTCAGAAGCGGGGATGTTCGCTGATGATCGCACAATGTTCAGCACCATTTGCGACTCAGATACTTAAACAGTACTTAAGAGAGAAACTTGAGAGAAAGCGTTGGCTAAGAGAAAATTCCAAGGCTAGTTCTTGGAAAGTGGAGATTGGAAGCTCTTGTGAAAGATAGAATTCAGTGAGACTGGTTGGCTCACGGTTGTAACAAGCGTTGAGGAGAGATCCATAACATCTGCCTGGCGTGGCATCTGTCATTTGGTATCACAGGTGTGTCTGACCACAGGTTACCAATTGGTTTACATGGACTGTATTTACTGTGAACATTAGAGTATGAGATAGCTTTTATAACTTGTGTTACAAATGTACTACAATATATTACAAACCTATGTATGTTACAAATCTGTATATATCTGTAAAGTTATAGTTGTGGGTGAAGCAGTATTGTAATATAGTTCATATTTTCTTGTTTAAAAATGCTTTTTTCTCTTAAAAGCTCATCAGCTGACTCCTATGACTCTGTTCAGAGGCCCCCCTCCAGGTATCTAAACAAACAAATATAAGTTAGGATCTATTAAACCGGGATCCACCTTGGGATTAGGCTTGTCCAGTTGTAATATCAGCTGGTATCATAACAGGAGAGTTTTCCCCCTGATTCTCATTGACTCCAGTTTTGTTAGGGCTCCTTGATGCCACACTTGGTCAAATGTGGCCTTGATGTCAAAGGCAGTCACTCTTGCCTCACCTCTAGAGTTCAGCTCTTTTGTCCATGTTTGAACCAAGGCAGTAATAAGGTCAGGAGCTGAGTGGCCCAGGCAGAATCCAAAGTGAGCATCAGTGAGCAGGTTATTGCTAAGCAAGTGCTGCTTGATAGCATTGTTGATGACCCCTTCCATCTCTTTACTGATGATCAATAGTAGACTGATGGGACAGTAATCGGCTAGGTTGGATTTGTCCTGCTTTTTGTGTACAGGACATAACTGGGCAATTTTCCACATTTCTGGGTAGATGCCAGTGTTGCGCTGCACTGGGACAGCTTGCCTAGGGGTGTGGCAGGTTCTAGATAACAAGTCTTCAGTACTATTGCTGGAATATTGTCAGAGCCCATAGCCTTTGCAGTATCCAGTGCGTTCAGCCATTTCTTGATATCACGTGGAGTGAGTTGAATTGGCTGAAAACTGGAGGAGGCCCAGATGGATTATGCCCTCAGCACTTCCTAGCTTTGGATTCCCTCGCTGACTGGGTATACTGAACCATTGGGTACCAAAAATGGGCACCGAATTGTAGGTCAAAGGACCCTGTATGACAATAGAATGGAAATGTAATGAATTCCAAGTGAAAATGTTGAGGGAAACAACATTTTGGATCACTGTCATTCTAGTAATAATCTGTGTCCATGTCTCCACATGGGATATTTGGGGAACTCTGTCTGGTTCTCTGCTGTCAAGTCGAAATCCATGCAAGTTATAATTCCAAGTTAAGAACTCTTAGCTTCCTGTGATGTTGTTGAAGTGATGGATGCATCTGGGTTTCCATTCTTGTTTCTTCTGTTGTTGGTTCACAATGATTTGGATTCAACATTGAGTTTCCAGTTGCCCAAGTTTTAAGGATTTCAAAGTCAATCTCCCCAAAAGTTTGAGGTTAGTTAACTATGCCTGGAAAGAAAATGAGACAATGCAACGAGGCATGCATAGAAGGAACCCAACCAAAATATTTCTGGCAGTGACTCCACAAGTGAATGACTGAATATCTTGTCCCTTTAATGACCTCAATGATGAATATCCTCATGTCATGACTGTCATAGAATGGGAAAAGCGAGCATTCATATATACATATGTAGCACTTGCTATCACTTAGAAATTTCTGGACAAATATGTAAAAAACTGGACTTAAAACCGAATGCTGGAAATGCTTAGGAGATCTGGCAGTGTTGTGGAGAAAGAAGCAAAGTTAACCTTTCGGGTCGATGACCATTGACCATAGAACAGCGACCTGAAACGTTAACTCTAATTCTCTCCACAGATGCTGCTGACCTGAGTATTTACAGCATTTTCTGTTTTTTAATTTCAGATTTCCAGCATCCGCAATTATTTGCTTTGATTCAAAAACTGAGCTATTCAGTCTAAAACCAGTGATGAAATCTTAAATACTTGGAATATTGGAACTGGGACAAAGCCTCTTGAATCTGGTCCATCATTCAGTTAGAACATGGTGTTCTGTGCTAAGGTTCATGTACCCACCTTTAATCTATATCCTTTAATATCCTTGACAAACAAATATTGATCTTCATCTTGGTAATTTGAATTGACCCAGAATCCACGCTGTTTCAGGGAAGAGGTTTCCAGGTTTCCACTACGGGCTTAAGCTAATCTTGTTGTGACTGCTTACTGACTTCTCTTATCTACTCTGCAAATTGCTCCATAGCCTTGATATATATGCCAGCCCCTCGAGCCCTAAACATCCCAAATAAGTGTTTCCTTGACTCTGATCCTTAGGGTATCTCTTTTTCTCTTTGCTTCCTGGTCCAAATCTCTGGATTTCTCAACTCAAACCTCTCCACTTCTATCCATTTAAAAAATATCTTCAGAGTCTGATCTCCTTGACCAAAACCTTGGTCACCTCTCCTCATCTCTACCTTTCTGGTTCAGGGTCTGTTTTCCTTGCACCCCCCTGTGCAGTATGCTGGAATGATTTTACACTCAAGGTAATATATAAATACAGGTTCACTTTGGAATCTTGGTGATATTCCAGCATGATATATCTTGGCCTTTATACCTGGGTTTCCCCATTTATGAAAAGTACTAATCTGAGCCATCCCACACTTTGAATTACCTAATCCTGTGAATTTGTGAAAACAGCAACAGCAGCAAAAAATGACACCAGGGTTCCATGAGGATATCTTCACGAGGCTCCCCTGCTGGTGTGAAACATCACTAGGGGTGACAGTGGGTTGGAAAATTGAGGCTATTGTGTTTATAGCCATACCTCCACCCTGCATTCATGTGAAGGCAAACTTCACAACAGCCTTGGAGCCTAGTGAACTTGCCCCTTGTGTGTAATAGTTATATTCTGCTCCCTGACAACCCTGATGGCTGTGAAGAATGATTCATGGGTTAGGTTACAAACTATTAATGATGGTAACATTTATTAGCAATCTTAGGGCACAGCAGTTGTTCACATACTGTTCAATTGTAGATTGGAATAAATGAAAGTTTGTTGAAGCCACAGCACAAAGAGCTCTGGCACCTTATAGCCAAACACCAGCATTCTTAATCTACAGAAATTTCAGCTAAATGCCTACTTCAGTTGGTTCTTGTGTGTCTGAATCCTTGATGGGCACCTGGGTCAAGCAATAGGAGGTGCTTCCCTCTTGTGTTGGCGTTCTTTATGCTAAAATGTTCTAATATCCAGCACTACTTTAGTTGACATTTGCAATGGCAGATCCCAGGTCAGATTCCTGCAAAAGTGGGTGATTTTACTCACTTGCTTTCAAACCGTTAGGAACCAGCCAATCACATTTCAACATTCTCAATTGAGTGGGGAGGAAATGGAAACATGCTCCAAGCCAGTGGGGTCCCTTTTAAGTGATGCCATCAGGACCTGACTGCAATTTTAACTATTGGCTTGAGTGGGAAACAGCAATGAATTTCCCACCAGGGCCACCCAGCGAAAGAAGAGGCTGGAGGCCAGAAGAGGGGCACAAAAGAATGTTTTAACACTTATTTTTGACTTTCCTTATGGGTGGGGGGGCCATCGCTCGTGAACACAAGACCTTCCCAAGGGATGTCTGGACAGCCCATCTTGCCACTTATCTGCTGTCGGCAGGGGACCTCCAGACTGCATAACTTTTACCACTTCTAACCCAAGTTGACCAGCAATGTTTAAGTGAGACCTTGCCTTTAAAATCAACCAGAATTCTTCCCGCCACAGGCAGTAGGAAGATTAACTTGCTGCTGCAATTTTCAGCCAGAAATCCACCAGCATTTGAAATGGAGACCCTTGCCTCAGGCCCTTTTGAACTGCAGTTTTCAGGAGGGTTGCTATTACATGTGTAACTAGTGTATTTGTGGTTTTAAATTCAGTTATAGAAATGCACATTAATTAAATAAAGGTAATGGAAAATAACTCACAATTTGACAACTTCTTCCATCAGGTGCACCTTACTCAGAATCCTGGAAAGGAGAATGGAGTTACTTGTACTCACTTGGGAGAGCTGTACCAAACAGTGGGAATTTCACATTCACCCCCAAACCTGCCGAACAATCCTATTCTGAATGGGAAATTGGAATGCTGCGTCTCACTGATCAGGATAAATCAGCTGGGGAACAGTGAGTACACTAACCAGCAGTTGGGCATCTGCACTGGTTGTAGGATAAGATTAGGGATACATTTTCAACTTGGGGCCCCGGGTGTTTAATCAATGTTGCTGTTCGGCCTCTTTCTCATTTCTAGTGTCATAGGTTAAACATAACATTGGATTCTAATCCATTGTGTAGCTCAGTCACTCTTTCCAGCCTTATCAATCCAGAGTTGCTTCCTAATTTTGCCCATGTTGGGAATCAAACATAGGAGCTGTTAATAAATGCAAATGTAACAGTGCACACCAACAATATCTGCAAGTTGGCGATGTTGTGGGGGGTGGGTAGGGTCTAAGAGGCGAGAGATATTACCAGCAATAGTTTACCCATTCACCCTCGTGTGTGAAAACTTTTTCACATGAGTGGTTCGGATCTGGAATGCACTGCCTGGAAGTTTGGGGGAGACAGGTTCAATTGAGGCATTCAAGAGGGCATTGGTGATTATTTGAATAGAAACAATATTCAGGGGTACAGGGAAAAGGCAGGGCAATGGCACTAGGCCATAATACTCATTTGGAGGGCCGGTGCAGACACGATGGGCCACATGGCCTCTTTCTGTGCCATTAAAATTCTGTGATCGCATGTGTGGGACCGGCAATGCTGGGTGATCTGGTGCAATGTCCGAATCTTCATGTCTCCCTCTATTTCTTTCTGTTGTGCTCAGAGCTGGAAAACAGACAATTATGGGATTTATTCTTATAGTTTCATTGGGCTTTTGTAAAAGAATTTTTCAGAATTGCATTGCACAAACCCACACTTAGTGATTTGACGGATAAATGTTATCTCTCGTTTATCTGTGTTGGATCTAAGCCTGTTGGGCCTTTTGAGCAAACAAAGTCACTAAGATTAAAATCAAAAACAAAAACAGAATTACCTGGAAAAACTCAGCAGGTCTGGCAGCATCGGCGGAGAAGAAAAGAGTTGACGTTTCGAGTCCTCATGACCCTTCGACAGAACTTGAGTGAGTCCAAGAAAGGGGTGAAATATAAGCTGGTTTAAGGTGTGTGTGTCGGGGGGGGATTTGGGTGGGGGGAGGGAGAGAGAAGTGGAGGGGGTTGGTGTGGTTGTAGGGACAAACAAGCAGTAATAGAAGCAGATCATCAAAAGATGTCACAAACAACAGAACAAAAGAACACATAGGTGTTAAAGTTCGTGATATTATCTAAATAAATGTGCTAATTAAGAATGGATGGTAGGGCACTCAAGGTATAGCTCTAGTGGGGGTGGGGGGAGCATAAAAGATTTAAAAATATTTAAAAATAATGGAAATAGGTGGGAAAAGAAAAATCTATATAATTTATTGGAAAAAACAAAAGGAAGGGGGAAACAGAAAGGGGGTGGGGATGGAGGAGGGAGCTCAAGACCTAAAGTTGTTGAATTCAATATTCAGTGCGGAAGGCTGTAAAGTGCCTAGTCGGAAGATGAGGTGTTGTTCCTCCAGTTTGCGTTGGGCTTCACTGGAACAATGCAGCAAGCCAAGGACAGACATGTGGGCAAGAGAGCAGGGTGGAGTGTTAAAATAGCAAGCGACAGGGAGGTTTGGGTCATTCTTGCGGACAGACCGCAGGTGTTCTGCAAAGCGGTTGCCCAGTTTACGTTTGGTCTCTCCAATGTAGAGGAGACCACATTGGGAGCAACAAATGCAGTAGACTAAGTTGGGGGAAATGCAAGTGAAATGCTGCTTCACTTGAAAGGAGTGTTTGGGTCCTTGGACGGTGAGGAGGGAGGAAGTGAAGGGGCAGGTGTTGCATCTTTTGCGTGGGCATGGGGTGGCGCCATAGGAGGGGGTTGAGGAGTAGGGGGTGATGGAGGAGTGGACCAGGGTGTCCCAGAGGGAACGATCCCTATGGAATACCGATAGGGGGGGTGAAGGGAAGATGTGTTTGGTGGTGGCATCATGCTGGAGTTGGCGGAAATGGCGGAGGATGATCCTTTGAATGCGGAGGCTGGTGGGGTGATAAGTGAGGACAAGGGGGACCCTATCATGTTTCTGGGAGGGAGGAGAAGGCATGAGGGCGGATGCGCAAGAGATGGGCCGGACACGGTTGAGGGCCCTGTCAATGACCGTGGGTGGAAAACCTCGGTTAAAGAAGAACCTTAACCGAGGTTTTCCGCCCACGGTCGTTGACAGGGCCCTCAACCGTGTCCGGCCCATCTTCCGCGCATCCGCCCTCATGCCTTCTCCTCCCTCCCAGAAACATGATAGGGTCCCCCTTGTCCTCACTTATCACCCCACCAGCCTCCGCATTCAAAGGATCATCCTCCGCCATTTCCACCAACTCCAGCATGATGCCACCACCAAACACATCTTCCCTTCACCCCCCACTATTGGCATTCCGTAGGGATCGTTCCCTCTGGGACACCCTGGTCCACTCCTCCATCATCCCCTACTCCTCAACCCCCTCCTATGGCACCACCCCATGCCCACGCAAAAGATGCAACACCTGCCCCTTCACTTCCTCTCTCCTCACCGTCCAAGGGCCCAAACACTCCTTTCAAGTGAAGCAGCATTTCACTTGCATTTCCCTCAACTTAGTCTACTGCATTCGTTGCTCCCAATGTGGTCTCCTCTACACTGGAGAGACCAAACATAAACTGGGCGACCGCTTTGCAGAACACCTGCGATCTGTCCACAAGAATGACCCAAACCTCCCTGTCGCTTGCTATTTTAACACTCCACCCTGCTCTCTTGCCCACATGTCTGTCCTTGGCTTGCTGCATTGTTCCAGTGAAGCCCAACGCAAACTGGAGGAACAACACCTCATCTTCCGACTAGGCACTTTACAGCCTTCCGCACTGAATATTGAATTCAACAACTTTAGGTCTTGAGCTCCCTCCTCCATCCCCACCCCCTTTCTGTTTCCCCCTTCCTTTTGTTTTTTCCAATAAATTATATAGATTTTTCTTTTCCCACCTATTTCCATTATTTTTAAATATTTTTAAATCTTTTATGCTCCCCCCACCCCCACTAGAGCTATACCTTGAGTGCCATTCTTAATTAGCACATTCTTTTAGATAATATCACGAACTTTAACACCTATGTGTTCTTTTGTTCTGTTGCTTGTGACATCCTTTGATGATCTGCTTCCATTACTGCTTGTTTGTCCCTACAACCACACCAACCCCCTCCACTTCTCTCTCTCTCCCCCCACCCAAACCCCCACACCACCCCCCCCACCCCCCCACACACACCTTAAACCAGCTTATATTTCACCCCTTTCTTGGACTCACTCAAGTTCTGTCGAAGGGTCATGAGGACTCGAAACGTCAACTTTTTTTTTCTCCGCCGATGCTGCCAGACCTGCTGAGTTTTTCCAGGTAATTCTGTTTTTGTTTTGGATTTCCAGCATCCACAGTTTTTTTGTTTTTATTATTATTAAGATTAAAATCAACTCTGACTCAGTTGCAGTCATTAAAACGAGTTTCTCCCTCCTTTCACAGCATGGATCCTGATTAGATTAAGGATTTGAGGTATTGCTGTGGGCTCTAAGTCAGAGGGTTATAGGTTCAAGATCCATTCCAGGGACTTGAGCACACAGCCTCTGCAGCTTCAGTGCTGAACTGATAGTGTTACAACGTTGAGTGAGTCATTAAAGCTCTCAGGGAGGATGGGGCTATTCTCAAAGAACAAGGGTGTTCCCCCGCCGGTGTCTTGGCTAACTTTTAATAGCCGGCCACCATCATTCAAAAATGGAGAATCTGGTCATGTATCGCGTTAGTGCTTGTGGGAGCTGGCAGATGGAGATCAGCTGCCACATTTCCTACATTACAGCAATGAATGCACCTCAAAAGTACTTCATTGGCTGTTCAGTCCTTTGGGACATCCTGAGGTGGTTGAAAGATGCTATAAAAATGCAGGTTCTTTTTATTTGATCTATCCTTCAACTCCATTTGCCCTTTCTGGGCAGAAAAACATCCATCTCAGCCTTGAAAATTTCCATTGGCCTGGCTGCCACCACCTTTTGATGCACAAACAATGCAATGAACAGAGTGCACCTTTGAAAGTACATCACTATGACGCAGAGTAAGTCATCCCTATCAGGCCCACTGGTGTCCATGGCTTTGCAATAGAGTGAAGGATAAGTTGTGTCTGTGATGTGAGAAGACAATAATAGACAGGTGCAGGCCTACAGAACATAGGAGTTGTTGGTGGTAACAAAGATGCATTCCTTTCAGGACTGACCTAATCAGTCTTCAGCCTAGAGTTAGTACTTTTTTTTCATTTTCCATGAGGTGTGAGACTTCACAAAATTCCCCACATGTCTGTTCTGATCGACACTCACTCAAGAGAAGCCATAAAACTAGGTGTAGGCAATGTATGTGTGCCAATGTTGCAATAATGAGACTTGAGCTAAACACATTGGTGAGACAGAGACATCTGTATTATCCTGCCCCATCGTGGCGGGATCTGCCGCAGGGGATAAGGGGCCCAGCCAAAAATTCACTTACTTTCGGCAGGACCGGACGATCCTGGCGGTGAATGGAGCTGGAAGATCCCACGTTTTACTCTGCATCTAGCCAGCTTTTATTGATCCAATGATCACTGTTGACTACCCATACCTTGATGAACAAGAACTCAGAGGCAACATACATGTACGTACCTTTTCCCTTGGCGTTGCCAGTCAGTCTCCTATGGATTTGAATAATTTATAAAGTAGAGAATTCACCTCATCTTGTGTCTTTTTTGACTCAGGAACGTGAGAGCGTTATGGAGTCCAAACCATGCTCTAGCCTGGCACTTGGAGGAAGCGTTCAGGAAAGACTCAGCTGCTTGGGCATACAAAAAATGTTTGGACTGGAAAAAAACTGAAGAGATGCTACCGAACTTCCTGTTGGAGATTGCAGCTTGTCCTTGTACCTTGGCACAATCCAGAGCAGATACAGGCAGATTTCACGTAAGAACAATATTTCACCGAGGAATGGATTAAACTGAACTACTGCTTTTTCATTTAGAATGGATTTTGAATGATGTTGGCCCGCTGTTAAAAGTTAGTCAAGACACCGGCGGGGGAACACCCCTGTTCTTTTTTGAGAATAGCCCCATCCTCCTGAGAGCTTTAATGTCTCACTCAACGTTGTAAAACTATCAGTTCAGCACTGAAGCTGCAGAGGCTGTGTGCTCAAGTCCCTGGAATGGATCTTGAACCCATAACGCTCTGACTTAGAGCCCACAGCAATACCTCAAATCCTTAATCTAATCAGGATCCATGCTGTCAGTTCTGTCGAAGGGTCATGAGGACTCGAAACGTCAACTCTTTTCTTCTCCGCCGATGCTGCCAGACCTGCTGAGTTTTTCCAGGTAATTCTGTTTTTGTTTTGGATTTCCAGCATCCGCAGTTTTTTTGTTTTTATCTCCATGCTGTGAAAGGAGGGAGAAACTGGTTTCAATGACTGCAACTGAGTCAAAGTTGATTTTAATCTTAGTGACTTTGTTTGCTCAAAAGGCCCAACAGGCTTAGATCCAACACAGATAAATGAGAGATAACATTTATCTGTCAAATCACTAAGTGTGGGTTTGTGCAATGCAATTCTGAAAAATTCTTTTACAAAAGCCCAATGAAACAATAAGAACAAATCCCATAATTGTCTGTTTTCCAGCTCTGAGCACAACAGAAAAGAAATAGAGGGAGACATGAAGATTCGGACATTACACCAGATCACCCAGCATTGCCGGTCCCACACATGCGATCACAGAATTTTAATGGCACAGAAAGAGGCCATGTGGCCCATCGTGTCTGCACCGGCCCTCCAAATGAGGATTATGGCCTAGTGCCATTGCCCTGCCTTTTCCCTGTACCACTGCATATTGTTTCTATTCAAATAATCATATAGAATATAGCTTTATAAATGTTCATCCCCTCTGCCCCCAATTTCCTTGCTTCCTCTGCCCATAACACATAGTGTTTTGTTGCTACTGTGCAGTCTCACAGGTGTCAATGATCTCTGGTACTTTGTTCACATGACCAATCTATGTGTGTAAGCCCTGACATTGTTACAATTGGAAAGCCTATATGCTTCACTGTCAGAAGCCCATTCATTTTCAGTGGAAGCCCATTGGCAGTCTGATTTGGAAAACTAGGCTATGCCATGGAAGTTATCACCGCTAGGGGTAACTCTGCTCTTGCCTGATGGCCATGTACCTGAACTTTTTGGCAGGGTCGCCAGGCAGTGATTGGGAATGGGAACCCAATTTTTCCCTACAAGGGCACTAATATTAACTGTCAGGCTGGAGAATCAACTACACCTGCAAAGTCCGTGGATTGACCCTTGGGGTTTCCAGAGTCAATGCCTCAGTGTCACCATTAATGGTTCATGTACCTGCTAAGCTATCAGGGAACTCGACAATCACCTCACTTAAGTGTATAATTCTCAAACCCCACCAGAAATGGATTATTCAGTCATTTATCTCATTGCTGTTTATGAGACCTTGTTCTACATAAAGTAGTTGCCTCATTTCCACATATTACATCAGTCACTACACTTCAGACCATCCCTAGCTGGATAAGCAGTAGGATAGTTACAAATGAACTGCATTTGTAAGATGTGCAGCTTTAATTGACTAAACTCCAACCATTCACCATATATGCACTTGAGGCCTGGCGGTGGCCGTTACTAATATACACCAAGTTTTCCAGGTGCGGATCAGTGAGCTATTGTCCTATGTGGAGAGCATGTATTAGGCAGATTGGAGCTTTGGCTTGGAGACTCTTGGTGGTTGGCTGTCATGTTTGTTAGAGACTCAGCAGAGCAGAAAAAAAAAGATAGGGAGGTAGCAAAACTAAATTTCAATTCAGTGAGTGCTGACAGGTGCCCTCTTACTGTGTTGTCTGGTTTGGATACACTGCACTTAGTATCTAGCAGTATCCCTCCAATGGCGCGTTTTTCTTTGGCCACATGGCTGCTGCCATTTAAATGATTGCGGCTGCACTGGGGTGTAAGCATCATCTCCCAACTTGGTGGTGTAAGAGCTTTTCCCAGTATATACAGATTGTAAGAGCTTTTACATGTATATAAAAAGGAGAAAAGCAAAATACTGTGGATGCTGGAAATCTGAAACAAAAATAAAAATACCTGGAAAAACTCAACAGGTCTAACAGCATCTGCGGAGAGGAAATGTTAACTGTATCCCTCTCCGCAGATGTTGTCAGACCTGCTGAGTTTTTCCATGTATTTTTGTTTTTGTTATATAAAAAGGAGAGTAGCTAAAGCAAACTTTGGTCCTTTAGAAGCAAAGTCAGGAGAAATAATTTTGACAAACGAGGACATGGCAAAAATGTTGAACATATATCTTGTGTTAGTCTTTACTGTAGAAGACACAAATTACACACCATAAAAAGAGGGAAGTTAGCAAATAGAACTTTGCCATTCAAGAAAGAAGGAAGAGGCCAATTAGCCTGATATCAGTCCTTGGGAGAATACTGGAACCTATTATTAAAGAAGTCTTCACAATGCACTTAGAAGATCAGTATGATCAGTTAAAGTCAACTTGGCTTTACAAAAGGGAAATCATGTTTGACAAATTTATTAGAATTTTTTGAGGATGTAATGAGTAGGATAGATAAAGAGGATCCAGTAGATATGGTATACTTGCTATTTCCAAAAGGAATACAATGCCAAATGAAAGGTCAAATGAAGTTGGAGATGATATATTGCCATGGATAAAAGGATTGTTTAATGGACAGGAAGCAAAGATTAGGGATAACCAGGGGCACTTTCAAGTTGTCAGGCTTTAACTAGCGAAGTCCCTCAAGGATTAGTGGTAAGGCCTCATCTATTTACAATTTATATCAATGACTTAGACAAAGAGACCAAGAGTAATATATCCAAAACAAAAACGAAAACAGAATTACCTGGAAAAACTCAGCAGGTCTGGCAGCATCGGCGGAGAAGAAAAGAGTTGACGTTTCGAGTCTTCATGACCCTTCGACAGAACTTGAGTTCGAGTCCAAGAAAGAGTTGAAATATAAGCTGGTTTAAGGTGTGTGTGTGGGGGGCGGAGAGAGAGAGAGAGAGAGAGAGGTGGAGTGGGGGTGTGGTTGTAGGGACAAACAAGCAGTGATAGAAGCAGATCATCAAAAGATGTCAGCAACAATAGTACAAAAGAACACATAGGTGTTAAAGTTAAAGTTGGTGATATTATCTAAACGAATGTGCTAATTAAGAATGGATGGTAGGGCACTCAAGGTATAGCTCTAGTGGGGGTGGGGAGAGCATAAAAGATGTTTTTTTTATATAATGGAAATAGGTGGGAAAAGGAAAATCTATATAACTTATTGGAAAAAAAAGAAAAGGAAGGGGGAAACAGAAAGGGGGTGGGGATGGGGGAGGGAGCTCACGACCTAAAGTTGTTGAATTCAATATTCAGTCCGGATGGCTGTAAAGTGCCTAGTCAGAAGATGAGGTGTTGTTCCTCCAGTTTGCGTTGGGCTTCACCGGAACAATGCAACAAGCCAAGGACAGACATATGGGCAAGAGAGCAGGGTGGAGTGTTAAAATGGCAAGCAACAGGGAGGTTTGGGTCATTCTTGCGGACAGACCGCAGGTGTTCTGCAAAGCGGTTGCCCAGTTTACGTTTGGTCTCTCCAATGTAGAGGAGACCACATTGGAAGCAACGAATGCAGTAGACTAAGTTGGGGGAAATGCAAGTGAAATGTTGCTTCACTTGAAAGGAGTGTTTGGGTCCTTGGACGGTGAGGAGAGAGGAAGTGAAGGGGCAGGTGTTGCATCTTTTGCGTGGGCATGGGGTGCTGATGATACAAGTGACAGGTGGAGTATATGTGGGAAAGTGTGAGGTTATTCATGTTGGTTATAAAAGTAGAAAAGCAAAATATTTTTTAAAACTGCATTCAACTCCTATTTGATGAGGCTCAGAGAGATTTGGGTGTAATCGTACAAGAGACACCAAGTTAGCATGCAGGAGAACAAGCAATTAGGAAGGCAAATGGCATGTTGGTCTTTATTACAAGGGGATTAGAGTACAAGAATAAGGAAGTCTTGCTCCAATTGTGCAGACCTTTGGTGAGAACACACATGGAGTACTGTGTGCAGTTTTGATCTCTTTATCTAAGGACGGATATGCTTGTCTTGGAAATGGTACAGCAATGGTTCACTAGGTTGATTCCTGGAATGAGAGGGTTCTCCTATGATAAGAGGCTGAGTAAATTGGGCCTACTCTCTGATGTTCAGAAGAATGAAAGGTGATTTCATTGAAACATGCAAGATTCAGAAGGGCCTTGACTGAGTGGGTACTGAGAGGTTGTTTCCTCTGGCTGGAGAATCTAGAACATGGCAGCACAGTCTCAGGGTAAGGGATCAATCATTTCCGACTGAGATGAGGAGAAATTTCTTCATTCAGAGGATTTAATTTGGAATTCTTTACCTTGGAGGGCTGTGAATGCTCTATTGTTGCAAATATTTAAGGCTGAAATAGACAGATTTTTGGTCTGTTAGGGAATCAAGTGAAAAGGGAAGTGGGTGGGAAAATGGAGTTGAGGCAGAAGGTCAACAATGATCGTATTGAATGGTGGAGCACTTCAAGGGACCCTATGGTCTACATCTGCTCCTACTTCTTATGCCTGAAGAGGTAAAAAGGGCTAGAAAGGAAAGGAGGAGCTTTTTGACCAATGGTAACATTTTTATAATATATTTTCTGAGGCAATTTAGGGGATGTTTAAACTAAGTAGCCGCCTCTTGGCTTTCTTTCCTCAACTGCAGGAGGTCACTGCATACAAACATACGAATTAGGAGCAGGAGTAGGCCATTCAACCCCTTGAGCCTGCTCCACCATTCAATAAGATCATGGCTGATCTGATTGTGGTCTCAACTCTACTTTCTTGCCTATCCCGGATAATTTTTGATTCCTTTGCTAGTCAAGAATCTATCTACCTCTGCCTTAAAAATACTCAATGACCCTGCCTCTACCACTCTTTAGGGAAAAGAGTTTGAAAGATTCAGAACCCTCTGTAGTGCTTGTACCCAGTAAAGAGGCACTTACTCAATTCTGTTGAGGGAGTATGAATTGAAAATGAGACACTTAAGGATACTTGAGGCTGGATTGACTGAAAAATCTCATTTCTAATGCAGACAGACTATGGATGTGACATTGAGAAGGGGAGTGTATGTACCTACCATCCAGGAGCTGTACACTGTGTTCGAGCCATACAAGCAAGGTAAGTGGAAAAGCCAGCACCCTACTTCAGAGGCCTGGCTTGTTGGACCCTGATGACGTGTGGTGATGTGAATGTTTTAAGCTGAGTAATTTGAAGTGCTTTATTGGAGTTAGGCTCGGCAGTGGGTCACACGCTGGCTTTAGTCCCAGGTGCAGGATACACATCCAGCTCAGACCAATGGGCTTAAATTGTTCTTGGTCCGCTAATTGTAAATTAATTTGGGCAGCCCCAAGGAGGTGTATAACAGTCCAGTGATTGATACTGCTGTTTTTACAATTATCAGGCAAAATCAAGATTACCCTGGCAGTGATAACAAGTTATCTTCCCCGAAGGACATTTGTTGAATCACTTGAGTTTTCAAGACAATTTGATAGCTTTCCATGGCCATTTTCTGGGGCTGGCCCACAAATTACCAAACTTATTGAAGTTAGCTTGATGACTTTCCATGATGGGTTTGAACTTATGAACTCCTGGTTGCTAGCCCAATACTGTGCCACAAAGATTGGCCTGCTTTATCCATGGTAGTCATGATCTCCCACCATTTGCCAAAGTATAAGGCACTGTTAAAGATGTAGTGAAGATGTTTCCACTTGAGGGGAGCACAAATCTAGGTGTCATGAACATAAGGTGGTTACTAATGAATTCCATGGAGTTCTTGTTGCAAAGTGCGTAGTTTCCCTAACTCTGAGCCACAAGCTCTGGGTTTGAGTCATACCCCAGGACTTGATGGCCAAGGAAGGTGCATTCATAACACAACCAAACAGGTTGACTTTTAACCTGCAAATCCTCTCAAAATACACCAATGGCAGGTGGTAAAAGATAGATTCCTGGTCATTATCACATCCATGTGTTGGAGCCTCTACCATCACTATCCATGGCTCCAGGCGACTGCACGCATATAAGAGTGCATGTTGCCACAGCAACTTGGACTCAGAGTGAACTGTAACACCAAATGACTTCAGGAGAAACTCCCTTACCCACAGAATGATTGGAAATTTGGACTTGTTACAACACGGGAGTAGTTGAGGCAAATGGCATAGATGGATTTAAGGGGAAAGCAGAAGAGGGAGAATAATGCAAATAGGGTTAGATGAAGTAAGTTGAAAGAAGGCTTTTTTGGAGCATAAATCTGTTGGGCTGAATGGTCTGTCTGTGCTGTAAACTCGATGTAAAAATCTTGTTGTTGAGAGCCAGCCATTATCATTTCATAGAAGAAGCACTAGGTGGAGCACCTTCCCTGTACAGGATGCACAGTTCACAGACCAAAGGACAAGAACACTGCATATGGGAGGCAAGTTGTTGGGGCCAGTGCAGCTACACAGCAGGAAGGTGCTGTGAGAATCAAGGCCAAAAGTATGTCTCAGGTTAAACATGGTTTTGGGGCAAGAGCATATCTGAACCAATGTGCAAGAGGAGTCAGATTGGAAGAGAGAAAGACTTGGAACAGCGGAGTGGAAGAGGAGAGGGGTGGAAGGGGAGACAGAATAGGGTGAGTGTGAGAAGAGAGGAGGGGGAAAAGGGAAAAGGACGGCATAGGAAAAAAAGTACTGAAGAAACCAATAGAAGAGGCAGAATGAGACCAATCATGGAACCAAGGAGAGGAAGGGGGGAATGGAGAGAGTGCATGGATGAAGGAAGGATAATGCAAGGAGAAGTATGTTGGAGAGAGGAAGAGGGCCAAGGGAAAGTTGACCTCAGTGTTAGAGAGCGGTCAGGAAGATAACTTTGCTTCCATGGAGTGAAAATCAGGCGGGTTCCACACAAGCAGGATATCAGCTTGGCCCAGTTACCAACCAGGTGATGACATTGCAAATTACCCCGGATATCACTTATTGGATGAGACATTAAATTGAGGCCCTGCCTGTCCCCTCAGGTGGATGGACGAGATCCCATAGCACTATTTGATGAATATTTATCTTTCAATGTATATCTTTCAACCAACATCACAATCAGATTAATTAGCTATTTTCACATTGCTGCTTGTGGGAGATTGTGCTGCATAAATTGGCTGGTCTGTTTCCTACATTACAAAACAGAAGACACTTAAAGAAGTACATCATTGGCTGTATTTGAGGCGTCTTGAAGGACTTTATAGAAATACAACTTTATTTCTTCTAGATTACTCTGGTCACTGATATTTCTATTGGTCCTCTGGGACGGTGGGTGTCTACAGTATTTCCAATCATTGCTGAACAGGTTTCCAAACAGCACAATTCAAATTCTGGCCATAAAGTCATAATTTTATAGCTGTTGATAACAACTGAACATATTTTCTTTTGTTTTATTTGTACTTGTGGTTTTCAACCTATAAATTTAGGAATTCCATTAGAACGGTTTGAGTGAGTACACTTGCATTCTCTCTCTTTCTACCTCTGTTTATCACTGTCCCTATATTTTTCTCTCCATCCCAGTTTTGCACTCTGGTCTCTCTCTCTTGTTCTGTTTGCCTCTCCCCATGGCAAGGTGCTCCATCTGCTGGTTTAGCTGTGAATGGCACCTTTTATGCCTGCATCACTCTGCCATTCCTTCTGTGGAATCAGATGGGTTGGGTGGGTAGGGGGAACATTGGAGAGGAAAGGATTTGATTGGCCAGCATTTATGTTAATAACTGTTGCAGATCCCAAATGCTGGATTTTACTGAGGGCTGGGAGCAGTGTAGACGGGCAGGGTCAACTTATAAGATGTGACAGCATAGGGAGAGTGTAGAAAAGATTCACAAGAATGGTTCCAGGGATGAGAAACTTCAGTTATGTAGACAGATTGGAGAAGTTGGGACTGTTTCTCTTGGAGAAGAGAAGGTTGAAAGGTATTCAAAATCGTGAGGCGTCTGGACAGAGTAGATCAGGAGAAACTTACACCCATTGGTGGAGTGATCAAGAAAGAGGACACAGATTTAAGATAATTGGCAAAAGAAGCAATGGGGGCATGAGGAGAAACTTGTTCACGCAACGAGTGAATAAGATCTGGAATGCACCGCCTGAGTGTGTAGCGGTATTCAAGAGAGAATTGGGCGACTATCTGAAAAGGAAAAATGTGCAGGGCTATGGGGAGAGGGCAGGGAGTGGCAGTAGGTGAATTATTCCTTCAGAGCCAGTCCAGATGCAGTGGGCCGAATGGCCACCTCCTGTCCTGCAATAATTCGGTGATTCTGTGATATTCGGGTTAGGAATGCTAACTAGAATAGTTATTGATGCAATCCCGAGTGTTACAAGAGTTGCCATTGTTTATCACTGGATTGAGAAATTAGATTTTTTTAGGACTATCCCTCTCTTTTGTTTAAGTATACCAATAATTTGTTAGTTGATTGTTTTATTGAACTTCAACACACTAAGATTTTCCCAGGATTGATTATCATGGCCGGGATTTTCCGGTCCGCCAGCAGCTGTCAAATGACTTTTGGCCCCTCTCCAAATTTTCCCATCATGGCCATGAAGATACTTGCCGCTGGCAGGGCTGGAAAATCCTGCCCCATGTCTTTGTCTTAGCTTTACTACATAGTTAACCTACTCTGCTAATGTTTATTAAAGAATTCTCTGCTTGACGTCAATGGGACCTTGAACAGTACCCCCGACAGGAGATAGCACCACTCAGCAAATTGCTGGAATATTATGAGCTTGTATATTTGAACTCACACCATGTCCTGTTCACCCATCGCTTCTGTGTTCACTGACCTGTACTGGCTCTTGGTTCAGTAACGCAATGATTTAAAATTCTCTTCCTTTTGTTCAAATCCCTCCACGGCTTTGCCTCTTCCTTTCTCTGTGACCTTGTCCAGGCCCACAAACCTCCAAGATATCTGCTCTCCTCCAATTCTGGCCTCTTGACCACCCCCATCTGCTTCGACCCAACATTGGCGGCTGTGCCTTCAGCTGCCAAGGCCCTAAAACCCTGAGGTTCCCACCCTAATCTCTGCCTCTAATACATCTTTTCCCTTTGCAAGTTTCCTTGTGTTAGCTGTGGCTTGGCTTGGAAGACTTTTGCCTCTGAATTGCAAGATTCCACGTTCAAATTTCATTCCAGATAAACTGAGTCTTGGATCAATGCAAAAGATCCTGTGGCACTATTTTGGAGAAGAGCAGGGGAGTTATCCCCAGTGTCCTGGCCAATACTTATCCCTCAATTAGCTTCACAGATCAAATTATCTGGTCATTATTGCTGTTTGAGAGTTTGCTGTGAATATTGTCTTCTGTGTTCCCTATATTACAACAGTGACTACATTTTAAAGATACTTCATTGGCAATGAAGCATTTTCAGATGAATGCTGGCCATGAAAATCCTACTTTGTGACCAAATTATTTGTCATCTGTCCAATATTTCTTTGTGGCTTGGTGCCAGATTTTATCTGTGTGCGCTCCTATGAAGCAACTTGAGATGTTTTATCACTTTAAAAACACTGTATAATACAAGTTGTTCTTATTCGTTACTGACAGCTTTTTCTGACAGTAACATTCTCCCACTGACCGGTTATTCTTGCTTCACCAGCCCCAAGTACGGAGCAGGACAGCAGTGCTGCTATGATGCCAAAGGCAGACAGATCCTGACTGGAGACTCCATAGGAGGCAGCACCCCTGACCGAGGGCACGACTGGGGCTCCCCGCCATACATGGCACCCCCACGAGTTCCTGGCTTCTCTCATGGCCTCTATGATGTGATTAGCTTCTATTACTGCTGCCTGTGGTCTGGTAACTGCCAGTACTACTTCCAGCAACGGCCCTCAAGCGGCTGCACAACCTACAGACCTCCGAAAGTTGGTAAGTGAGCCCCACAATGGAAATTTTTTTTAGTGCAATGATGCACGAAGGAACAGTTAGATGATAATGGACGGTCTAACTACCCTTGAGAGCTGCCAAACATGATGCAAGTTAGGACTTGTTTGTCAGGCCTGTTCTCAATTCAGTTGAACTAGCTAAAACATTGTGCAACACTAAACATAACATTTAATGGCAATGGACTGCAGATTATTCTGCTTTTAACTTTCAGTTCCAATGTTAGGATTTTTAAAGAAGTATTCTTGTAGCTTTTGGAGAGGATGTGTAGACATTCTGCCTCTGGAAGCTGTCAATGGGCCACCCTATGAGTGCCGTTGAGCAGTAACGGAAAACAACGTGTATTATATAGAAACCATATTGGCAGCCAGAGAGAGCTCGAATCACAAAGTTATTTCAGCTGTTGGTCACCCTGAAAAGCAGCTCTGTCTTCTCACTGTTTGCAGCAACAAGGAGATGACAGTATAACTCTGGAGTTGAAATCTGACTCTAGGGTGTAATATGTTGCACAAGGCAGCCTGGAAGCCAGTTTACATCACTTGGGCTAAACACTGCACCAGGAATAATCTCAAACGAAGTTGAAAAAGTCTGTCAGACCTTTTAAGGTGTCTTGAAGACCTGGGCATTTTACCAATCAGTATGTGCACAACTTGACTTTAAGCGACTTTGTAAAACAGCCAATAACAGGTCAGCTACCTGTTGTGCCTCAATTTTCATCCCTTTTACACCATTGCCCAAGATAAAACTTACGTCCAGGGACAGCATACTCAAGGTGTGGTCTGACCAGAGCACCTAAAGTTCAATATTCTGTTGCCTTTGCTAAACATGAAACACAAAAGACACTTGGGGGTTCCAATCTACTCCAGCCAATGGAGGTTGATGATGTCAGAGGTATCTGCCAAGAATGGAAGGAGCTAGAACATAGGAAACATCTATTGCTCCACCATCAGTGGCCATACGTTCAGTTGCTTAGGCTCCAATTTCTGGAATTCCCTCCCTAAACCCCTCCACTCCTCTCTCCTCTTTGAAGATGCTTCTTAAAATCTATCTCTTTGACCGAGCCTCTCACCACCTTTCCCAGTCGTGAAGCTGTAACTGGGCAGTGTCTATGATGGGCACCAGGCCCACATCACTGCAGCAAGTTGAAAAACACCCTTAACTCTGAAATTGTAAACCATGGGGTGAATCTTGTGGTCCCTGTTGGTGTATTTGAAGGAAAGGGCCACAGGTCACCAACCTGCTGCCTTCCTGCCCACCCCTGACCTGTCTCCTATCTTGCATTGGGTGGGTAAGGTGCCAGGCAGCCCACCCACCCTTGGGCCTATTGAGGTATTTTGGGCCTCATTCTTCCTCTGCTGCTACATTACATGTGGCAGGGGCAGACGGAGGCAAGGCGTGTAGCTCAACAGTTTTCACTGTGTGGGCTGCTGTCGGGCAGGAAGAGAGGTACTTCCTTTGGCGGGGGTGGTGTGTCACCGGTACCTATTCAAGGCAATACCACCTCCCCCTGAAAAATTGTACCCCCCTCTGAGCCTCCTCCCACCCAGCCTCTTAAACATGACCCTCCCCTCCCCCACTTGTTGGGGTCTGCCAGGTAGGCCTGTCCAAAATCCCCAGACTTACCTGAAGTCCAGGATCCATGACACTTCTTTTAGGGGACTGCTTGTAGTCCCAGCAGTGGCTACCACTCAATCCTGGCACTGCTGGGACTACAGAGTTGCCGGCCAATCAAACTGGCTGGCATTTCTCTAGGGTAGGATCCCCCCCCACCCCAGGTAGGGGCAGAAGTCCCATTCTAAATCAATTAAAGCTGTTTCCAGTGTTGTATTGCTGCAGCAAAACTGGTCTTCGGCTGGGTGGGCTGACCATGGACTCTTATGGTCAGGGGTGCAGGGAATATGCTCCCCTGTTAAAATCCCTCCCTATGAATCTAAAAGGACATTCTGAGTTCTTGTGTTTTTAAAAAAGAAAAAGGGCAGACATTTTAGGTCAGCATGCGGGCGCTCAACTGACCCGATCAGGTGCTCAACTGACCCGATCGGACGCGCAACTGACCCAATCGGATGCTCAACTGACCCGGTCGGACGCGAAATTGCACGAGATGACGTTGGGCAAGCATCCCGCCAGCATCCCACACTCGTGCGATATGTCAGTCGGCGGGCATGCGCAAAAGTCAGAAGTGCCAATTAAGAGGCCAATTAGTCTAATTAAAGTTGCAATTGCCTCCGATTTTTCGTGGTCCGTTCAACCTTACAGTTGGTGGACAGGCAAATCGGCCAGGTGGACTTTGCATTCTTCATGGAACCTCATCCAAGGGCGCAATGAGGTTTCCGTTATTAAATTTAAAAAAACCTATGGGCAGCATTTTTATGTTGTACATGTTCAGGTGACTGATTGTGACATTTTTTTCCAGATTTTGAAATCTTTTAATTGTTTTCAAGTTTTCAGCTGCCTGAGGCTGCTCTCTGCCTTCAGGAAGCTTTCACTCGGTGCTCGCCGTGCCCACGCTTATGTCAGCGTCCCAACCCCACCCCCACCGCGGCTACGTTGAGCATTTCCACACACGCTTCCCACTGGCTAGCCGTTAATTGGCCAGCAGGCGTGAAATCATGGTCGGGGGCCGATCGTGGTCGGCAGTCCATTCCCCGGCCGCTCCCGAGCCCGCCAACCAACCTAAAAATCCTGCCCATACAAACAGTTTCAAAGTTTAACAACAGATGTTGAATTACTTCAACTCTCTTCCAGGCACAGCATTTGGAGACCCACATCTCTTTACATTCGATGGCGCTAACTTCACCTTCAATGGGAGGGGGGAGTACACACTGGTAAAAGGAGGAGGAAATGGCACGAATGGAATATTACAAATCCAAGGACGGACAGGACTAATGAAGAATATACATGGTAAGATCCCACCGGCAGCAAATATTCACTACGATGCAGCTTCTCTGTGCTCCTGTCATGGCTTATGCTGCTATTTCCATCTCTCGACATGTCACTGAGAGGACCACAGGCCAGTCTGTGTAAAATCATTGATGTAAAAGAACTGGATTGTTGTATAGTGAAGGATGGTGCATATGATGTAAAATTGGCCACATCTCTCAGCCATGTCTTGATTTTTTTGTGCCATTTCTTTCTTCCATGTCAGCTCCTGATTTGGTACAGTAAAGATGCAACATCTAACTAGTTATTTTCACTGCTTCAGGAGTTCTTTAGGAATTCTAGCGATGGACTGCACAAAAAGCTAACTTTGAACTTCCAGCTTGGTTACATGATAGGATGCGCAGTGTGTAAAAGCTCTTGGTAGAAGAAGGGGAAAAAAATGACTGAATTGTTTCAGTGTCTGTACTTGAACTGGCAGTGACATGAGGAAATCATTTCGTCTGCTGCAAGCTGCATGCATGATCTGGACGGGTGGTGAGAAAAGATTCAATAATAACTTAAAAAGGGAATTGGATAAATAATTAATGGTGGAAAATTTGCTGGGAATGTAGCCAGTTGGCTCGGTCTTTAATATTTTGATGATCCCAAATAGAGATCTAAATTTCTTGTGATAGACAATCACAAGTAACTAGCAGTGAGCACGTATCAACTTTTCTCTTTGAAATGAATTAGCTCGTTTAGGCTGCTTTGAGGTGGGAACTATGAGGAATGATTGAACAGACAGGGGCCTGGATTTTCATGGTGTCCACTGGGACCAAACGAGGCGAGGCAGCCGGAGGTCCCGTCTCAGTTCTCACCCACAGCCATTTTCATGAGGCCAGGGTGGTAACGGGCCCCAGAACTCGCCCACTTCCATGAAGGATGAAACCAACAGTGTTGTGGGCTCAGTGAGAGGGTAAGGTCAGCGTAAGATTTTTTATAATTTTCCTGGAAGTGGCCAGACATCCCAACATCTTCATGGAGGCATGAACCATGGTTGGAGGTGGGAAGAGTTTAAAAGTTAAATAAAATGGTTTTGCCTCCTTTTACTGTTCATCATTAAATACTGTATCATTAGCTATTCATCAAGGTGAGTTATGATGGCACTGTGATTGGAAGATATAACTATCCATTAAACAATGTATTTGCCAGATTGTTCTTTCTGCCAGCTGGCAATCTGCCAAGTAAAAGATCAATATTGTAAGTATGGAAAAAATCTTCAGATGAGTTTTTAAAAAAAGTTCATCTAATGGATAAAAAGGTAGAGTCCATTTCACACTATTGAAAGGGCAGTCTAGTCAGATAACCAAGTGTAAATGTTTCACCTTTTCCTGTTGCTTTTAGATGTTCAGTTTAGACACCTGTTGAGATAGCAATTCTGAAGTCTATTTGTTTACTCGGAGTTTTATGGGGTCTTGGCTGCAATCCAACTAACTAATTCTTTTACAAGAGCTTCACGTTATTTATAAAATTCCTTTAAAGATTGTGTTTGTTTACTCGGAATTTTATGCGCTATTCAACATCTTCCAACTGTTATAATAAAGCTTGTAAGTTCTATTCATAAAGTGGATTATGGGTGATGGGGATTCAGGGAGGTGAGGGGCATGGGAGGATGAGGGTGTGCGTGGATCTAAGGTTCAGGGATCAGGGTTTGTGGGGATTCGGTATTGAGGGGATTGGGTGAGGGAGGGGTTTAAAGTGGTTAGAAGGTTCATCTGTATAGAGGTGAGTCACAGGTTGCCTCAGAAGCACAAGGCCAAGACCTTTTGGGAATGGAAATAGGCCTTTTAACCTGTTCAAGGTAACAGGGCCTTGGATCCTTGGAAGATTCCACCTGCCGGCAGTCCGAAACAGAGATGGGATCATGATGGCAGGATTAGCCCTGCCTCCTGATTCCCATTCCCTGGCTTAACAATCTGGCCCTGGGGCTTTTTTCTCTAGCAAAGAGAAGGCAGACAGGCAACTTGATAGAGCACTTTAAAATTGTGAAGGGAGATTGTTTGGGTAGACATGGAGATGATGGGGTTTGAAATTGGGCTCAAAGCACCCATTTGTTTGGAGAGTACAAGGCCCCTTAGGGTTCCAAAAGTGCATCCACGGTGCATGCACACATTTCTGCCTTTTATACTGGACCACTTATTGACAGAGGTTAGTATCCATACATTTAATTCTTCCTGGAAGTATGCAATGTCGTGTTATTATAATGATATAATAACCTGGGCTTATTTACTATGCAAGATACAAGGCACCAATCATTCATAAGGGACTGGATAACTATGTTGTGGGTTCATTTATTAAGACCAGGCACATGAGAACAGTTATACATAGGTATAAAGCTTGAAGGCAACAGAGCTGTGTGTGTGTACTCTGCTCAAAGCAAAAGTAAAACTAAGGCTGGATCACACGACACATTTCCCTTCTAGCGATGTCATGCTGATATCCCTTAAAGGCATATTACAACACGCAGAGCAGGCAGATCATAACGTTATTGTGCAATGCTGATTTTGGAGCTCCACTCTCCAGGCCACAATCTCTAACAACAACAACTTGTTTTTTTTATAGCATCTTTAATGTAATAAACCATCCCAAGGCGTTTCACAGGAGCATTATAAAACAAAATATGACACCAAGCCACATAGGGAAGATATTAGGGCAGGTGGCTAAAAGCCTGACCAAAGAGGTAAGTAGGTTTTAAGGAACATTTTAAAAGAGGAAAGCGAGCTAGAGAGGCAGAGAGATTTAGGGAGGAAAGTCCAGAGCTTTGGGGCCAAGGCAACCAGCGGTGGAGCGATTAAAATTGGGATGGCCAAGAGGCCAGAATTAGAGGACTGCCGATTATCAGAGTGCTGTGGGGCTAGAGGAGTTTTCAGGGATGGGGAAGATCGAGACCATGGATGAATTTGAAAAGGAGGGTTGGGAATTTCAAAATCAAGACATTTCTCATTTATGAGTCAATGGCTGCTCCTGTAATTCTGTGCATTTTCGATGCTTTTCCAAACTTGTTAAAAGTTTCAGTAGGTCTCCAGGAAGTGGTCTGGTTGGTGCTGAAGTGTTTTTTGGTGACTTAAAGGCTTCTGCACAAACCAGTTGCTTCTAGACACAGGTGTCCCACTAGGATTTCCTCTTGGCATTGAGAGCAGGATAAACTGCCAGAAGGAGGAGGAACAGTGGGAAAGGGCTCTTAAAAGAAGACCATAATTGCAGAGGGTCTTTTGGGAGCAGATCTGTTAAAAACCAGATTTCAGGAGTACTCTGATACCGTGAAAGCCCCTTTGAGCACTGTTATTCGGAGCCATGGTGACAGCTATCTGAACTTTCACTCAGATATGGACACTAATGTTGGTGCAATGGTTGCTGAAACAAAAGCCATCAGACACTACATCATGTATCTTTTCACAGGTTTGATGGAGGTGACCACCTCATCTTGGAACAGGTGGCTGTAAGCTCTGCATAAATTAAGCCCTGTGCTAGGTGGGTGCCAGAGCGTCACCCTTAATGACTTCAGCCTTGACACTGGCGATGGCCTCAGGAGCAGCCTTTTCGATAATGGCCAGCATAATCTCCACCAGGGTGAGGAGATGCCTCTGTGCCTCTCCCCCTCTAGTCCATTTCTAATGCTTCAGTTGTGTGCCACCTTCTCATGCAAGAGAGAGGGAAATGTGTCAGTAAGAGTTGTGCAATCTGTTTGAGTGATGTGGCTGTCGTGGTTGGCAGTGTGTGAAAGCTGTAAGATGTGGATGTGAAGCTTGCAAAAGTGCTTAGTGTGTGAGGGTAAGGTGAAGCATAAGAATGTTAGGTGTGTATTGTAATATGCTTTTAAGGATTACAGCATGACATCACTTAAAGGGATGTATGTTATGCGATCCAGTTTTAGTTTCACTTTTGTTTTTCAGCATAGTACACACCCTGCAGTTCTGACGTCTTCAAGCTTTCTATCCATGTATATATGTTCTCATGTGCCTGGTCTTAATAAATGAATCTACAATGTGTTTACCCAATCCCTTATGAGTGATTGGTGCCTTTATATTGTTATAAAAACACGACAGTATGAATCCAGATTGATTGATTGAGCAGTGGTGGAGGGTAATTATGGAGTTGGTAGGATATGGCATTTAAAGATGCATTCACTGACCTTGACCACTCATGTGAAATCACCAAACTACCAATGCTGCACCCAGGTCCTTGGGGCTGCATTTCTGCCAATAACCTCAAGGCTATCGGGTCCTTCTACCTTCTCATTGAGTATCTGGAGAGACTCCCAAACTTCTGAGAATAGAGGATAGCTCTCTTCATTTCCATCTTCCCTATCAAGACTCCAGTGTAGCTGTTAAAAACCTGGCTGCCCATTCTCTCCCATGGTCTGCCATTCTTCATTCTTTCCAAGGTCAGATGTAGCTGCAAAACAGCTCCAGGCAATGGCTGCAGCCACAGTGTACCTCTCCTGTTGGCGGTGGTGGCTAACTTTAAGTAGTGCCAAGTTAGTGATGATATTGGACCCCCTGCTGCTGGATGCAGTTTGTGTGCTGCCTGTATTCCACTGAATGGACTATGGGTTAATCATGTAATGTAGTCCCTGCACCCCTTTTGGGAGCTATCCACATTAGCCCCCCACCCCACCTCAAACACTGCACCAGTTCTACTTGTGGTGGAGTCCAAAACTGAATAGAAAATAGTGACTAATACATTCAAAAAGGAATTCAGCAGAAACTTCTTTACTCAGGGAATGTCAGAATGTGGATCTTTCTACTGACATTACATCAGTGACAACATTTCAAAAGTACCTCATTGGCTGTAAAACGATTTGAGATGTCCGTTGGTCATGAAAAGCACTATGTAAGTGCCAATTATTTTCTTTTCATACATTGAGTGGCTGAGGCAAATAATATGGATGAATTTAAGAGGTAGCTAGTTAAGCAAATGACAGAGAAAGTATTGGAAGTGTTTGATATTAGGGTGAGATGAAGTAAAATAAGAGGAGGTTTGTGTGTAGTATAATCACTGCCCTAGTGCTGTTGGGTAGAAGAGCCTACTTCAGTACCATAATACAATGTAATACCCTCTGTAATAACTCAATGGACTTAAATTCTTAATTTATATATCCTCTCCTCCATTCCTGCCTCAGCTTATTTGCTGCCTTTATATTTGACTATTCCAATGCTCTCCAGGCAGGCGTCTCATCCTCCACCCTTTGCTCACTGGCCAAACATTGAGTCTTGGTCCAGCAACACCTCAGTTTCAAAATTGTCAACCATGTGATCAAATCCCTCCATGGCCACACACCTCTCTATCTCTGCAACCAACTACCATCCAACAGTAGACCAAGAACTCTTCCATCCTCCAACTCTGGCCTCTAGTTATCCCACCATTGGTGGCTGTGCCTTTGGTTGTCTTAGCCCTGTTGTTCCCTTCCTCAACCTCTCTGCCTCTCCACCTCTTTCTCGTCCTTAAAAGCTACCACTGTGGCCTCTATCCTAATACCTCCTTAAGTGACTTGGGCTTTATATCATTATAAAATACGACAGTATGAATCTTATGATAAAATCAAAATATTGCAGATGCTGGAAATCTGAAATAAGGACAGAAAATGCTGGAAAAAAACTCAACAGGTTTGGCAGCATCTGTGATGCTGCACAGATGCTGCCAGACCTGCTGAGTTTTTCCAACATTTTCTGTTTTCATTACAGTGAGTCCTGATTGAGCAGTGGTGGAGGGTAATGATGGACTTGGTAGGATATGGCTTTTGAAGATACATTCACTGACCTTGACCACTCATGAGAAATCACCAAACTACCAATGCTGCACCCAGGTCCTTGGGGCTGCATTTCTGCCAATAACCTCAAGGCTATCTGGTCCCGCTGCCTTCTCGAGTGCCTGGAGAGACTCCCAAACTTCTGAGGATACAGGACAGCCCTCTTGCTTTCCATCTCCTCTACCAAGACCTCCAGTGCAGCTATCAAAAACCTGGCTGCCCACTCTCTCCCATGGTCTGCCATACCTCATTCTTTCCCAGGTCAGATGCAGTTACAAAAGAGCTCTATTTCTATCAATTACCATTCCTCTGGAGGGCCTTGGGATATTTTTATATGTTGCAGGTACTATAACAAGACATTGTTGTTGTGAGCACAGTCAGTGCCTTGTTTACTATAAAAGGTCAGCTCTGTTTAATAGTTTACAAAATTGCCCTTGTTGAGTGTACGGCAATGCTTTGGTATTCATTAAGTATTTACCATGTTGGATGTTTTTCAACTTAATATCCTGAGCTGCAATTTGATGATCCTAATTATAAGGAGAGACAGCTTGATCTGGGCTTCTCTTCTTTGGTACAACTCTGAAGACGTTTTTCAGTATTGCACCATCTAGTGATGTGAGTAGAAAATGCAGTATGGACAAAGTAAAACCCATTAATGTTGGATATATGAAATTGAAGCAGTGAATGTGCAACAGGTTTGGTAGGATTTGAACTAGTACAGGGACTTATCCTTGGTTCCCATGTCAGAATTCCTGCCTCAGCAAATACCACCAAAGGCAGATTTATTTTCATTGTTGTTTTGGCGATAATGCTGTGTGCAAATTGGCTTTGGCATTTTTCCACTTAAATAGTGGGTAATTAATTAATTAAAGCAGTGTAACAGTGAGTAATCATAACAGTTTAATAATGAGTAATTCTAGCTGTCTATATTTGAGAGTAATTCTAGCATTTTAAATCTGAGAGCAATTATAACAGTGTAACAGTGGGTAAGTATAGCAGTGTAACAGTGGGTAAGTATAGGAGTGTAACAGTGGGTAAGTATAGCAGTGTAACAGTGAGGAATTTTAACACTAAGTTGGCTTAATGATGTAAATTATGGAATTATAACAGATTAATTATGGAAAATTACAGTGGCTAATTATAGCATTATGGTGATGAAAATTTAGCACAACTGAGGTCAATAGTTATAGAAATTATAACATTGGGTAAATATGGGACTATAATAATAGACTGTATAACTGGACAGTCATAAACACTATAGCTATTGGCACAATCACAAGTCGGGTTGGACCTTGAATTCTACTACAAGTATGATAATAGACCTCTCTAAGATTTATTGATGCAATTTTTACACTGTTCAGAGTTATGTCAGAGCAATATTGATTGGCAATTAGTTTTACTGTTCTTACAGGAATAGATGCAAATGCAACTGGGTTCACTGCTGTTGCTATGCAGGAAGGTGACTCGGATGTTGTTGAAGTCCGTGTTTCAAACCATTTCAGTGCTGACAGCTTGGAGGTGCTGATCAACCATGGGATTGTTACTTTCAATGAACAGAACTGGATGGATCTTAAAGGTGAGTTTCCTGTTGAATTAGCGAGTATTCAGATGACCTGAATACACCCAACTCTTTCACAAGGTCCCCATAACTCTTATCTCATCAGCTGTGCTGCAGTTGGTAACACTCTCACCCTGGTTCAAGTCACACTCCAAGCACTTGGCCACTAAGATGTTGACACTTGAGTTGTACTGAGGGAGTGCTGCACTGTCGAAGCTGCCATATTTTTGGATGCAACGTTTGTCAAGACCCCATCTGCCCTCTCTGAGACGTAAAAGACCCCGTGGCCCTATTTTGAAGAAGACAATGTGAGTCCTGAAAGCACCCTGGCTAATATTTACTCCTCAAACAATATCACTAAATAGATCATCTGGTTGTTATCAATTGCTGTTTGTGGAACCTTGCTGTGCCCAAATTGGCAGCTAAGTTTCCTAAATTACAATGCGGGCTACACTCTAAATAGTCCTTAATAGGTTGTAAAGTTCTGAGAACATGAAAAATGCTAAATAAATGCAAGCTTCTTTTTCTTATTCTAATGAGCCATCTTTTCAGGCAAGTACACCACATGGCCATGCTGTGATATCAAGGAATACTTATTTGGCTGTTTGTCCTCTCCCAGGTGTTTTTGTGTATTCAGCCAACCCACAGAATGTTACTGCTATGTTTCCTTCTGGAGCTGGTGTGGAACTGCGGGTGAGGGGCACGATCTTGAGCATCACGGTTCTTTTGCCGGAGACATTTGTGAACCAGACGGAGGGTCTCTTTGGAGTGATGAATAACAACCCAGATGATGACTTCACCTTCAGAAATGGCTCAGTTCTATCTGCTGATGCCAGTCAGGAAATGCTCTACAAACTGGGTGGCAGCTGTGAGTAGAAGGCTTCCTGTGAAGTTTGCTCTCCCTTTTGAGCTAAATGTAGAAATACATTTTGCCGTATGGCATTTTAAATCAATCCAAATCCAGCTCTAATTTTGTGATGCCCAATTTAATAAACAAAACTAACATGACAAGACAATAGGCTTTTGCAATAGATTATTGAATGTGAACACAAATACTTCCCTGTATAATAGGTGTAGTGTTCAATTGATCTGTCCTTGATTATGTTACTCTGGTAACTGATCTAAGCTCTCTATGCTTGATTGGTTAAGCATGGGTGATGACTCAGAGCTAAAGTAAACTGAAGCTAGAGCTAGGATAAGCATGGGTGCAAACAATTTATGATTGCATTGATATTTTACAGCATTGTAAATAAACCTGTTGCACACTTAGAAACTAATGTCATCTCTGCATTGCTTCAAGGTAAATCAGATATATAAAATATACAGCAAATCAGCAAAACACAATTGGATTCTGCTCTTGTCTGCCAAAACTGCTCATTATTCCAGGGTCACCCTGATAAGTCCCAGTTTCTCTTCTCCAATACTAACTAAACCTCTCCCTTTTGCTCCCTCCATCTTTAATTTGAACAATAGATGCGAGGAGTTCATGCACTTGTCATTAAGATTGCGACCACCTGATCAGCTGACTGCTGCTTCCCTCCCTTGCTCTTGACTACAAATCCAAACTCCCTCTAGGATTTCCCTCTGCCCTAGCGCTGGATGCAGCTCTCGCTCTCTCCTTTTTCTCCTATCTCCCTCATTCCCTCTTCAAGCATCTTGTCCACGAAACCCACCTGCTGCTCCCTCGACTCTATTCTCACTGAACTGCTGACTCCCCAACTTCCCTTACTGGCTCTCGTGCTAGTTAATATTGTAAATGGCTCTCTCTCCTACACCCTCACTTTCAAAGCTGCCATCATCACCTGAAAACACAACTTTGGACTCCACACATATGCCAGGGGTACCCATCCTGTCTCTGATTTATCATGTTGCTTGTCCAACACCAGCCAAAATTTCATCTAATTAAATATTGGAAAGATTGGTGCCATTTGTCTGGATTCCATGGCCAGCACCAAAGTGACAGTGTTCACCACTGACATTGAACCTAACCACAGATCTACATACCGTGACCCTACAACAAGAGTTTGAGTTTGAAGGAGGGCAGATTCCCTCCTGGCATCGACCTCAGTGATGCCCAGTTGTGGGCATGGCTTCCAATCACTACACCATAAAATCTATAAGCCAGGCTGCTTCAGCGAAAAGGCACTGAAACATAAAATTAAATCAGAATTATTTGGCATGAATCATTTTACAAAATTAAATATTTAAACATATTTTAATAATTTTGATCAGAACTATTTTGATACAAACTTTGAAGACCTCTGAAATCATTATAAAAAGCAATTAAATAGCGAAACATTTAAAAAGGCTCATAAATCATGCTAAGAAGTCATAGATTTTACTTTTTAACAAGATTTATCAGACTTCAATGTAATTGGCATTTTAACAAGAATTTTCCAATCTTTCAAAGGCTTGCAGGTTGACATTTTACCAAAATTTATCTGATTTGTTTAAAAAGCCATTTGCGTTAAAACAATAAAAAAGTCTGATAAATCCTCCTAAAACATTTAAAATGTCATATTAATGTTCCTCCAGTTTTATTTCACTGAATCTGTTTTCACATTTAAAAGACCCTTTCCCACGCAGGCCTCCTCAGAGGTTTTCGTGAATTGAGAGGAGGCTCCTTAACGCCCGGAAATAACACAGTTCTAAGATTCTCGGGCTGAGTACGTCATTGTTAGTGGGCGATGTGCTGAACTTCATGCTTGCTCCCAACCTGCCTTTTAAATCTGCAGCTTGGTGGTAGATGTTGCGAGGCCCCTGGAGCAATATTGGTTGGCCCACTGCAACTTTCCAGATTTAAGTTACATGTTTGTTGGGCTGCGCCAATGTCTAACAACGGCGAATGCGGAGCATGGCACCATTACTGGCACCGCATAATCTGCCCCGCTGTCTTTGGCACCTGCCAAACATTCCATTCTCTACTCACTGATTCCAGCACAATGTCTACAGCCAGGATTTTCTGGCCCTGTCACATTGGGACCCTCCGTGGGAGATTCGGCAGCCCAGCCAAAAGCCCATTGACTTTCTGCGGGACCAAATGACCCTAGTGGTGGGCAGGGCCAGAAAATCCCATCCCATGTCTGATTCAACACTAAGCTAAACTTCTGACCTCATAGCCTTTCCATAAATCAAGACCACCCATTTCCATCTCTGCAATGTCATCTGTTCCTGGCAATTTGCCTCATCTATCCCTTTATTTTCCTCAGACTCAACTATTCCAATGCTCTTCTGGCCAAACTCCCATCTTACAACTTTTGTTCAAAGCTCTCCGTATCCTAACTTGCACTAAGCCACATTCAGCCATCACCCTTTTCAAGCTGATCTACATTGGCCCTTGGTCCAGTAGCACTGTAAAATTCTCCTCTCCGTGATCTTGTTCCTCTCTACCTCCCTTGCCTCCTACAACCCTCCAATATTTCTGCAAAAATTGGGTTGGACCATCCCTGACACTTGCCTAAAACAGGCATTAGACTCTTCACATATGCAAGGGAGGGGGTTCATGCCTGCTGTAGGCCTCCTTCCAGAAATTGGTTTTCGCAGAGCGGAGCAAGTGTCAATCCTGCTCTGTTCATGATTCTTCAGTGTCCACTGCAGCCTGAGCACTGGTTACCAACAAATGGTAACACAGTTGTGGAAGCAGGACTGCTTCCCTGACTCCACAATATCCTGATTGCCATTCCACCCACTTCCCTCATCTCCTGGGAGTTACCTTTGGACCACGGCCAATGAGGCAGGTGATCCAGAAAATAACCTTCAAATGAGCAACGCTCCCTGTGGGGATGCAACTGGTGCTGACAAGTTGTCTAATTTACTAACATGCTGCACAATTTTAGGCCAGGCTTGGGCCTCCCTGATTGGATGAAGTGTGCTGCCTCCACAGTGCTGGAATTTCTAATCCAATTCCTCTGCAATGCCCTTCTCTCTTAACTTAGTACTTATTACAATATTTCCTGCATAAATTTCAGCCTAATCTGAAATGACCACAGAAGTGAAGGGTCTAGTCTGGTTTCTGAACAGATCACAGAGCTTGAAAATGTAGAAGAGATGAAGTAAATCACAAGATAGGACCAGAGATAGGATTAAATCTTTGCCACCTCAGGGAATTAGTGATCATGCTTCATGTTCCAGAGCTTTAATGTGTAGTTACTATTACTTATTATTATTAGTCTTCTATTGAAAACACCTATTGCTCTAACCTTGGCTCAGATTTTCCCAGCAGTTTAGAAATGTGGAACACCTTCCCTCCCATCACTTCTGTTTTACAATGCACAGGCTTTTCAGACCCAATCCTATATTTGGTCCTATCTTGTGATTTACTTCATCTCTTCTACATTTTCAAGCTCTGTGATCTGTTCAGAAACCAGACTAGACCCTTCACTTCTCAGGTAGAAGCAGCTAATATTGTGTTCTGAATCTTCTGTATCAGTTCTGTAAATTTGTCACAGCACACTGTTCAGTGGTCTTTGATGGTGCACACTGGCTTAATTAATTTTATGTTTTCTTTTTAGGGGCGATTGAAAATAAAAGCTCTCTCTTCACTTATGACAGCCCATTCTTGCTGGACAATTATTTGCTTGCTCCCAAACATGACCCGGACTTCACTCCCATTTTCAATGTGTCGGAGGACTCTGGAGATCCACAGTGTGCTGAAATGTTGGCCGTGTGTCAAGGAAATAAGTTTTGCCAATTTGATATTCTTGTAACCAGGAGCATTCAGGTGGGAAAGGAAACAAAGTTCTCCTATGGAAGCTACGTTAAATTGATTGAAAACCTTGAGCCAGGTGAGATATGTAACTGCTGTTCTACCTGTTAACTCTCTATATAAAATGACATAGAAATCACAGCACAGAAACTCACCTTTCAGTCTAACTGAAACATGTCAATGTTTATGTTCCAAACAAGCTTCTTTCATCCTATTTTATCCAATCACATTAGCATCTCTTTCTATCCCTTTCTCTCTCATTTACTTTTCTAACTTCTCCTCAGGTGCTTCTATGCTATTGCCTCAACTACTCCATATTGTAGCATGTTCCACATTCTCTCCATTCCCTTGGTAAAGGGCTTTCTGCAGAATTCACTATTGGATTTATTAGTAACCATCTTATATTTATGACATCTAATTTTGGATTCCCCCATGGGTGAAACAATCTTCTTTATAGTTACCCTATCAAATCATTTCATAACTTTATTCTCATCCTTTTCATCTTCTATCTTTGTATTCCTAATGCATTGGGATTTTCAACCTGTGAACATAGAAGTGGGAATTGTGCACTTGATGGAGTGCGGTAAGCTATTAACTATGAGGACCACACAACTTTCTAACCTATTCTTTTGCCTTTTATGGATTGTATGGCTGTGTACCCCCAGTGAGTCTTGAGGGCAGCGGGGCTTGAATCTTTATGCCCTTTAATTTACATTTACGGAAACATGTTGCTCAGGAGAACTCCCTGATCATCATCACATAGCTCATGGTATTCCTTTAGATTCAGCTGAGCAGACAGATGGGGCACAGTTAAACACCTCATCTGAAAGACAGTACCTCCAATAATGCAGTAATTGCCGATAATGAAACATCAATCTGGATTATGAGCTCCCCTGCTAAACTGGGGCCTGAACCATGATCTGGTTAGAGAGAAGATTGGAGAGATGACTAGAAGACAGAGTTTAAGATTTTGAGTTTGAGGGGGCTTTTGTAATCGAGGAAAGAGGTAGAAATGTTGGGGAGACAATGCTAAAGTATACGTAAGAGGCAGCTGAAGGCTGTGACATCAACAGTTGAAGAGTGGAATAGGGCAATAGGCAGAAGAAATCAGGTAGAAGACTTTAGGGCATGAGCTGGGATGTGGGCTGTGCACGGGTTGCAAAGGGTTTGGTGGGGCTAGGCTGTGGAAATTAAATCAAGGATGGCGAACCAATGCAGGATGCTAAAGATAGAGATGGTGGACCTGCAGGACAAAGTGTGAGCATTGGATGGAGTTTATGTAAGGTGGGGCATGGCAGGCAGGTCAGGAGGTGTCAGACTTGGAAGTAACAAAAGCCTAGAAACCTACAGCAGATCATTTATCCATCATGGTTGTGCCAGACCTTTGAAAGAGCAATCCAAACAGTCCCATTTCCCTGCCCTTTCCCACACGGCACTGCAACTTCTCCCTCTTCAGACACATCACTTGGAAAGTTGTTACTTTTGAACACAATGGGTTTTGGGCAGCGGGGGTGAGGAGTGGCAAAATGATTTTGCTGTGATCTAAGTGAGTTTGGATTTGGTTTTGGATAGGACGTGGGGTTCAAAGCTCAACTTGGCATTAAACAGGACATTGAGGTTGCACTGTTTTGGGTTTAGCCAGGGAAGGCAGTTGGGAGTGGGATGGATGCAGAGCTTTTCGTGGGAACTGAATAGAAGGTTGTTGTTCAGTTGATGATGGTTCTGCTGATTGACAACTTGATGGCTAATGGTGGAGGTATGCTGGAGGAGGGTGTAGTGGTGGTCTGTGGGAATGCAGCAGGAAGATCAAGGAGGACACAAAAGGATCACGTGAATATGGTTGGTGGCTTTGACTAAGATGATTTTAGTGAAAAATAGGCTGCGCATCAGAATCACCAATATTCTTAATCCTGCCTGAGCTGGTGCTAGTCAATATGGGATCCCAGAGGAATATGTGATTTGTGTGTTTTGAATCAGTGTTCTAAAGGTTCAGATTTTTAAATACGGCTTCCGTTGCATTTTTCAGATCAATGCTCAGGAGGAAGGACTCATAAATCTTGGTTTCCTAAAGCTGTCAGTGTTAGATGAAAGGTTTGTTGCTGAGAATACTGTCAGACAAAGATTTCCCAACAAATAAAGGACACTTTGTGACAGACACGAGATTATAATCTTCTGAAGCTTCTTTGTGTTTCTGAATATTGGATTTCACATCAGTGACAATCCCTTTTGATTTTCTTTTCCTTCTTCAGTGACCTCCTGTGGGTTTCTGGAAGAGCCCAAGAATGGGAAAAAGAAAGGGAACTTCTACTTGGTTGGAGCATCTGTAAATTTTACTTGTAATCAGGGCCACATTCTTTCGGGATCGGCCATGCGTACCTGCCTGCCAACTGGCCAGTGGTCTGGGGAGCCCACCTTCTGTATATCTGGTAAGAGAGTTCCCTCATAAACAAGTCTATATACACACTCACACTGTTATATCCTTAATGAAAATAGAAAATGGTGGAAATACTCAGTAGGTCTGGTAGGATTTGTTGAAAGAAAGAGTTAATATTTCAAGACTCTGACCTTTCATCAGAAAAGAGTATTTCCAGCATTTTTCTTTTTTTATTTCAGATTTCCAGCATCTGCAGTATTTTGCTTTTGGGCTACCATTTCCTTCCTTGCACTCCTGAGTGCTGACTCGTGCTCCGGTGCACTTCCATGGCATCAGCTTCCCTTTCAGCATGTTGTCCAAGTTACCATTCATCATGTGAGCCTGGATGAATGACTACATGCTCAACTCCATCCTCAGTTGACACCCAGCTTTGAGCGTTGCTCACTGAGCACCAGGAATCCAATGTGATATTGACTCCTCTCTGAGATAGTGTGCCCAATCATAATGTCCCAATTACTCCCTTGATTGGCTAACTCAGCACAGGCCACAGATTGATCCTGAAGAACTGTACTATTATTCTGTACTTGTACAGAATACTCAGTACTTGTCATTAGGAACTAAGAGGACACCCCCTTTTATAAACCACCCATGGGTTTGCCTACTGAAAGACAATTGGAAATTTGAGCAGTTGTCCGAGCTATTAACAGAGCTGTCTGCTGGCTGGAAAGCGGGGATCTGGAATGGGACAAAGTTCTCACACAACAACTTCCAAGCTGATCTCTCTGTCAGTGAATTTGCACAGTGTTCAGTACTTTAAGTGGCACTGTATGGGAGAAGGCAAGTTTGGGAAACCAGCTACTAGGAGAGCCTTACTGGCAGAACTCAGTACGCCAGGGAGACATGCAGAGCCTAATTAGCAACACCCACTGTGATGTCAACAACCATAATTGCAGATCTGACAGCAACCGTGGAGAACTGGCTTCACAGGCTCTTGGTAAGCAGAGGGGCAGATACAGAGCTTCACCACCTGCTATAAGTGTATAAGTGGTTAATACACAATAGCCTTAGCAAAACCAGTGACCGTAACAACTAGCTTCCGACTCCAATCTACCTCCAGCTCCTTCCAAAAATGCTGCATTGCTGACCTGAAGTTTTTACCCCAGAAGGATCGCCAACGCCTCATCCTGGTTACTTGCAGAGGTGTGCATAGTTCAGAGCGATGTCTTTCAGCCAACATGTTAAGTCGAAGCCCTCCCTGTCAGATCAGGGAGATGCAAAAGATCCTGTTGTGCCATTTGAAGAATATCACTGTGCTGACCAACGTTCTTTCCTTTACCAGAGCAATAAAAGAAAAAACAGATTATCTGGTCATTCATTCCTTTGCCAATTGTGTAATCTTGCTGTGTAGAAATTGGCTGCCTATCCATACAGAGTTACCTAATCTCAATGCGGCAGCAGTGGCAGTACTGCAGCTGGAGTAGGGAGGGGACCCCCTTGTCTCAGAACAGTCAAATTTAAGTGATGGCTCTTCAAATGGGAAACATCTCAGGCTGTCCAGGTGACAAGATACTACTTTATACATATAGGTGGATTACAGATTTTTTTTAAAATTGCCTTCAGCATGTGAGATTCATGATGATTTTCTAAATCATTTTTACTTCTCCTTTCTACCCAGCAGACACAAACCCCACCTAATGGACACATTTAGAAATTACAATGCCATGGCCTCCTTTAAGATTCTAAAACTTATCTGGTGGAAACATGTTTTATTTATTGCAGCATATGATTGAACCTGTATTGGCAAGTCTCCAGAATATTATTAGAGCATTTCAAAGGTCCACATCTCATTGTAAAGCAGAATAAATTAGATTCCTTACCAGCATGGAGTAAGACAGCTATCATGAAAACAGCAGTGTTCCCGTATGTGCAGAGAGTGCAATAAAATCTCAAACACATTCAGCACATTGGCACTGAGAGTACTGAAGGTTGTATGGAAATTTTATCTTGATTTTGTTTGAGCTATGTTATTAAATTTTATTGTCCTGTTGGAATGCTGATTGAGGTAAATGTACCATGGGGGATGGGACTGAGCTGGAAAAACAACCAAGGACCTGGGGTTCATCAGTGATCTGCTGGGGTCGTGAGGGCAGAGGTGGGGGGTGGGGAGGGGGTCACGACAGTTGGTATCACTGCCTCTGGGGCTGGGGGTAGAAAGCTTACCCAGAGTTTAAGTTCATGATCACTCTGTGGTACTGCTTTCTGGCATGCATCTGTATGATCACTGGTTGAGGGCAACGTCTGGCACAAGGGTGATGACGCTCTGGTTGAACAGCCTGCCAGGCCTTTTTGTTCAAGCTCCTACATAAAGAATGGCCACTTGGGTAAATGACCAGCCACCATGACACCAAGATCACCATGTTCAAAAGAGGATAATGGAAACTCAGAAAGGGAGGAGAGGGGGATCTCTGCCCCCCACCAACCACCCCCCCCCACCTCACTCCCATGTTAGGAGAAACTCATTCATAGATCCCCACCCTCTTGACAGAACTTGCATTTATATAGCACCTTTCAACATCTCAGGACATCCCAAAGCGCTTTGCAGCTAATAAAGTACTTGTGAAGTGTGCTCATGGTTGGGGTGCCTCCCAGCAGTTAACTAGTTCACTGAAACGCACATTTCTGTCAATGTACACCTGGCTCATAACTTAGCCCAGCTATCAAACCATGTGAGGACAATATGCCCATGCAGGAGCTAGGCAGCCACAGGAAAGGAAGAAAGACTTGCATTTACATAGTGCCTTTCATGACCAACAGGCCTCTCAAAGCATCTCACAACCAATGCAGTACTTAAGAAATGTAGTCACTATTGTAATGGAAGAAACATGGCAATCAATTTGCACACAGCAAGCTCCCACAAACACCATTGTGGTAATGATCAGATAATCTGTTTTAGTGATGTTGATTGAGGAATAACTGTGGGCCAGGACACCAGAGATAGCTCTCCCCCTGCCCTTCAAAATAGTGTTCCTTGCGAGAGCAGATGAGGTCTCATTTTAGTGTCTCAATGAAAGATGGCATCCCTGATGGTGCTGCACGTCCTCAGGACAGCACTGGAGTTATCAGCTTAGACTGTTGTGCTGAAGCCCTGGAGTGGATCTTGAATCCACAATCTTCAAAATCAGAGGCAAGAATGCTACCAACTGAGCCATGGCTAATAAGGAACAATGTGAAGAAAACCATCGTGATCCTGAAACAAAGGTTCTGCTGCCTGAACCAGAAAGAATGAGTCCTCCAGTACTCACCAGCATGAGTGGCCAAGTTCGTGTTGGTTGGCTGTATTCTGCACAGCGTGGCTGACACGTGGGTGCAGTCCTTAATATTTCATATTTGGAAACCATACAGGAAGAAGCTGAAGGAGGAAGGGGAGACAGGGAGAAGGCATCCGAGACCACTACACCATGGATTGGCTGCCCATGAGCGCCTACAGACTCTGGTTCACCTAAATCCTCATCGCTCATCATTGTTCCACAATTCCCCACCTTTCAATTCATCCACTAGGTACCATCAGAGTGTCAACAAAAATCATTTCCATAACTTGTCGAATAATACATCCAATAATATATATATATGGATAAAACTGAACTAGTCTTCCTTGTGCATCCATGTCTGTCTTGTAGGTGCCTTTGCCTGTCCTAATGCTCCTACGCAATGCTAACCCAATGACAGCAACATGGCTGCTGGAAAGCTGCTGACTTTCACTTAGGAAGACTGCAGATGGAATTGCAGATTGAACTCCTGGAGCTCCTGAAGGCTTGGCTTTGGACTGTGCCATCTCAACATGGGCAGCTTGGGCTAGCTGGCTGACAGGCAACAACATGGGAACTAGCGGAATGGCAACAGTGGGAGCAAAAATGCTCTAATTCTGAGAGAGGACAGCAGGTCATGCTCCATGGTGCCACAGGCATGGAGTACATATTGCTGGATTTCTGAGACCCTGCAAACCCATTTGAGCACTGAGATCCACATACATGATGACAGCAGTCGGCTTGCATGGCAGTAAGCTTGAATCTCACCACCTCAGCCTGAACTTCCACTGCTGCACTGAGCCTTTGTGAAGCTTTCACTTCTGCTGAAATGGAAACTGAGACAATGCTCACCAAACACTGGCAAGTCCACAACTTATGAAGATGACCACTACTTGCACACTGGAACGGATGGACTCCAAACTCTGTGTGAAACCCTGTCCCAAGTTGGAGCTGGACTCCTCCATACCCTTTGATAGTGACAACAGGCTACCTGGCAGGCCCACTAATGCAACAATCACCTTGTCTTGCATGCCCATTGGCATTCTCCTGCAGGATGTCCCGTCAAAGTCCACATCCGAGTCCTTGGCAGCAGAACTGGTCTGCAATCTCTTGTCATGTTTTTATAATATTGTTATGGCACAGATGTTGGTAAATGCTGACCTGTTCAAATCTCAAAGGGAAACTTGAAACAACTGCTGCAACCTGTTCCGCAATTTGTATAAATTTCGAGATGTGTGCCTTGAATTCAGTAGTAATAAGACCACCAAATCTTATAGCCTTTTACAAAACTAGATTAAACATTTATTAAACGAAGAAATTATTTTAAATACAAAAATAGATCTACAAATTACTACTATGATAACTTCTAAATCCCCTATTTAATCTGACTCCTAGTTATACTTCTGTCAAGGCAACAGTAAGACACATATTTCAAAAAGACTCAGGCAAAGTAAACGATATCCTGAACAGTCAAATTCAAGGTGAGTTCGCTTAACTTCATTCCCTGGAGACAGCAGTTTGGTACATACAGGCTGAAGGCATTTCACACTTGTTGAATCATAGACTGCCTTCACTTACACACAGCCTTCGCCCCTTTATATATATTTTCCCCTTTGAATGCAAATACCCATTGTTTCACTATGTCTTTGGACTTTACCTTCCTGATAATACAAATCTCTCATAGCATTAAGTTCTACCAGTAATCTTTGGGAAAAATAAATAAACAGACTATTTCTTACTATTTCTGCTGGCTAGGTATACATTACACCCCCACTTTTGAATTAAAGCCACACTAATTTATTTAAAAATGCAAATTGCTCCCTTTACACTTCACATTCTAAAACTTCCCCATGTTTACGTAATTAACATTTCAACTTCTCCAATTAACTTCTCTTCTTACATCAAAGCACTCGAACTAGCTGCCTCTAATTCAATTAAGTCTCACTCATACACACACACACGCATAGACACAGACTCTATTTACAATCAATTCTAATAACATTATGGACATTATTATATCTTCCTGACAGACATAAAAAGCACCAATCGTTCATAGTGGGATTGTATAAGCACGTTGTGGGCCCATTCATTGAGATTAGGCACATGGGAACATTTGCACAAAGGTAGAAAGCCTGAAGACATCAGAACTGTAGAGCTCTGTGTGTGTGTGTGAGCTCTGCTGAAAGCAAGAGTGAAACTAAAACTGGATCACATGACACACACCCCTTCAAGTGATGTCATGCTGTAGTCCCTTCAAGGCATATTACAACATTCCCCTTTCTTTTTAAAGACACTTCCCCCTCCCCCTTCCAATGAACTATAACTATTTATAATACATATGTTAATTACCATTTCACATGTGTATAGAACTGTTGAATCCGAGTCTCTAAGGCGTAGAAGTAATCTTGTCATGGTAACCTTGTCTGGAGGTTTCTTTAATTGCTCGCACTGATCTGTGGACTTGTCATTCTTGGATGTTGTTCTTGATTACATTTGGGATCTTGTCCTAGCTGCAATAGGACTGTATGGTTGTTGACAAACTAGAATGGATCTGATTTGTCCTCTGTACACCTTACCATTGCACCTCTGCATAATGACTTCATAGGAGCTTGATTCTGAACAAATCCTTGTCACCACAGCTGGTTGCCATGTACATTCTGTGGGATCTTGGATGCAAGCTTGTTGTCCCAGCTCTAAATTTGGCAATTCTGTCACCGCATTTTTATCGTGCATGTTGGTCATCTTCTCTTGCAGTTTTAAAAGTTGCTCTCTAGTTTCTGAGAGAGTAGAAAGAGTAAGAGTAGGTAAATTGGAATGCACTGGTCTGCCAAACATGAGCTCTGCCAGTGATGGAATAGTTGCCCTTAAAGGTGTCGATCTCAGATGTAACATTGCAATGTGTAGTTCTTATTTGGTCTGTCTACATTTGAGAATTGGGGATTTCACCATGTAAATCATTTGTTCAGCTAGGCCATTAGATCTAGGGTAATGAGGAGAAGAAGTAGTGTGATTGATATTCCACTTCTCACACATATCCTGAAATGGTTTACCAATAAATCAAAGACCGTTATCCATGATGATCTCTCTAAGTGCACCGAATAAACTGAAAATAGCATTCAGAGTGTGTCTGACAGTTGTGCTTGATGTATTGTGCAATTGTTAAATGATGGTGTACTTGGCAAAGTAGGTGATGATGACAATGAAGTCAGTGCCATGGACATGAAAGAGATCGGATGCAATTTTGGACCAAGGATGGGCAGGAGCTTCATGTGGAATCGATGGTTCCTTGTGCTGACTTGGCATATGCTCTTTATATGTCTCGCACTTCTTCTTGATGATGACTTCAGTGTCATTGTTCATACCCAGCCAATAGATTGTCTCTGTTGCGAGTCTTCTCGTCCGATCTATGTGTATGTGAGTGATTAAGTTGTTGAAGAATATCAGGTCACAAAATTCCTAGTATGATGATCTGCCTGCCTTTAAAGAAGACTCCCCGGGAGATGCCTAGCTTATCCTGGTGAGGCCAAAATGGTCTCACGCATTTGTGGACATGCTGAATTGAATCAGGCCATCCTTCAATGATTGTTTTCCACAGTCTCCGTAGTGCGGAATCTTTCATTGCTTGTTCTTGTAGCTGCCGGCATTTGCACTGTGCAAAATGTAATAGATCAGTTGGCAGACTTGCATTCTCCTGCAAACATAACATTGCACTCATTTGAAATTGCCAATTTTGTTGAAATATTCTGAATATTTTTAATGTTATGTTGTGAACTGAGGTGATAGTAGTTGTTTCTGAGGTTGATCTGCCTTGTTAAGTTTGACTAATTCTATGGATTTTTACTACAGTAAGGTCACAGGATATTGGTAGACCTGCAATTGCTGGACCTTTAGTCTTCACAATGCAGAACATCTGTCACATCCAGGAGGATAGATTGTACTTGCACTCCAGGACTATGGATCCTATGTGTGGAATCAGTGAACTGTTGTACGCTGAGAGTTTCACAGCAGTAAGTTTTGCCATGGCCTTCCAGGTCTGTGGATACATGTCTTTTAGAATTCACAGGGTAGTATGTTGGCACTTGCCCCTGTGTCAATCTCAGCCAATAATGAGTGGTTACCAACTTTCTTAGGGCAGATAATTCGAACCGTGGCAAACACTTCAAACTGTGATGGCATCTTTGTTTTCCATGAGATTGATGGTGTGAAACACACGTTCACTGCTCTTCATCTCATTATCATTTTCGGGTTTGTCGATCACCTCATGTATATGTTTCTGACAGAATACCGGATGGTTATTCTTATTGCTTGAAGATACCATTTGCATACAGTCAGTTTGGATCAGTGCATGGCTCTTTGTATCTGCATCAGCTTTTGCTCTGGTGCACTGCCGCTGCCAATGGCCTTTTCTGCCACATGCCTTGCAGAATTGCTGGAAAGCTGGGCATTTCCTTTAGTGCATGCAGAAGGTCACATCTTCCACATGTTCTGCTAGATTTGGATGTTCTAGTGAGCACATCAACAATTGGGGTTGTACTTAGGACCTGTAAGCTTCATCAACCTGCAAGAATTGCTTTGTACTTAAGGCCATCCTTGAGTAGCTCTTCAATACTATGTCTTGGGCTTGTCTAGCAGATCTTTCTGGAATTCTTCCATGGGAGTGGATGTGATCGCCAACTTAACAACTCTGCCTGCTAGCTCTGCATTTGAAACTTCACAGTACGTACCCTTTCCTCTGCATTTGGTGATGAGGTGGTCTATGGATTCCATAGACTGTTGTCGAAATGACATGAACTCTAGTCGATGAAGTTTAACCTGATTCTGAACCAGACTTCCAATGAAGCCTATAACTTTTGGGGATCCTTTAGCTCTTCTGCTGTTAATCCTGACGTGTTCAGCCTGTGTTCAGCCTTCATTGCCTATTGCTAGGCAAATTTTTATGGCTTGTTTGTCTGGTTCAGACACATCTGAATCAAGAAACCATAGCTCTGCATGCTATTTAAACAATTTGAATTCACATATGTCATCAGCTGCATCCCAATTCAAACTGGGGATTTTTGTGGACATTTTGACAATATCCCTTTGACCTTTCTTCTCCTACAATACCTGGGATGAGTATCACTGTAGCTGCTTTTGCGTGCTTTTCCAAAGCTCCGCCCATTATAATTGCAACCTTCTCTGACCTGACTTTTATGATGGTTTTGCTTTGTTTGACTCCCCCTCACTCGCTCTTGATCTGGCCCACACCCTGGTTACTTGCCTTTCCTGACTGAGCTTTCCCAGTGCTGGTCTTCTCGACGTGCTCTCCCACTCACTGAACTGACAGATTATTCATTGCAATAGCACCACAAGGGATTCATCTGCTTACCAACTCTTTCCTGGAGTATTATCTCACTGTGTCTTCAAGCTTTTCTGCACAGCTAGCATGCTGTGATTTCAACACTTTCCGATGTGGCTTTGTTGTGGTCTTACCAGAACGTTGAGGGGCACCTCATGCCATGTAGCATGATTTAACGCTGTTCACCATGTCATACCTGCACTTAATCTTACCGCCAGGCTGAACATCATGTCATTTAGAAGCAACCCCTGCTGCATTATATCATTTAAAATGATATAAAAAGCACCAATTGCTCATAAGGGATTATGTAAACACGTTGTGGATGCATTTATTAAGATTAGGCACATGGGAACATTTATACAGAGGTATAAAACCTGAAGATGTCAGAGCTCTGTGTGTGTGTGGTCTGCTGGAAGCATGAAAGATCACATGACACACATCCCATCAAGTGATGTCATGCTGCAATCTCTTAAAGGCATATTGCAACACCTCTGAGGAGTTGACAAACTATTTTCCTCTGCGCAGTCTGCAGATCACCCAAGCCTGGTGACTCATTATGTGCACACTCGGACTGTATTACCCTCTAAGGCATGCACGGTGTCAATACCTGAGCTTGTCTTTGCTATTGTCAGACCAAGTGATGGGGCATCTTCATCAGAGGTCTGTAGCAGCTCTTGCCCTTCCTCATGAGGCTCTATTGGCTGCCCAGGTGGTAATTCTTGGTACCTGGAAGCATTTTTCACTGAAGTGGAGGGTTGGGGGGAAGGATGTGGGGTAAGGTGGAAAGCAAGATATCTCCATGGTTACACCATCTGCAGCTTGTATTTCATGCCATATAAAATGATTCGGATGAGGTGGGAGTTGAGAAGGGCCAGAAGGCAGGAACATAGTCATCCTGAATGTTCTCTGTCACAACCATCCCCATGAACACTGTCTCCTCCAGAAGGCTGGGGTGTTGTAGGCATCCCTGTGCCCCTCGAATTCTGGACTGTTCCATCCTTTTATGGGCCACCCTTCTTTTAATGGAGAAGGAGAGATGTCAGTGAGTGTGCTGCAATGGATTTGGGTGGTGTGCTTGCCGTAGATGAATAGCTGAATTCATGTGTAAGGAGCAAGACATGGGTGTGAGCCTGGTAGCATTGGAAGGTCTGTGAGGGTGAGGTGGAGTATCTGAATGTTAGGTATGAGTCCTGATTTCTGCTGGGATAGTGATGGGTCTGTGGCGCATTGAGCAGTGTGAGAGGTTGGTGTTGCGTGGGTAGGAGATGTTACGTGAAGATGTATTCACTGACCTTGACCACCTGTTTGAGGTGGTTGAACTTCTGGCGGAGTCTGACTGTCAGGCCTTCAGGGTCAGACTCCAGGAGTTGCCCTCACTGGGTACCTTTCCCACTCTCTTCTCAGTTGTACTTTAAGGGCCTCCTGGCCCCTTACAGAAACCTTGCATCTCTCCTTTCCTCTTGTAATAATGCCTCCAGTGCAGCATCAGAAAACCTGGGAGGTCTCTTTTTTTAAGTTATTTATTCATGCGATGTAGATGAGGCCTGCAATTATTGCCCATCCCTAATTAAACTGAGTGACTCTTGGTGGACCATCTCAGAGGGCATTTACACATGCAGTCACACACAAGCCAGACTAGACCAGACAAGGATGGCAGATTTCTTCCCCTAAAGGGCATTAGTGAACCAGATGGATGGATTTTTATGATAATTTCCATTACTAGCTTTCAATTCCAAATTTTATATTCAGATTTAAATTCCACCAGCTGCAATGGTGGTGGGATTTGAATCCATGTTGCCAGATTATTAGCCTGGGCCTCCGGATTATTAGTGCACTGATATTACCACTACACTAACATCTCCCACCATCTCCACTCTCTCTTGCCTGTTACCACATTTTCTGTGCCTCTCGTTGTAGCCAATTCCTGAACAGACAGTCAGCTGCAGCTTCTGTGTAATAATGGGCAGAATTTTACGCTGGCAGGATTTTACGGTCCTGCTGAAGCCAATGAACTTTTGAACGGCTCGCCATTTTATATGGCCCTACTCCAGCCGTGACAAGGCCGTAAAATTCCACCCAATGAGTGCAACCCTCCTTTAAGAAGGGGAGGTTGCCTTTATAATGTGCAGGCTAGCGATAACATGTGCCAGCTACGTATGCTGCTGAGCCTCTTGTTGGGTGTGAGGCCAGCCAGCAGCATGTTTGACACTGGAAGGCATCATTGAAATGAGGAGGCAGCACAAAGTTTGTGTGCTGCCTGCCTCAGAGATTGGGCTTGGACTAGTTGTCAATGGCAACCACTGCCCCAACTCACAGAAATGGAAACAATCCAACATTTTCCCACCAAGTGCTTAGACACAAATGAGCCTTACTGGCTGGAATTTTCCAACCCCACCCCGAGTGGGTTCCCCCGGGGCCGGCGAGCCATTGAAATATCTGTTCACGTCTGCGGGATGGGAAAATCCAGCTGGCGTGAGGGGCTGGAAAATGCCGGCCATTGTTACCACAAAAATTGTGGGGAAAAAGCCCTGTTTTTTTTGGCTTGTGTTTGTTAATATTTTGAGGAGGCACATGATATATATTTAGTGAAAGGAATCTTTGAAGCATATGAATGGAGTAATTTTTAGTGTCTTTTTTTTAAACAGAGAACATTCTGGGCATCGTTCTAGGAACTCTACTTGCTGTGTTCTCCCTGGTTGTAATTGGAGTGATCTTATTCCTGAACGAAAAGCGTTTGAAAATGTGAGTTATGGTTTTGTAAAGCTTTTTACTGTTGGTATTTCTTATCTCTTATATTTTATTGCTCCTTCCGTCACTCAATTCTCTCCCTCTTCTGCCAATGGAGGGTCTCATGCTGGGATACTGCCCAGTGGGCAAGGACCCCTCTCTGATCCCTCATTCACATGGCACTTCTTTACACGTCGAACCAAAATGCGCCAGTCGCCTAATTAATTGAGGCTAATCCCACCCTCGCTCAACAGCCTGTTCAATTTATATAGTGTTTCTAACATAGCAAAATATCACAGGAGTGTAATCAGACATGCGTCAACAAGTGAGCCAAAGAAGGAGATATTAGAATGGGTGACAAGAATTAGGTTTTAGGGAGTATGCTAAAGGAGAATAGACTGTGCTGGAACAGTAGAGGGGTTTTAGCAATACTCAACATCTGGATACACACACTCAGCTTTCAGTATAGAAGATTTGGAGGAGATCTAACTAAGGTGTTTAAGATAATGAAAGAATTTAATAGTTTCTCTCCATCTACCCTATTTCCTCTGGTGAGAGAATCCGGAACAAGGAAGAATAACTAAATTAGAGCTAGGCCAATCAGAGGTGATGTAAGAAAGTATTTCTTATCACATCCGGAACTTCCTTCCCCAAAATGTTTTACAGGCTAGGTTAACTGAAAATTTCAAAATTAAGTTTGATGGATTTCTGTTAGGTAAGTGTCTTCAGGGACATGGAACCAAAGCAGGTCAAATGGAATTAAGTTACAGATAAGCCATGAATGGCAGAACAGTCTCAAGGGGCTGAACGGCCTATCCTGTTTCTGTGGGACACACTGGAGACTGATTCAGAGTAAGATTTCTGCCAGATGTCTTTGTTGATCCTCCTTCCCTTACTCAGAAGGTGCTTCGACAGCCTAGTTTTTCTTTCCTTTCTTCTTTCATGGGATGTGTGCATCGATGACAAGGCCAGCATTTGTTGCCCATCCCTATTTACCCTTGAACTGAGTGGCTTGCTAGGCCATTTCAGAAAGTCGTTAAGAGTAAACCACATGGTGGTTGAGATTAGCTGCCTGGAAAGATTGAGCCTGAGGCCCTCCTGGCCTCTGAAGCTCAGCTATTTACTGAGCAGTGTAGTTACCAATGGAGCCACCAAGAGAGCCACTTACCCCTTATTTAATGAAAGAATTGAGAAAGCAGAGCTGTCTGTAATGTCCATCAATGTGATGCCATTAAGTTAATGAACCCATAATGGTGACCCCCTCTGCAATTTTCCTGCATAATTTATCTGTTCACAAAATGTTTCAATAATTAACATATTTTACTGTACTTGTCAGACGTAAAGCAAGCCCCCATCACTATTAGTTCTCATTTTTTTTTGTGAAACTGGCATCAGAAGAATTCATACTCTAATTAGTTAAACTACTCTTATGCATATCTGTGTTAAAACCTTCAAGAGAAAGTCCAGCTGGAAAAAGATACAAAAAGCATTTTACTTGAGCCGCACTCCTGAGCGTCGGAAAGGGGTAAAGGTCGTGGCAAAGTCAAGTCTGAACCTGCTCTCAAATGGCTACATAAACCACACTTTTCAGAAAGGGTCAATAGGATGTGGGATGCCTATCTGATTTTTTTTTAAACCTTTGCTTGTTCTCAGACACTGAGGTCTCCACTGTTGCCTTGGCTGAGATTATCTAAGTTTAGCACAGATTGGCATTGAACACAGGTCAACCTGGTCTGTATAGCTAGGCTAGTTTACAATGGCTGTACCCACTAGGCCATTAAAGAACACTACCAGTGTTTCAACTGGGAAGTATGGGGTAGGTATTTTCCTTTTTGTGCTTGGGCACTAAGTCATCAACCTCATAGAGCACAGCAGGAAACCGGATATGGAGGACTGAGTGACTAATGGAGTCCACCTGCCTTTCATCTTTTCAAAAATTGGTCTGATTTAAATGAACAGGAGATCAGAATGACTCAGTTATAGCCATGAGGTTGACATGCTCATTTAAAAAAAGAGCGAAGGGAGACTTCATTTTAAAAAAGAGCACGGGGAGACTTCATTTTTAAAAAGAGCGTGGAGTGTGGGGAGACTTCATCTTAAAAAAGAGCGCAGAGAGCAGGGAGACTTCATTTACAAAAGAGTACGGACACCGGGGAGAGTTCATGTGAGACCAGTGGTGGATTGACATCACTAACCACAATGTGATGTGAGTGCAGGGAAAGCAGTTGATTGGTGAGTAGGGTTGGTGAGCATTTCTAGTCTTTGAAATAAAAGTAACATCTTTAGTTTGTGTTTAGGTTGCTAGCCCATTTTTTCTTAAAAATAGCTTGTTAAGCATAAGATCGATACTGGTATAGAAAAAATTAATTACGATAAAGTGAAAAGAGCGGGGGGATTCTTCAAGTGTAAAGTGCAGGGATACTAGAGTAATTAATTAATAAATTAAATAAAATATGGTAGTGATGACATGTTGGGTGAGGACAATCATGGGGCTGAGAGGTGCAAGCTTCGTCAGCTTGAAGCGGCAAGGTTCCCCCACTTGCTGAGCCTATCAGACGTACATTCTGAAAATTGAAAACATGGTTGGCTGACAGCAGCGCACATGAACTCTGAGTATGAGATCATAGCATGAAAACTCTGCTGAGAGACAGAGAGCACATGGAGTTGCATGATATATGATGCTTCTCCATGCATGAACACATGTTTCCTTAGGCACTGCCCCATCACCTTTCAAGAATGCAGACGAGATAGGAGAACACCTCTGCCTCAATCTTGCACAGCTAAGAATAAAGATGACATAAAAGATTTAATAGTGGAAAACAGTGGCAGAATCGGACAGTCAGCATGGATTTATGAAAGGGAATTCATGCTTGACTAATCTACTGGAATTTTTCGAGAATGTAACTCATTGAGTTGATGAGGGGGAGCCAGTGGATGTGGTTTATTTGGACTTTCAGAAGGCTTTCGACAAAGTCCCACATAAGAGATTGGCGTATAAGATTAAAGCGCATGGGATTGGGCGTAGTTTATTGAGATGGATAGAAAACTGGTTGGCAGACAGGAAACAAAGAGTGGGAATAAACGGGTCTTTTCCCGAATGGCAGGCAGTGACTAGTGGGGTACCGCAGGGATCGGTGCTGGGACCCCAGTTATTCACAATATATATTAATGATTTAGATAATGGAATGAAATGTAATGTCTTCAAATTTACAAATGACACAAAGCTGGGTGAGAGGGTGAGCTGTGAGGTGGATGTAGAGCTGCTTCAGGGTGATTTGGACAAGCTGAGTGAGTGGTCAAATGCACGGCAGATGCAGTATAATGTAGATAAATGTGAGGTTATCCAGTTTGGTAGCAAAAACAGGAAGGCAGATTATTATCTCTGTGGCTATAAATTGAGAGAGGAGAATGTGCAATGAAACCTGGGTGTCCTCGTACACCAGTCACTGAAAGTAAGCATGCGGGTGCAGCAGGCAGTAAAGAAGGCAAATGGTACGCTGGCCTTCATAGCCAGAGGAATCGAGTATAGGAACAGGGATGTCTTGCTGCAATTGTACAGGGCCTTGGCGAGACCACACCTGGAATATTGTGTGCAGTTTTGGTCTCCTTATCTGAGGAAGGATGTTCTTGCTATAGAGGGAGTGCAGCGAAGGTTTACCAGACTGATTCTTGGGATGGCAGGACTGACATATGAGGAGAGATTGAGTCAGTTATGATTATATTCTCTGGAGTTCAGAAGAATGAGGGGGGGATCTCATAGAAGCCTATACAATTCTAACAGGACTAGATAGGGTAGATGCAGGAAGGATATTCCCGATGGTGGGGGAGTCCAGAATCAGGGGTCACAGTGTGAGGACACAGGGTAGACCATTTAGGACTGAGGTCAGGAGACATTTCTTCACCCAGAGAGTGGTGAGCCTGTGGAATTCGTTACCACAGAAAGTAGTTGAGGCCAAAACATTGTATGTTTTCAAGAAGGAGCTAGATATAGCTCTTGGGGTGAAAGGGATCAAAGGATATGGGGAGAAGCGGGAGCAGGCTTTTGAGTTCGATGATCAGCCATGGTCATAATGAATGGCAAAGCAGGCTCAAAGGGCCGAATGGCCTACTCCTGCTCCTAGTTTCTATGTGTTTCTGCTGCAGCATGTGGGTGCTGCTGGACATTAAGGTGATCCAGAGCAAACACGTTTGTAGTGTTTGCAGCTCAAGGAACTTCAGACCTGAGTTGAGGAGCTGGAGTCTGAGCTGCAGACATTGTGCCACATCAGGGAAGGGGAAAGTTACCTTGACACTTTGCTCCAGGAGGCAGTCACACCCCTCAGATTAGGTCATTCAAATTTGGTCTGTGATCAGAGACAGGAAGGTGTGACTGCAGGTGAGGCAGGTATGGAGACCCTGGGGGTAGCATTTGAGGATCCTCAGCCCCTGCAATATCCAACAGTTACAAGGTTGTTGCAAGTTCTGTGGATGAGAGCGGGAACTGCAAGGAGGTTGAGTGAACTGACCACAGCACTGTGGTACAGGGAACCATTCAAGTGAGGGGAGGAAATAGGAATGTAGTAGTGGTAGGGGACAGTATAATTAGGGTAGTAAATACTGTTCTCTGCAACCATGAGCTTGAGGCCCAAAGGCTGTGTTGCCTGCCCAGTGCCAGGGTGAAGGACATCTCCTCAGGGCTGAAGAGGAACTTGGAGTGGGAGGGGAGGGATCTAGTTGTCGTCGTGCATGTTGGTACCAATGACAGTGAGAAAGGAGTTTCTAGCTGAAAGAATTTGAACAGTTAGGAGCTAAGTTTAAAAAGCAGATGCTGCAAGATAATAACCTTGGGATTACTATCTGAGCCACGTGCAAACTGTCATAGGTTAAATAAGGAGTTAAATGCGTGGATCAAAGATTGGTGTGGGAAGAATGGGTTTCAGTTCTTGGGGCACTGGCTCCAGTGCAGGAGTAGAAGGGAGTTGTTCCAGTGGGATGGTATTTACTTGAACCGTGCTGGGACCAGTGTCCTTGTGAACTGAATAATGAGGGCTGTAGAGAGGGCTTTAAACTAAATAGACAAGGTTGGGGAGGTGGAGGGAGGGTTCTGGAGAGGGGATATGCAGGTTTACAAAGCAAAAGGATATGGCGGCATTGCAGGGCAGCTATTTAGATAATGATACCCAGAGTGTAACAGGAAGGGACAGAGTGTACAAACATAAAAAACAGCAGCAAATAGGGTCAAAGGGAGAAAAAGTGGTAAAAAGGCGAAATAAATGGCTCTTTACTTATACGCATGCTGTATTCGGAACAAAATAAATGAAATAATAGCACAAATAGAGGTTAATGGATACAATCTTATAGCCATTATGGGGATATGGTTACAAGAAGATCAAAGCTGGGAGCTAAATATTCATGGGTATGTGACTTTTCGAAAGGACAAGCAGGAAGAAAAGGGTGGTGGGCTAGCTCTGTTAGTACGAGATGGAATAAATACAATGGCAAGAAATGATCTTGGATCAGAGGTTTTAGAATCCATATGAAGGTGAGAAATAACAAGGGGAAGAAGACATTGGTGGGAGTAGCCTATAGGTTCCCTAACAGTAGCTATACTGTAGGACAGAGAATATAACAGGGGATAATGAGGGCATGTGAAAAAGGCAGTACATTAATCATGGGTGACTTTAATCTTTGTGTAGTTTGGGAAAATTAAATTTGCAGAGGTGGCCATGAGCAAGAATTCATAGTGTGTTCAGGACAGTTTCCTAGAACAATATGTTGTGGATCCAACCAGGGATCGGGCTATTTTGGATCTAGTAATATGTAATAAGGTAGTTTTAATAAATGATCAGAGTAAAAGATCTCCTAGGAAACACTGCCCATAACATGGTAGAATTTAGCATTCAGTTTGAGAGTGAGAAACCTGGGTTGGAAACAACTGTGCTAAACTTAAGTAAGGGTCATTACAAAGAAATGAGAGTAGAGTTGGCTGGAGTGGAGTTCTAGCGAAAAGGGTAAATAGGGTGCTCAATAGGACTTTAAACTAGAAAGTGGGGGGGCAGGGAGGGAAGGGTAAAACTCCAAGAAGTATGACTAATGGGAAACAAAGCAGCAGGTTAGTGCATGGGGTGGGGGGAGGCGGGGGGGTGGGGTTGTGGTGCGGATTCAACTTCATGGAAAATTATGAAAAACTAAAATGAAAGGAGAGCCCAGGAGAGGCTATTAAAGTCTCCAGAACACAAAATAGGACAGAGTGTTTGGAAAGGGCTAGGAATCTAACTTCAAGCACATCAGATAAAGGGGCGACAATGAAAAAGGGGACGGGAAATACAGGACTGAAGGTGTTGTATCTGAATGCACGCAGTATATGAAATAAGGTAAATGAGCTTGTGGCACAGATTAAAATTGGCAGGTATAATGTGGTGGGCAAGGGGATCAGGACTGGGAGCTAAATATCCAAGGATATACATCCTATCGAAAAGATAGGCAGGTTGGCAGAGGGGGTGGTGTTGCTTTGTTAGTACGAAACAAAATTAAATCGATAGCAAGAAATGGCGTAGGGTCAGCTGATGTAGAATCTGTGTGGGTAGAGTTGAGGAACCGCAAAGGTGAAAAAACCATAATGGGAGTTATGTACAGGCCTCTGAACAGTAGTCAGGGTGTGGGGCACAAGATACACCAGGAGATAGAGAGGTGTAAGAATGGCAAGGTTACAGTGATCATGGGGGATTTCAATATGCAGGTAGACTGGGAAAATCAGGTTGGTAGTGGATCCCAAGAAAAGGAATTTGTGGAATGTCTACGAGATGGCTTTTTGGAGCAGCTTGTGGTGGAGCCCACTAGGGAACAGACAATTCTAGATTTAGTGATGTGCAATGAGGCAGATTTGATCAGGGAGTTTAAGGTAAAGGTTCCCTTAGGAGGAAGTGACCATAATATGATAGAATTTACCCTGCAATTTGAGAGGAAAAAGCTGGAATCAGATGTAACGATATTACAGTTGAATAAAGGCAACTACAGAGGCATGAGGGAGGAGCTGGCCAGAATTGCCTGGGAGATGAGCCTAGCAGGAAAAACAGTGGAACAGCAATGACAGGAGTTTCTGGAAGTAATTTGGGAGATACATCCCTAAGAAGAAGAAGCATACTAAAGGGAGGACGAGGCAACCATGGCTGACAAGGGAAGTCAAGGATAGCATAAAAGCTAAAGAGAAAGCATACAATGCAGCGAAGAACAGTGGGAAATCAGGGGATTGGGAAGCCTACAAAGACCAACAGAGGACAACTAAAAAAGAAATAAGGAGGGAGAAGATTAAATATGAGGATAAACAAGCCAGTAATATAAAAGAAGATTGCAGGAGGTTTTTTTTAGATATATAAAGGGTAAGAGAGAGGCAAAAATGGACATTGGACTGCTGGAAAATTATGCTGGAGAAGTAGTAGTGGGGAACAAAGAAATGGCAGAGGAACTGAATAGGTACTTTGCGTCAGTCTTCACGGTGGAAGAGACGAGTAACATCCCCAAAGTTCAAGAGAGTCGGGGGGCAGAGGTGAGTATGGTGGCCATTATTAAGGAGAAGGTGCTAGGAAAACTGAAAGGTCCGAAGGTGGATAAATCACCTGGCCAGATGGATTATAACCCAGAATTCTGAAGGAGATAGCTGAAGAGATAGTGGAGGCATTAGTGGTGATCTTTCAGGAATCACTCGAGTCAGGGAGGGTCCCAGAGGACTGGAAAATCGCTAATGTAACCCCCCCTGTTTAAGAAGGGAGTGAGGCAAAAGACGGGAAATTACAGGCCAATTAGCCTGACCTTGGTCGTTGTTAAGATTTTAGTGTCCATTATTAAGGATGAGATTTCAGAATACTTGGAAGTGCATGGTAAAATCAGGCAAAGTCAGCATGGTTTCATCAAGGGGCAGTCATGCCTGACAAATCTGTTAGAATTCTTTGAGGAGGTAACGAGTAGGTAAATCAAAGGAGAGCCAATGGATGTAGTCTACTTGGACTTCTAGAAGGCCTTTGACAAGGTGCCGCACAGGAGACTGCTCAGTAAGATAAGAGCCCATGGTATTAGAGGCAAGGTACTAGCATGGATAGAAGATTGGCTGTCTGGCAGGAGGCAGAGAGTGGGGATAAGGGGGTCCTTCTCAGGATGGCGGCCGGTGACTAGTGGAGTTCCGCCGGGGTCAGTGTTGGGACCACAACTTTTCACTTTATACATTAATGATCTAGATGAAGGAACTGAGGGCATCCTGGCTAAGTTTGCAAATGATACAAAGATAGGTGGAGGGACAGGTATTATTGAGGAGGCGGGGACGCTGCAGATGGATTTGGACAGGTTAGGAGAATGGGCAAAGAAGTGGCAGATGGAATACAATGTGGGGAAGTGTGACATCATGCACTTTGGTAGGAAGAATAGGCATAGTCTATTTTCTAAATGGGGAGAGAATTCAGAAATCTGCAGTGCAAAGGGACTTGGGAGTCCTAGCCCAGGATTCTCTTAAGGTTAACTTGCAGGTTGAGTTGGTAGTTAGGAAAGCAAATACAATGTTGGCATTTATTTCGAGAGGACCAGAATATAAAAGCAGGGATTTGCTGCTGAGGCTTTATAAGGCTCTGGTCACACCACATTTAGAATATTGTGAGCAATTTTGGGCCCCGTATCTCAGGAAGGATGTGCTTGCCCTGGAGAGGGTCCAGAGGAGGTTCACAAGAATGAACCCAGGAATGAAAGGCTTAACATATGAGGAACATTTGAGGACTCTGGTTCTTTACTCGATGGAGTTTAGGATGAGGGGGGATCTGATTGAAACTTACAGAATACTGAAAGGCCTGGATAGAGTGGATGTGGGGAAGATGTTTCCATTAGTAGGAGAGACTAGGACCCGAGGGCACAGCTACAGAGTAAAGGGAAGACCTTTTAGATCAGAGATGAGGAGATACTTCTTTAGCCAGAGAGTGGTGAATCTATGGAATTCATTGCCACAGAAGGCTGTGGAAGCCAGGTCATTGAGTGTATTTATGACCGAGATAGATAGGTTCTTGACTGATAAGGGGATCAAAGGTTACGGGGAGAATGCGGGAGAATGGGGTTGAGAAACTTATCAGCCATGATTGAATGGCGGAGCAGACTCAATGGGTGAATAGTCTAATTTCTGCTCCTATGTCTTATGGTCTTATGGACTGGGAAAGGAGTTTAGCAGAAAAGATGGTTGATGAACAATGGCTGATGTTTAGGGAAATATTTCATGACTCGCAACAAAGATATATCCCAGTGATGAGGAATGATCCTAGGAAGGGAATAAACCAACCATGGTTAACCAAGGAAATTAAGGATAGTATCAAGTTGAAAGAAAAAACATACAATGTGGCAAAGATTAGTGGTAAGCCAGAGGATTGGGAAAGTTTTAAAAACCAACAAAAGATGCCCAAAAAATAATAGAGCGAGAAAATAAATTTTGAGTGTAAGCTAGCAAGTTATATAAAAATGGACAGCAAGAGCTACTTTAAATATATAACAAGGAAGAGAGATGCCAAAGTGAACATACGCCCCTTAGAGAATGAGGCTGGGGAAATAATAATGGGGAACCAGGAAATGGCAGAGGAGTTGAATAAATACTTTGCATCGGTCTTCACCGTAGAAGACACTAATAGCATTCCAAAAATACTAAATAATCAAGGGGCAAAAGGGGGGGTGGGGGGGGGGCGGGGGAGTTGGTGAGGGAGGAAATAAATACAATAATTATCACTAGAGGAAAAGTACTAGGGAAACTAATCGGGCTAAATGCCAATAAGTCCCCTGGACCTGCATTCTAGGATATTAAAGGAAGTAGCTACAGAGATAGTTGATGCATTGGTAGTAATCTTCCAAGAATCCTTAGATTCTGGAAAAGTCCCAGAGGACTGGACAACTGCCAATGTAATACCCTTATTCAAAAAGGGAGGGAGACAAAAAACTGATAACTATAGGCCAGTTAATTTAACATGTATTATTGGGAAAATGTTAGAGTCTATTATAAAGATGTAATAGCAGAGCATTTAGAAATGCATAATATAATCAAGCAGAGTCAGCATGGCTTCACGAAGGGGAAATCATGCCTGACAAATTTATTAGAATTCTTTGAGGTAACAAGCAGGATAGATAAAGGAGAACCAGTAGATGTTATATATTTGGATTTCTAAAAGGCATTCGATAATGTGCCGCACATTGGGCTACTTAATAAGATAAGGGCCCATGGTGTTGGGGGGTAATATATTAGCATTTTAGATGATTGGCTAACTAATTGAAGACAGAGTTGGGACAAGGGGGACATTTTCAGGATGACAACTTGTAACTAGTGGAGTGCCACAGGGATCAGTGCTGGGGCCACAATTATTTACAATATATATTAATGACGTGGATGAGGGAAGTGAATGTACTATCACCAAGTTTACGGATGACACAAAAATAGTTGGGAAGGCAAGTGGTGAGGATGACACAAAGAGTCTGCAGAGGGATATAGACGGGTTAAGTGAATGGGCAAAAACGTGGCAGATGGAATATAATGTGGGAAAATGTGAGGTTATGAACTTTGGCAGGAAGAATAGAGGAGCTGAATATTATTTAAATGGAGAAAGACTGCAGAAAGCAGTAGCACAGAGGGATTTGGGGGTCCTCGATCATGAATCACAAAAAGCTAGCATAAGTTCAGCAGGTAATAAGGAAGGCAACTGGAATGATGGCCTTTATTTCAAAGGGAATTGATTATAAAAATAGGGATGTCTTGCTAAAACTATACGAGGCACAAGTTAGACCATACCTAGAATCCCCTTATCTAAGGAAAGGTATACTGGCATTGGAGGCAGTCCAGAGAAGGTTCATTAGTTTGATCCTGGGGATGGAGGGATTTTCTTATGAGGAGAGGTTGAGTAGTTTGGGCCTGTACTCATTGAAGCTTAGAAGATTGAGAGGTGACCTTATTGAAACATATTAGTTTCTTAGGGGGCCAGACAGAGTAGATGCTGTGAGGTTGTTTCCCCTTGTAGGAGTCTAGAACCAGAGGACATAATCTCAGAGAAAAGGGTCACCCATTTAAGACAGAGATGAGGAGGAATTTCTTCTCTCAGAGGGTAGTGAATCTGTGGAATTCTTTACTGCAGAGGGCTGTAGAGGCTGGGTCATTGAGAATATTTATGGTTGAGATAGACAGATTTTTAATCAGTAAAGGAATCAAGAGTTATGGGGGAAAAGATGGGAAAGTGGATTTGAGGATTATCAGATCAGGCATGATCTCATTGAATGGTGGTGCAGACTTGATGGGCCAAATGGCCTGCTTCTGCTCCTACACCTTAGTTAAGGCCATTAAAAAGGCAATGAAGCTAGATGTTACGTTGCCAGTGCGATTTCACACCAGTCGCACGGGCAAAACGGACAGGCGGGCAGCCGATAATTTGCTAAACCTCATCCAAGGGCAGGACAAAAAGGGTCAACAGCATTGCCAGTGTGAGTAGTGAGGAGTTTTGGAGATTGGTTGTTTATTGGTACTTGGCAGCTTCATCTCTGTTCGGGGATTCATCGTTAGCATTTCCAGGCTTCATTCCAGGACTTATTGGCTTCTCCAAGGCCACAGGAGGATTCAGAACATGTGGACCCTTCCAGACAGCCTTCTGTTACCCTGGTTATAAGGATTGTGGTCTCCGCTGGTGGCACCTCTTCTGAGAAGGAAGAGAGGTGCAAAAGGGAGAGGAGGCCAGATACAGCTTCCAGGGGAGGGATCCATGGGAGGAGAGGCACAGGCACAAGGGGCGCAGGGTCAGCAGGAAGTCCAAGGCAGAAGGGGCTACAGAAGACACCACCATCTTGCTGCCAGGGTATACAGGTGGCGATGCAGCTACCTCAATATGTCTGAGGTGCAATGCTGAAGGAGGCTCCACCTCTCCAGGGAGACCATGACCCCCATTTGTCAGGCAATTGGGCCTGAGATCAGCTCTGACTGTGTGGGTGGACACCCCATGCCAGTGGCTCCGAAGGTCACAGTGGGCCTCAACTTCTATGCCTCCGGCACTTTCCAGGGGTCATTGGGGGATCTGTGTGGAGTCTCCCAATCAGCTGTCCACAGTTGCATCAAGCTGGTGACAGAAGCTCTGTTCAGGTGGGTCATGACCTTTATTCTTTACCACATGGGTGAGGCCTGCCAGGCTGAGCGAGCCACAGGCTTTGCAACGATTGCTGGGTTCCCCCATTTCCAGGGTGTTATCGACTGTACACATGTGGCCATTAAGGTGCCAGTGGGTCTGCCGGGTGCCTTTGTCAACAGGAAGGGATTCCACCCCATAAACGTGCAGATAGTGTGTGACCACAGGATGTATATTCTGCAAGTCTGTGTAAGGTACCCTGGCAGCTCCCATGCTGTTTACATCCTGAGACACTCCAGTTGCTGAGGCTCTTCAATGCCCTAGCCCAACTGGATGGATGGCTGCTGGATGACAAGAGCTATCAATTGAAAAGGTGGCTCATGACACCTCTCCGCCATCCAAGAACAGAGGCAGAGCAGCGTCATAATAGGAGTCATGCCTCCACAAGGGCAGTGATAGAGAACACCATAATTCTTCTGATGCCTGGACCATTCAGGGGGTGCACTATAAAAACCCCCCAGAGTAGGTGTCACTGGTAGTGATTCCATGCTGCGCTCTCCACAATCTGGCATTGGCAAGGGGAGACCCTCTGGAGGAAGAGGATCTTGACGCTGCTCCACAGGCCACAGAGGATGAATCCAGTAGTGAGTCAGAGGAGAAGCACAGTGAGGAGAATGCTGAGGGCGTGGAGGCAGACCTCGGTAACCTCCATAGAGACGGACACCAGGGATGCCTTGATCCAACGCTCCTTCAGCTTGGCTGCCAGAGACCTGCTTCAGCTTCATGCCAGGGCTGCCATCTCCATCCGGATGTCTGAAATGAACCTTTTATTTTCACCCAAAGTCCACTTAATGCCTATGCAATAAAGTATCAAACCACACACGTCCGGCATTACATACTGGTGTAGCCTGCATAAAAAGAAGAAAATGAAGCATACTCAGGCCATCAGAACCAAACCAAATTTAATGTTATTGTCACATTGAATGCATAATGACATTACCATTACTGGTGTTGATGTCCATACAGCAGACATATAAACCAAACATAAATGAACAGAAAATCAACCATGAATGGTCCCTCTTGTGCTCATGGTGCCTTAAACTTACATTTCCGAGTGCTACGTCTTGGTGCGCCTGCACCTCCCCTCCCCCCCCACCCCGCTCCCCTCCACCTCTCGCTGGCACCGACATTGGAGACAGTTGCTGACTCTGCTGTCTTGTCGGCTTTTATGACCTTGGTGTTCATCCTCTTGCCAGTGGAGCCTGTGTTGGCCCCACCTGGGAGGGAACAGCCAGTGCCACGGCTGGCATCTCCCCCGTCATCGCATCTTCATCAGATGCCATGGTCACTGGCAGAGGGGCGGAGGAGCTGCTGCCATCACCCAGAGCACCCTGAGAGGGGCTGCAGAGATGACAAGCAGCTTGTTCACCAATGTGAGGTTGCTCTGCTCACCACTGATGGATGGGCACCTGGCTGGGATACTGGTGCCTCATCCACTTCCCGCACTGGCACTGACCACCTGAAGCCATTGCCTGTGTGAGGGCTTGCAGGTCCGAGTGCAACCCCAGGAACCCCTGATTCTGTTCCTCTCCATGAGAGTTGCCACTCTCTCAATGGAGGAGGCAGTGCACTCAGCTTATGCTCCACACAGACTCCTCCCCAATAGAGACCATGACACGCAGACCTTCATGGATCTTCGCCAGATCGTCCTGCAGATCCCACTGGACAGCCAGCATCTGCCGCCTAATGGACAACTTCAGAGGCTCGTTATCTGCCTTTGATCCAGCATCGTCCTGGACTCCAGACGTCCTCCGACTGCCGGCACCCTAGGCACTCTTCCTCCACCTCAAGCAAGTGTGGAGTGCCCTTACCAATGTGGACTGAAATTCTGGCTGCCGATTTAATGCTCATCGAGGTGCTAGTGCCTGCACTGGTGCCTGCTTTAGAGAGCGGGTGTGACGCAGGTGCAGATGATGCCTGGTGGTCCTCCGGCATGAGGGGTGGCCCTTCGGGGTTCAGAGAGCGAGTGCGTATTTGCGAACCTAAGGGAGAACAAGGACATGTCATTAGTTTAAGTCGTCACGCTATCACTGAGCATGCCAGGCACCCTGGTGAGACATTGGAGATCTGCATCATGGTGCCATCATCTTTCAATGATCAATGGGGACTCCAGGTTTGAGGATCCCATCAGTGAAGAGACTGCACTATATGGTTGCACAATCTGAAACTCTCACCTCTGTGCACTGTACTCTTACCTTTGTCTGGCACCCCCATCTCTCCATGCCCAGTTGCATGGGGAGCATGCCGGCTCTCCAGCTCCAGGGCAACCTGCTTGAACCTGGTCAGCAGCAGCAGGTTGGGTGAGCTTCTGCCTGTACGTGCCCTCTCATTGGTTATGGCTCATCTTCTCCTGAAAGGACAGAGGAGCATTGATATGTCCACTGTCTACCTGCAGCACCACTGCAGCCTGGCCAACCCCAGCTGAGGAACACCTGGCAGAGCACATCCGAGTCGTGGCCCTCAAGCCACAAGTCACTCAGTCCAAGCAGCCAGGGCTCACCCCCTTGGCCAGCTCCAGCGTCATTGACAGTTGGCATTCAGACTCTAACACCCCTGACCTTCATGGGGGGGAGTGGACACACTTTAACACTTCTGTACACGGACCCATGCCGATATGGTACTCACCCTTCCAGAGCTCAGCAGGTCATTGAATGTCTTCTGGCACTGCACCCATGTGTGCTGCATCATGTGATGGCTGCTAACCAGTGCTGCAACCTCCTCTCATGCCCTCTTTTGTGAGGTCTGGTGGCTGCCTCCTCCCATCTCAGGAGGACCGCGAGGCACTCATCTGAAAAGCGGGGTGGCCGAGTGCCCACCTGCCCTCCTGCCTGCCGTGTCCAGCCACACTCGACTCCATAACTTGAATATTGAAAACACAGAAGAGACATTCTTCCATGGCAGCCTTCAAGGGGCTGCATGTGCCTATTTTAAACTGGCTGCCGGGTCACCATTGGACCCAGCGGCCAACAGGCACCTGCCCCCGCCCAACCATTTGAGAGCTGCGTTTCACACTGGGTGGGCCTTAATTGGTCCGCCAGTGTGAAATCGCGTTTCCCAGCCAGTCGCAGGCCCGCCGTTTGCGCCCACCGTTTGCACCCGCCCGCTGAACTCAAAATTCTGCCCTTGATTTCTAAGCCCTTAGGAGTTAAATCCCGCTGAATCCAAACCCATTATTTAGCTGCAGTGCACCATGTCTATGTTATGTTTGGATTGCTGTAGCGTTGGAATGAATCTCTTGGACAATTATACCGCAGCTTTTGTGTCTGTACAGCTCATTGATGCACAAGGCGCAGTGCAACTTTAGTTTTGAATTGGCCAACCTGAGAGGATTTGAATTCTGGTGAGTTCTATGAGGTGTCCTGAGGCGGTCTCCCTCCAACTTGGCACTTATTATAAAGGAAATCAGGTCATCTGCTGGATTTCCTTCATATTTCTAACATTGGTGAGACCGGGCAGCTTAACATGAACTTGCCACTTAGGGAAGCTGTGCAAACGCACAGGAAGGCAGGTAGGACGCAGTGGTTGGGTGAAAGAAGTCAGGGCTGCAGAAGAGGTCTGAACTGGAGGGAATGCAGAGTCAGGAACATTGGAATGGGAAGTGGTCTTTCTGCCCCTTGGACTTGTTCTGCCATTCACTTAGATCATATTCGATCTGTGTCTTAACTCTATCTACCTGCCTTGGCTTTGTAACCTTTGCCTAACCAAAATTTATCAATGTCAGTTTTGAGATTTTCAACTGCCCTAACCTTAACATTTTTGGGGGGAGTGTTCCAGGTTTCCACTAGCATTTTTTAAGAAAAAGTGCTTGTGGGCTTTTATTCTCTGGAGTTTAGAAGAATGAGAGGCAATCTTAGTAGAAATCTACAAAATTCTGAAGGGGTTTGATAGGGTGAATATTGAGATTGTTTCTGCTGGTTGGGGAATCTAAAACCTGGGGCACCATCTCAGGATAAGGGGCCAATCATTTAGAGCTGAGATGCAGAGAAATTACTTCACTCAAAGGATTGTGAATATTTGGAATTTTCTACCCCAAAGGGTTGTGGATGCTCCATCAGGGAATTAATGGTATGGGAAGTGGGCGGGAAAATAGACTTGAAGCCCATGATCAGCCATGGCGGTACTGAATGGCAGAGCAGACTTGATGGGCCGAGTGCTCTACTCCTGCTCCTACTGTGTTCTTGCTTCTTAATATCACCCCTGAACATCCTAGCTCTAATTTTAAGGTTATGCTGCCTGGTTCTGGATTCCCCCACCAGAGGGAATAGTTTTTTCTCTATCTACCCTATCGAATTACCTTCGATGCTTCTCAGAGCAAAGGAACACTGGAGGGTGGGGCAGTGAAAGGCTTGCTTTTTGCACTAGGCATGCCTTGCTTTTTAAAAAGGACAGCTTTACGATTTCTCTATGCCTTGCATTCAGAAGAAGATTGTCTCCCATTATGGACTGAAGTCAGTGAAAGGGAACATTAACACACGCTGTCTGCGGCGGGCTGTAAATTCAATATTGCCTGCTTTGCATTCGCAACCAAAGTTAAAATGACCACCCCTGTCCTTGTTCAAAGCCAACTGAAATAGTGTAGAATAAAACCAAACGACATTGATGATGAATCTTTTTTAAAATCCTTTGCGGAAGGTGGAGTGTGAGTCTCCACAGGGAGACTGAAACAGATGTCTCCTGTAACTTTGCCAGAAGAGTTCCAGAAACCCGGAATGGCAGAGGTTCACTCCTCGATGTTTCATCTGCCCATTGAGAGTCTGTCTTTGAGGAGTATTAAATTGACTTGGAATTTGCGGTAATAATGACAAACTGTCATCATATTACTGCGTAAGACTGACAGCAACTTCAGGCATCCACATATGTGCAGTTAAACATGAAAACCCAAAAGTTACTGTCTGTGATACCCTGCTCCTCCACCATATGCACTGTTGCAGTCTTCAGACATGCAATCAACACAAAATCACTGATTTGGCGCGAGCTTCAAATTTTACACAATACTCTCACTGTTAAAACACTTAATGAAGATGTTAAGCCTTGTTCAGTCAGGAGTAACTGAGTTTTTAATAGCATAATAAACAATAGTTATTGCCAAATAACCTCTCTGGCCTTGAGAAAGTAATTCTATAAACGCAGAGTGCAATTCCATCAGAAGAACGTTTAAAAATTGGATGATTTTTAAAGTCATAAATAATTTTTATTTTATTTTTTAAAGCTTGTTTATGATGTTTCACTTTCTCCTTTAATCCCTCCTGTATGTCCCAATCTTTATTTCACTTTCAGGAGTGATTAACATGTGAACCATATCCCCTACCTTTTGCTCCCTGCTTTGCTGCCTGTGAGAATTCTTCAAATTAATTGATTGGTCAGCCTGCCTGCTGCCTGCACTGTTGCTGGACTTAACAGAAACCCTATAAATGGTTCCAAATTCAAATTCATGTTGGAATAGAAGAAAGCTATGCTCCAAAATCCACTCAATCTTTGTGGGCAGCTTTTATTGAGATCAGCAGTGAGCACCATCTCTTCTCTGCTAAATCCAGGCCAGGGAGTCACACCTGTTACTGTGCTGAAAATGGTCAATTTGCTAATTTTTGACAGTTTAAAAATATCTTTAAAATCCTGTTGCTACAAAAATCAGTGTAGTATGCGTCCATCTTTAAATTCAAAGCTTCCGCTCAGCTGAGATGTGTGCAGGAAACTCAGGGTGTGGGCTTAAACAGCCATGTGCAAGTATTGGCCTATATACTTGTTGAGTTATGTCAAGGCCATGCTGTAAATGGAAGCCCTTTACCCATAGTAAAGGCAACAACTCATTTTACATAAGAGCACAGGAACAGGAGTAGGTCATTCATACCTGTTTTGCCATCCAATTAGATTATGGCTGATCTGGATCTTAACTCCATTTACCTGCCATGGTTTCACACCCTTTAATACCCTCGTCAAACCAAAATTTACCAATCTCAGTTTTGAAATTTTCAATTGGCTTCCAGCTGAACAGCTTTTTGGCAAGAGAATTCCAGATTTCCATTACTTGTTGCATGAAGAAGTGCTTCCTGACATCATTCTGAATGGCCCAGACCTGATTTCAAGGTTAGGCCTCCTTCTTCTAGATTCCCCTACCAGAGGAAATAGTTTCTCTTGCTATCCTGACAATGAGTCGTCAATTTGAAACTTATGTACAGGTTTAATGTCAAACTAGGAACCTGGAGCAGCACCATGAGAAGTACCAGATCTTATTGCTATTGTGGCAAAGTTTGAAATTGCATTGGGATATCAGAGAGTTGGACCATAGCATTTGCCAGAGTGTGCGCGACAAGGCACACTGACTGGAATTAGGTAAACAATGCTTTAAAAACCCGAATCTGGATGGTCACAAATAGAATAACTGGTTGTAAAAGGGCTTGTATATTTATCTTTCACTGGCGAAGCTGTCAACTTTACGGCTTGCTCACTACTGAGTCACTCTCTCATTTGTTTTCATCAAAACATCCTGCACTCTTTTCCTCCTCCCTGCATTGAAATCAAGATTCATAATACGATCTCCTCTAGCTCATTCTTCCTTGGACTACATCTATGTAACTCCTTGCCTCCCTCGTCATTCTTTTCACCTGCAATCTATAGTCTTTAAGCTTCACACTTTGCATCATCCAAATACAGCTATTGGATTCATCTCCCCCCTTGTTCTTTTTGGGTTCGGGTCTTGCGCTGTGATACTTGGAGCCTTCACCTTAGATCCTCTAAGAAGAAAACAATGGGGTGAATTATACAACCCCCTGTTAGCACCAGGCAACCCCTCCTTGGGCCTATTCTGCTTCCGCCGCTATAACATGTGCGGCAGGGGAAGGTGGGGGCAAGGTGGGCAGCCAGCAGCTTTCACTGCGCAGGCTGCTGTTGGGCAGGAAGAGAGGGGTACCTCCTGTGGGCGGAGTTTCCTGTGCCCATCGGGGACATCCCTCCCAAATATCATACCTCCCCTTTATCCCTCCCCATAGCCCTCTAAAACCCAAGCCCCCACCCACCTCTTCCCCTGGCCAAACAGGCCCGACCAAAATCCATTTACCTGAAGTCTGGGATTCATCACTTCTTCATCTTTGTGGACTACCTGTAGCCCCAGCAGTGCCACTGCTTGAACTGGGTGCTGCTGAGACTGCAGAGCTGCCATTCTGTTCACAAATATATCAAAGATTTGGATGTGGGGGACCAATTGTAATATTTCCAAATTTGCTCATGACACCAAACTTGGTGGGAATGAAAAAAAAACAGAAAATGCTGGAAAAACTCAGCAGGTCTAACAGCATCTGTGGAGAGAAAAAAAAATAGAGTTTATGTTTCGAGTCCTTATGACTCTTCAGAAGAGTCTGAAGAAGAGTCATAAGGACTTGAAATGTTAACTCTGTTTTTTCTCTCTCCACAGATGCTGTTAGATCTGCTGAGTTTTTCCAGCATTTTCTGTTTTTCTTTGATTTCCAGCATCCGCAGTATTTTACTTTTATTCTGGTTGGAATGAAAGTTGTGAGGAGGATGCAAGGAGGCTTCCAGAGGACTTGGACAGGCTAAGTGAATGGGCTAGAACATGGCAGATGGAATATAATGTGAATGGTGTGAAATTATTCACTTTGGTGGAAACAAAGAGGCAGAATATTTCTTAAATGATGAGAGATTGGTAAGAGTAGGTGTCCAAAGGAACCTGGGTGCCCTTGTTCATGAGTCACTAAAAGTTAGCATGCAGATGCAGCAAGCAATTAGGAAGGCAAATGGTATGTTGGCCTTCATCGCGAGGGGATTTGAGAACAGGAGTAGAGATGTCTTGCTGCAGTTGTACAGGGCCTTGGTGAGATCTCACCTGGGGTATGGTGTGCAGTTTTGGTCTCCTTATCTTGCCATAGAGGAAGTGCAACGGAGGTTCAACAGATTAATTCCTGGGATGGTAGGATTGCTTTATTAGGAGAGATTGGGGAGGCTGGATCTGTATTCCTTAGAGTTTTGAAGAATGAGGGATGACCTCATTGAAACTTGCAAAATTCTTACAGGGCTTGACAGGCTAAATGTAGAAAAGATATTTTCCCCGGGCTGGTGAGTCTAAAACCAGGGGACATAATCTCAGGATAAGGGGTAGACCATTTAAGACAGAGATGAGGAGGAATTTCTTCGCTCAGAGGGTGGTGAATCTTTGGAATTCTCTGCCCCAGAGGGCTGTGGAAGCTCAATCATTGAGTATGTTCAAAACAGAAGTCCATAGATTTCTGGATACTAATGACATCAAGGGATATGGAGCGTGGGAAAGTGGTATTGAGGTAGATAATCGGCCATGATCTAATTGAATGGTGAAGCAGGCTTGACTGGCTGAATGGCCTACTTCTGTTCCTATGCTCCTATAGTCATTCAGATTGGCTGGCAGCTATGTAGGGCGGGATTTCCTCCAAGATGGGGGCTGAAGTCCATTCTGAAACAATTGAGGCTACCTCCATCATATTATCGCTGTGGGGCTGTCAGGCTTCTGGTGGGTGTAGTGCTGACGGACTTTTTGGTCGGGGATGGGCAATCCCTACCCTATAAACATGGAATGGATTCTCTTTTGTGTCTGACAGTCTAAGGAAGCGGTATTGTGTGACACAGGCTTTCCTCATGGGTATGGCATGTTATGAGCTTCAGTAAGAACTGAACTACAGGAATAAGCAGATGATGCAGGGCACAGTGTCCAAAAGGCAATGGGAGCTTTTCATAATCCTCACAGCATCTGTCTCCACATCTTTTTCAATGTTTGTTTCTGTGCCTCTACCTGTTCCTGAAATTCTCAGATTGAAGGTGAGCTGCTAGCTTTCACAGCCATCTCTTTATAACTTGTGTATGAGTGACAGAAATTTCCTATTTTTTAATCATGGAATCATAGAATGAAACAGAACAGTAGGAGGCCATTTGCCCTACCATGCCTGTGCTGGCCCTTTGCAGGAGCTATCCTGTAAATCCCATTCCCCTGCTCTTTACCCATAGCCCTGCAATTTTTTTCTTTTCAAATATTCATTTAACTTTTGAAAGAGATTATTGAATCTGCTTCTCACTTTTTTTCAAGCACTGCATTCTAGATCATACAACTCACTGCAGAAGAAAAGGTACCCCCTGGCTTTCCAAATTACAATAAAACCCCAATCTATTGATGCCTCCCTGCAACATTCCCCCCCACCACCCCGACCAACCTGTTGATACATTACACCCCTCCCCACCACCACCCAAACAGTTGATGTATTACTCCCCCACTGCTCCCATCCACCCCAGCCTCGGCCAACCCTTGCTCACATTCAGATTGCTCTATCATGAGGGTATTGTTGCTTTTTTGATGTTAAATGGGATCTTTGGTGAAGGAAGTGACCAACTAAAACACTCAATATTTAGCCTCCAAGGGGGTGACAGGGGGATTTTGGGTCAAATGGTCTGGATTTTGAGTGGGCTTCAAACTCTTGAAACTTGAGCTATTTTTCCTCCGCACGGTTTCCAAGCACACAGAAGAAAACTGCATCAAGTCTCCAACCCTTCTACACTGCCCAGGCATCTCTTGGGGTTCTCTGAATGGGCCTTTCAGGGCCTCTTCCTACAGGACCAATGTTCCTGTTCATAAGGCAGGAGAAGGCATTCCTGGACTTCCAGCCCCGCTGCCTTTTCATGTCCAATCACAGGGGAATCCCTGAAAAGCTGACAATGGGATTTGCAGCAGTATCATTCTCAGACCAAAGAATCCAGAAGTAAACTATCTGTCTCAAGAAAGTCCCTTTCAGTAGCCAAAAATACACCTAGGCCCCTGTTTCTGCCCCTCATTCTTAGCACAAGCCCCTGCCCTGGGCTAGGGGTTCAACAAAGCTACACCTATGATCCCAGGTAGGGAAGTTAAGTGTTCTGCCCACTCTATGGGTGCATTGACCTGTCTGGGACCTGACTTGAGGATAGGGGAGAGGAATGCCAGCCTTCTGATGTCTGTTATTTTGTTCTTGTTCTGACTAATTCTTTGTCTAGTAATGTTGAGGTTTTATCTTGTTAGGTTTTCAGAAGCAGCAAAGCCAAGATTAGGACCCAAACCATTGAGTCACACTGCAGAAAGGGAGACCGCTCAACGCTTCTTTGACAGCTCTTTGAAAAAGCTACCCTAGTAATTCCATCCCCTGCCCTAGCTTTACTTACAGCCCTGCAAAATTTTTGCTTTTCAAATATATATTTGAAAGTTATCACTGAATCTGGCCCTTTCAGGCCATACACTCCAGGTCACAGCAACTCGCCGTGTAAAGAACAAAAAATCTCCTCATCCCCCCTCTGGTTTTTCTGACAATTATCTCAAATTTGTGTCCTCTGGTTATCAATTCTCCTGTAAGTTTCTGCTTAACTTCTCTACTGTTCCCCCTTCATAATTTTGAACACCTCAATTAAATCTCCTCTTAACCTTCTTAGTTCTAAGGAGAACAACCCTGGCTTTTCCATTCTTTCCACATGATTCCACTTTTGTTTGGTTTTTTTTTTGACTTGGCAAAAGGTGAGGTTTCCTATGTTGTGGTATCCTTTCCATTTTCGTAATTTGTTTTATGGATAAAGAGAGTTTTATAATCTAATTGGTGCACTCACTCCATTTCTGTATCTGCTCCTCCCAGTTATATTGGAGGTGGGGGAATGGGGGTGTGGAGCTCAGTTCTAGTGGTCATTTTAGTGATCCGTACTGCCCTCCCCTCACTAGTTGCCTGCTGCTGAAACCCTCATCCGTGCCATTGTCACCTCTAGATTCAACTATGTCAATGTTCACCTTGCACCCTCCATAAACTTGAGCTCATCCAAACTTATGCTGGCTTGAACCTAATGCACACCAAGTCTTGTTCACCCATTACCCCTTTGTCACTGACCAGCATTCAATCCAGGTCCAGCAACACCTCCAAATTCTCATCTTTGTTTTCAAAGCCCTCTATGGCCTTGCACCCCTCCCCCCCACCTCCCTATCTCTGTAATCTCCTCTAATCCTATAACACTCCGAGATATCTGCAATCCACCAGTTGTACACACCAGATTTTAATGGCTTCCCAAGTAGAGGTCATGCCTTCAGCTGCCATGGCTTTAATTGCTCTGAAATTGCTGATCTAAACCATTTCAACCCCCTCTCCTATTTTAAAATGCTTCTTAAAACCTACCTTTTTAACTAAGCATTAGGACATCTGGTCTAATATCTCCTTATATGTCTGTGTGTAAAATTTGGTTTGATAACACTCTTCTGAAACACCTCTGTGACATTTTACTAACTTAAAGGGAGGGAGTTACTCTGGGAGTCCTCAACATGGACTCTGGACCCCATGAAGTCTCATAACATCAGGTCAAATATGGGTAAGGAAACCCCCTGCTGATTACCATGTACCGCCCTCCCTCAGCTGATGAATCAGTTCACCTCCATGTTGAACAACACTTGGAGGAAGCATTGAGGATGGCAAGGGCACAGAATGTACTCTCGGTGGGGGACTTCAATGTCCATCACCAAGAATGGCTTAGTAGCACCACTACAGACTGAGCTGGCCATGTCCTAAAGTTCATAGCTGTTAGACTGGGTCTGCAGCAGGTGGTGAGGGAACCAACAAGAGGGAAAATCATACTACATCTCATCCTCACCAACTTGCCTGTTGCAAATGCACCTGTCCATCACAGTACTGGTAGGAGTGACCACCCCACAATCCTTCTGGAGATGAAGTCCCATCTTCACATTGAGGATACCCTCCATCGTGTTGTGTGGTACTACCACTGTGCTAAATGGGATAGCTTTTGAACAGATCTAGCAACTCAAGACTGGGCGCCCATGAGGCGCTGTGGGCCATCAGCAGCAGCAGAATTGTACTCAAACACAATCTGTAACCTCATGGTCCGGCATATCCCCCATTCTACCATTACCATCAAGCCAGGGGATCAACCCTGGTTCAATGAAGAGTGCAGGAGGGCACACCAGGAGCAGCACCTAAAAATGAGGAGTCAACCTGGTGAAGCTATAACACAGGACTACTTGTATGCCAAACAACAGAAGCAGCATGTGATAGACAGAGCTAAGTGATTCCACAACCAACGGATCAGATCTAAGCTCTGCAGTCCTGCCACATCCAGTTGTGAATGGTGGTGGACAATTAAACAACTCACTGGAGGAGGCAGCTCCACAAATATCCCAATCCTCAATGGTGGAGGAGCTCAGCACATCAATGCAAAAGATAAGGCTGACACACTTGCTACAATCTTCAGCCAAAAGTGCCGAGTGGATGAACCATTTTGGCCTCCTCCGGAGGTCCCTATCATCACAGATCCTTCAGCCAATTCAATTCACTCGACGTGATATCAAGAAATGGCTGAATGCACTCGTTACTGCAAAGGCTATGGACCCTGACAATATTGCAGCAATAGTACTGGAAACTTGTGCTCCAGAACTTGCCGTGCCCCTAGCCAAGCTGTTCCAGTGCAGCTACAACACTGGCATATCTCCAGCAAGGTGGAAAATTGCCCAGGTATGTCTTGTACACAAAAAACCGGGCCCATCTGACACAGCCAATTACCATCACATCAGTCTACTCTCATCAGTAAAGTGATGGAAGGTGTCATCACCAGTGCTGTCAAGTGGCACTTGCTTCGCAGTAACCTGCTCACTGACACTCTGCTTGGGTCCCACCAGGATCATTCAGCTCCGGACCTCATTTGGTTCAAACAAGGACAAAAGAGCTGAACTCCAGGGGTGAAGTGAGAGTGACTAGCCTTGAATCAAGGCAATATTTGGCCAAGTGTGGCAGCAAGGAACCCTGGTCAATGGGAATCGGATGGAAAACTCTCTGCTGGTTGGAGTCATACATAGCACAAAGGAAGATGGTTGTATTGTTGGAGGTCAATCATCTCAGCTCCAGGACATCATTGCAGGAGTTCCTCAAGGTAGTGTCCTCGGCCCAACCATCTTCAGCTGCTTCACCAATGACCTTCCTTCCATCATAAGTTCAGAAGTGGGGGTATGTTCGCTGATGACTGCACGATGTTCAGCACTATTCGCGACTATTCAAAGACTGAAGCAGTCCATGTCCAAATGCAGGAAGACCTGGACAATATCCAGACTTGGGCTGACAAGTGACAAATAACATTCATGCCACACAAGTGTCAGGCAATGACTATCTCCAACAATAGAGAATCTAACCATCGGCCCATGAGAGTCAATGGCATTACCATCACTAAATCCTCCACTATCTACATCCTGGAGGTTACCATTGACCAGATGCTGAACTGGACCAGACATATAAATACTGTGGCTACAAGAGCAGATCAAAGGCTAGGAATCCTGCAGTGAGTACCTCACTACCTGACTCCCCAAAGCCTGTCCATCATCTACAAATCACAAGTCAGGAGTGTGAGGGAATACTCTCCACTTGTCTGGATGAGTGCAGCTTCTGCAACACTCAAGTAGCTTGACACCGTCCAGGACAATGCAACGCACTTGATTGGCACCACGTTCACAAACATTCACTCCCTCCACCACTGGCACACAGTGGTAGCAACGTGCAACTTCTACAAGATGCCCTGCAGGAACTCACCAAGCCTCCTGAGACAGCACCTTCCAAACTCACAACTGCTACCATCCAGAAGGGCAAGGGCTGCAGATACATGGGAACACCACCACCTGCAAGTTCCCCTGCAAGCCATTCACCATCCTGACTTGGAAATAAATCGCTGTTCCTTCACTGTGTTGAGTCAAAATCCTGGAATTCCCTCCCTACACCACATGAACTGCAGCAGTTCAAGAATGCAGCTCACCACCACCTTCTCAAGGGCAATTAGGGATGGGCAATAAATGCTGGCCTAGCCAGCGATGCTCTAATCCCATGAATTAATTTTTAGAAAATGTAGAGATCTAATAATCTCAGTCTTGAACATACTCAGTGATTGAGCTTCCACAGCCCTCTGGGGCCAGGATTCCAAAGATTCACCACCCTCTGAGTGAAGAAATTCCTCCTCCCCTCAGTCCTAAATGATCTGCCCCTTATTTTGAGACAGTGTCCCCTTGTTCTAGACTCCCGTTCAGGGGAAATATCTTTCTGCATCTACCCTGTCAGGCCCTGTGAGAATTTTATATGTTTAAATGAGGTCACCTCTCGTTCTTCTAAACTCCAAAGAATAAAAGCCCAGTCTATTAAATAATTTTTCATAGGGCAATCCCTCCATTCCAGGAAAGAATTTGGTGAACCTAAATGGCTCAGTGGGCAGGAATAAAACCCCAATTTGAGTCATACACACCATGGAAGCCCACAGTTTGATTCCTGGGATGGTGCTGAGAAAGCAGGGACCTAATTTTCAAAAGGTCCTAGGTGCGGGGAGGATTCAAAAGTCAGGGTTCCAGAGGTAGTCTCAGGATCATGACCCTTCTGGGTCAGTTTTGAATTTTCAAAGGGACACCGGGGAAGGAACAGGGAATGACCCCCATAGCTCCTTAATGAGCTTGTTAAGGAGCCTGTGAGTTCGCATTTGAACCTTTAATTCGGTGAACCCAAACAATCTGGTGCACATTTGTGTATAGCGTATAGCTCTTGCCGCTAACCTGAACAGTTTGCAATACATCATCCATAAGAACAACTACCGAAAGAATCTTCGCCAACAACTTGAAGTCCAGAAACTCTTTCTGTTACAATGGACTTATTCACCGCAAAACTGTAGGTGTAGAGCCAGCAGCTGATGGAAAAGGAGTGGTGGTTGTCCTCAAAAAGCGGGCAGGTCAACACAAACCAGCGACATCCTATGAAAAGATCACCATCAACAAGAATGGCTGCGCTATAGCTCTTGCATTCAATGGGGGCTATCAGAAACTTTCCCTTCATTTATTTAAAACTGACCTTTGCTGGACTTCCTTGCATCAGTTCCAGCGCTTGACCCACAGGCTGCGTGGCCACTTTTATTGCTGTGGATACTGCCTGCCCTCAAGTGGGCCACCTACACCCTCTGGCAAGGCAATAGCAGGCCCCATCATGGCTGCCGCCTGCCCTATTGGCACCAGGTAGGCAGCTCCCACCTGCTGCCCAATTAGGCTACTTGAATTTATAAATAGCATCGCAAGAGCGATGCAGCTTGGGCATGAGATTGGGACATGGGATTTATGCAGGTGCTGGGTTATCAAGTCCACGTTGAAACTCTGACCCCTGACCTCAGCTGAGCATAGAGGGGTTTCATTTTCCCTAGGCTAGCGGGGGGAGTTGAGAAATCGTCCAGTGTTTCCATTCCTTAGCGGTGGCCAGGAATTCCTGCTGGAAAGTGCACTTGTGTGGACAGTGAATGAGGACAAGCATCAGGCTTGACTCTGCTGGCCCCTCCAGATTCACTCAGAAGGAGTGGTGACAGTGGAGACAGACTGCTGACATTGATGCACTGTCTAATCAGCAATAAATCACTGCTCCAAAAAGAAAATGCACCTCCCAGACTTTAAAACTAAATGACAATGAGGGTTCTATTGCAAGGCAACGGCAACCATTTGGATATTCCATAAGCACAGATGTAAAATGGCCTGATAAAAGGATTGCACTGTGAGACTTGTACTGTAAACAGACTCCCTGGCAGGAAATAGCTTTCAATTGTTGGACAAAACCTACATCAAGGTGTATTGAGTATCCTTTAATCTAAAGAGATGAGTGTGTGCACAAACTGTTGTCTGACAAAATGGGAAATAACACCCCTATTGCAGAACAGCAGAATCTCTCCATTGTGTTCCAGGGCTTGGTTCTAGGCTTCTGGCCCTGGACTCTCGGTAGGAATGCTTTACAGGGGAAATATCAAGTGGAATTATTTTAAAACCTTTTGGCAAGTGCCCGAGTATCTCTGTCCCCTTTTATACACTAGAGCTGGTTCAAGAGGAAGAAGGCAAAAATACACTGAGGCTATTGGTGCTGTGGATTCTACCTGGACCATACAGTGGGTTTACAGGTGAGGTGGGGGCAGGGGGGCGGGGGTGTGGGTGGGCGGGAGGGGGTGTGGAGGGGTCGGAGGGGGTTGTTTATGCACACATAATGAGGGGGCCTGTCATAAGTAAAATACAGGCTGGGAAGGTACTTCAGCCTGTCTTGGAAGTGGCCGTTAAACTAAGTTCCCAGTGGTTCAGGTGGATATAATAGATGCAGCGACACTTTCCAAAGAACAGCAGAGCGGTCTCTTGATGACCATTAGCTAGACATTCATAACCCAAGCAACACAGTCAAGGAACAGGTTAACTTTATTGTTCATGCGTTAACCGGCCAATGTGTTTGTCTAAAGTGACTTTAACTGTTTCTAAAAAGTTTCTAAAGCAGTCCAGAAATGCAAACGTCCCTATTTTCATTCTCTTATTTTTTCCTTATTCATCTCAAACCAGCATTCAATTGTCTCTTAAATAATGCTAAGGTTTTTGGGTTAGAAATTGGTCATCATTCTGCCCAGTTACCAGATGGAAGACGGGGTAAAAAAGACCAAATGTTTACAGGACTTTGCTCAAAGAAGCTTACTTTAAATCTAACACCATATTGACGTCAGATGTTCTGCAGGCGGCTGCCTGAAACAGGCATTAGGCCTCTGAACAGACTATGACCCTGAGACAGTCTCCTTGGTGGGGGTCGGTATGTATTCATGACAGAATTTTCAAAGGGAAGCCTGCTAGCAGGCCCCAGAACCTCCCAGATGGTGCTGCAAAAGGCCACTCCTACAATAACATCAGCAATTTATATAGCACCTTTCAATAATAAAACATCCCAACATGTTTCACAGAATTGTTAATGTAAAGCAAAATTAAACAATGAGCCCACATAAGGTGATAGGAGGGCAGAGAGCCAATATCTTGGTCAAAGAGGTAGGTTTTAAAGATGAAAGAGAGACCGAGAGGTTTAGGGAGGGAGTTCCTGAGCTTAGGACCGAGGCAGCTAATGGCATGGCAAACAGTGGTGGAGGGTTTAAAATTGGGGATGCTGAAGGGGCCAGAATTAGATCAGTGCAGATATCCCAGAGGGTTGTAGGGCTGGAGGAGACTGCAGGAGTTCACCAAGGCTCCTGAGACAGCACCTTCCAACCCACGACCCCTACCACCTAGAAGGATAAGGACAGCAGACACATGGGAACATCACTACCTAGAGATTCCCCTCCAAGCCACTCACCATCCTGGACTTGGAAATATATCGCTGTTCCTTCACTGTTGCTTGGTCAAATTCCTGGTACTCCCTCCCTAACAGCACTGGGGGTTTACCTACACCACATGGACTGCAGTGGTTCAGGAAGACAGCTCACTACCACCTTCTCAAGGGCAATTAGGGATGGGCAATAAATGCTGGCCTAACCAGCAATGCCATGGAAGAATAATAAAATAAAATTTAAATTAGGAACCGATGTAGGCCAGTGAGCACAGGGATGATAGGTGAACAAGACATGGTGCGAGTAAGGACACATGAAGCAGAATTTTGGATGTGCCGTCAAGCTTACAGAGGGTGGAATGTGGGAGGCCAACTGGAAGTGCATGGAAATAGTACCAGAAGAGACCAGAAGAAAAATTAAAGAGACTGCAGGGCCTCCAGGATTAAAGACATTGTCCACTGAAGGGCTGACTAGGCCTGAGGCCTTGAGCAGGTGAAAGATTGAGGGAGACCCCTCTAGGTACTCTTCCTTAATTTGTATTATTTAGGGATTTCCTATGCCAACCTCGGCCTAGCAAAAGGTTTTACCAGGCAATCCCAGGGAGTAGCAGGTAAAGAGCAAACAAGAGGGAAATGGGAACCCAGGTCCCGCTGTCATCTGAGTGGAGTGGGCGGGAAGCAAGTGGCCAGCAGCAATGCTGACTGGCTATATACAAAGTGAATCCAGCAGTCCGTTTGCTCATTGGCATTTAATAACAGTTCTATGTCTATATCCACTCAACAGTAGATATTATGAAGCAGCAGATACCTTGGTATCATCATTCCCGTCCTGCCCATTTTCATTGTGGAAAATGTATGTAGAATGGTCTAATTTTAAGGCTTAATGTTCTACTCCCAATCTGTGCCTGCATTACCATATCATTAAGGATACTTTTCCAGGAGCCCCTAGTGTTTGCCTGAAATAAGCGCTAGGGCCCTTGAATATGCTAATGAGGGGCCTAACTCTCATTTAAGGGTTATTCTCATAAATGGTGGCAGATCGGGCCTACACCACTCAGCTTTCTGATGGTATACTTTTTGATAAGTATACATTTATAAACTCACTGTTAGGTAAATGCGCTTGACATCTCACCTCTGGCAAAGTAACGGCTGCTGAGTATAGCAGCTCTAAGGAAATTCCCGGGCATTATAGTGAACTTTCTTGCCAAAAATTATATTTTATAAAAGATACTCAAGATAAGACTCCAAGGGGGTGTATTTGGCCTTTAGCAGTTGTGACTCTAATTGGAAAGAAAATCAGGTGGGGGATAAAACAGCCTGCCTTTTGCACTTCAGCCCTACGCTTCTGATCTGTGGGCACCCGGGGTAGAGGGGGGCCTGGAGGGAGGGGGACCTCCTAGTGAACCTGCTCCTGGGCCTGGAAATAAGCAGTCTGGACGATCCATCTCAGCGCCTACCCACACCCTCCACCAGCGCAGAGACACATACCTCTGTGGGATCTAGATCTAGAGCAGACTTGTGTTCACAATCTGGTGGTCACTGGAGCACAGACATGTGTTCACAATAGGAGGAGTTAGGTTCAGCCGATCTACCCAGCACTTGGAGGACTGCTAGAGAAGAGGCATCTGTGAGGCTCGAGTCAGATATCGAGCCTCTAGATTCAGCCTTGCAGCTCATTGTAGAGAGTTAGCAGAAGGTGGGGGAACATCATGCAGAGCTGTTGGAAGCCCTCAACAGAGTGGTATGCGAGTTGGAGGGTGTCTGCCTGCTCTCTGATGAAGTGGTGCCCACATGTGTGTGTATGGAGGTCTCCATGGGAAAGATGGCGGAAGCCATGGAGATCATGGTCCAGCAGAACGCGGAGATGCGTGCAGACCTGCACTCCATTGTGGTAGCCATGGATGAGTTCCTGCAGTGAAAATACGAGAAGGAAATGGGGCACCTCGATGTCTCTCCAGGTATTCTTTCCTCTCAAGGAGTCAGACCATGGACCTCAGGGAGGAGGAGCGGCAGCTGGACCCCCCTGGGTCATCTACTCAGGAATCTGAGACTGTTCTCTCCCTCCGGGTGTCCATTCTCTGTGACTCCCTCAATTTCATCTTGCACCACTGCAGAAGGAGCAGCTGGCCCACAGGAGGACAGCCAAAGCAAGCCAGGGCCCTCAAGGCCTTGAATCTCCAGAGGACGTACGCCAAAGTCACCAGAGGCAACAGGGCCAACCATTGCATAGGCTGTCTCCACCCATGCTGCGGATGTCAGGGCAGCAGCTAAAAGAAGTGGAAGGCCTAGAAAAGTTGGGAATTTTTGATCACAAGTGGTTGGCATTTTATAATCTGAAAATATATTCATTTTCATTGAATAAAGTGTAATGGTGTCTTTCAGCTTCATTTACAGGCTTTGTGAGTCCTCCCCCACATTCCCCCTCTATTAACAGTTCAGCTACACGCAGCCAGACCGCGAGTGATTCTGGAGGGAAAAGTGTGTGTGCAGCAGGGCATTTTGGAACCTTGTGCAAGCACTCTCCTACGCACATGGATCCTTCCTCCATCACGCTCATCTCACTGTCCTGAGCATTTTCAATGCTGCCTGCTGGGGTTCTCTTTCAGCTGTCCATCTGAGCTGACCTGCATCGCAACCCACCCATTGCACTCCCATGCAGCACCTGTGCCCGTCCAACATGAAGCTCCGCTCACGTTCGAGCTGAGAAAAATGGTAGTCATCACGTTTCTGCTCAGATCCCCTGTCCTTTCCCCTCCCACAGTCACTCATGCCCTTTCCCCCCTCAATGCTGACCCCCTGGCATCACCTTCCACCTCCCCACCATCACCTACCAACTCAAACCCTTTTCTTTCCAGGATGTCCAGGTGATCGTGCACATTCCCTACCTGCCTGAGAATCTCACCGCCATCCACATTGACCTCCCCGGCCTCCTCCTTCCCAACACCAGGGTCCATATCTGCCTCCAAGTCCCCACCAATAACACTAGCCATCCCATCTACAGCTAACCTCGCATCCTCAGCCTCCCACCCTTCTGGCTCACTTTGCACTCTCTCATACTCACCATTCCCTCCTACCATGCCCCACTCTCAGTTTGCTCCCCAGGAGGCCGTTATTGACTCCACAGACCCCTCCCTTGCACGTTCAACTGGACATCCCTCCCTTACTCCCTCCTCCACCTTTACTCCTTCCACCCTCCGAACTCCTGCCTCCTCCCAACTCCTTCCCCCCTCCGAACTCCTTCCTCCCCCCGAAGTCCTTCCTCTCCCCAAAGCCCTTCCTCCCCTAAAGTCTGCCCCCTCAGAACTCCTTTCCTTGCACTTTCCTCCCCCATACACCTACCTCCTCAGTTGCCACATTCTCCCCCCATTACACCCTCCACCCCCGTACTCCCACCTGCATCATTCTAACCTCACCCTCCACAATACCTTCATTCCCCCCCTCCCAACTTCACCCCTTCCCACTCCCTAAAACATCTTCCTCTCCCAGTCACACCTTGGACCTTCTTCTCCCACTCACAGCTGGACCTTCCTCTTCCTCCCCCTCACTGATCATCCATAGCAGCCCATGGCAAGACCATGATGTTCCGAAGCAGACTCCAATCACCAATGGAGACTCCCACCTTCCGTGAGCTGCTTCACGGCGGAGCCAAGTGCATGAGAATATACCCAGCATGCGATGCACATGTTCCTTCAGGGTCTGGTGAGCTGTCGGGCTCCAGCATCTTCTGCTCCTTGGATGTCTGCAATCTGAGCAAGGCCCTACTGGTTAGTCCCAACTTCTGCATGTCACATTTGTCCAGACGTGTTCTGGGCTGATGTGTTTTCCCACCGGCATAATGGTAAATCTGGCTTAGGGGGAACGATTCTGGTTGGGCCTTCCCCATCAGTGGGATGCAAATCAGGTTCACACCGGTCTCCAGTGGGATTGGCATTCCGCCATGGCGGTCACCATCGGATGATCCCATTGTGCTTTCACGCCGGCGTGAAACCAAGTTTTTTTTTCCTTCTCACATCCCCCCTCCCCCCGCCCGCCGATGACACCCGATGCTAACAGGGCCATAAAAGTTCTGGCCATGGTTTCCATTCCTATGCCTGAGACTTCAGTGCAGTACTGAGAGAGTGCTGAAGTGTTGCCAGATCATTTTTTAAATGAGATGTTAAACTAAGACCACAGGCTCCCATAGCACTGTTCAAAGAAGAACAAGGGAGCTCTCCCTGGTGTCTTGGCCAACATTTATTACTCAACCAAGATGATTAAAATGGATTATCTGATCAGTACCCCGTTGCTGTTTGTGTGAGTTTGCTGTGCATAAATTGGCTGCTGCATTACATGGAACAATGATGTTTACACTTTAAAGGTACTTCATTGGCTGTAAAACACTTTGGGATGTTCTGACGCTATGAAATGTACTATATAAATGCAGTCTGTGGTTATTCTCATACAGTTTTCCTTCCATGCTCAGTTCTTCTCATTTCCAGAGTGAACTCTGCTAGAACCATGTGATTCAATGCCAAGCATCAAAGAAGAGGAGGATTTTCTACTTCTATTGGTGGTACTGATTTGTTCTGGAGTACGCACAGGCCACCTTGCTCCACCTTACCTTCTTTCCCATTCTTTATGTGTGAGTTTAGAAACGTGTGATCTGATGTGCTATTTAATCACTGGGGGCACCACAGCCAAACCTGACCCCGATCTCCTGTAATGTCCACGTGTGTAGTTTCCACTGGGGTCACTGGTTAGTGATCACGGGTGAGATCCTGTCCCTCCCTCTCCCATCCCAGACCACTGAGGACAAGTCTAGAGCCTGAGCTGTTGCCCCAGTTAAATCATTACTGACTGTGGGTTGAACCTAAGACTTTACTGTTAGTACAGCCCAGTTTTATACTTTAATCATGAGGCCATTAGCAGGGCTGTCTGCTTTAAGGAGAGTAATACATTGAAAGATGACTTTAACAGACTATAATATTCCTGTATATACCATAAATCAATGGGGAATAAATGAAATAATATCATACACTATCATCACATTTAACATTTATGAGCTGACTGTAATTCTGTGTTTGCTGAAATGTTGTTCATTAATCATATGGAGATAACAGATGGCCAGTTTGAAACACTTCTCCACTGGTTCAGAAATAACTTCCCTGCACTGAAAGTATTGCAGCCAAATGGGGAGATCAATGGGGAGAATATTGTGCCCAAGGTGAGTAAGAGAAAAAACAAATATGGAGCTTCCTCATCCTCAGGGTAGTCCAAGATGTTTCACAGCCAGTAAATTACTCACTTTGAAGTGCAGACACTGTTGGGCAGGCAGGAATACTTTTAACCCTTGGTTGTACTATGCATTAGTTCGTGCTAAACCCCTGCCTAGGTTCTTTATCTAAGTGGGGTGAGAGGAGGGGGTTGTGTGTGCACAGTCTGTTTTGGACAAATGGGAACTCTGCTTATGTGGGCCCCTCCGTGATTTGTTTGGAGACTGTTAAGAGTGGTGATGAGTTCGGTGTCTTTCAGACGCTTGTCTAGCCAAATGAAGTCTGTAAGTTAGATCATGAATTCCACAGGTGACTCATCCATGGTCCTAATGTGAACTGCCAGGTGCACCAGCCACAGGATAAAACTATTATGCTTGACAAACCCATTTATTATTCATAAACTAACCCCGCTTACCTAGCTCTTCATCAAAGTCTGGGAATGGGGACTGACAGCAGTACCTAACTTGTATCAGCTTCCTTTTCAGCCATTTAATAGAGGTATCAACCTAGTGAAATAAGGGAGGAGGAAGTCGACATGACTGATATAATTTGTTCATGGCATAACATCTTCTTGGAATTTAAATACTGCATCCGTTTCTGGTGGCACAGATACAGTAATCGTAAAACTGAGAGATGCAGAGGGAAAGGAAAACTGAGCCCAGAAGGAATCATAAAACTGGCACAGGAAATGGAAATGGGAGCAGGCGAAGAGGGTGCAGAAAACCTGGGACAGAGGGAGGCAGAAAACCAACCATCAGTGGAGCAGAAAAGTGGGCACAGAGACCTTGGGTGAAAATTTTGTACCTGGATTTCAATCCTGCTGTTGGGAGGAAATACAGGTTGGGAACCCAAAATAATTAGCTCAGGGACCCAGAGGACAATTTTCAAAGAAGTCTGGCAGCCGGGTCCAATTAAGAACGGTAGGTGGGCTCTCAAGGCTGGAGAGCCAATGGGACCCACCCCCCTCCAGCAGAAAGATCAGCGGCCCCACTGTGAAAGATGGGAGCTGCCGATGTGGGTAGGGGAAAGAGAGGGCACCTCAAAGTGGAGGCACTCTTTGAAGGCTTTTTCAGAAATTAAAAATAAATAGTGGCCACAGCTGCTACACTGTCTTTGTAGAGACGGAACCCCTCCACAGGACAGCCAGAAGCTTCAGTTGTAACCTTCTGGCATTCATGGCTGTTGGGGGGAGATAGGGTTAAAATCAATAAAGCATTGATAGGCCCCTGGTCTGCCACCAGGAAGTTACCTCAATTCATTGGCCGGGCCTTGACCTCAGCAGGGAGTCCATCCGTTATCTGGAACATTCCAGACAGTTTCTGACAATGTGCAATTTATTTGACCTAATTGGCTACCTTCCACTGGCTAAAGGGTAACCATCGCTCCAACACCCCCTCCCCACTAACCCCCCCACGCCCCCGCCCTCGAACCCTGCAACCCAGTCTCAATGTAAATTGGCCAGAAGTGGGACAATGGTGGCATGTCAGCCAGTTATGGGAAATTTGCGGGCTCGCCCACCTCTGGTACCACGTCCACTTTCCTTTGGAATTTCAGTGCCTTATGTCCATTTTACACTGACCCCAATAGGCCTGCACTGGTGTTGCAGTGACTCTCAGGGCTTTTCTTTCGGGTCAAATGTCGGTGCTGGCTGCCCCAGGAATTACTATATGTTGTGGCCTAGCTGTGAACCTATCACTGAGTGTCATCTTTCAGGGTGCTGCCACCACAAGTACTGTTAAAGCTGCACTGCTTGACCTTTTGCGGTGAATTAGCAGATTTTCTTGGGCAGCACATTTTTTTTGTATTTACAGTCATTGCGCATTTTGATTAGATTGCAGTTTTACTTTTGCTTCAAATTTCAGTTTTCTACAGCTTGCATTTATGTAGCTCCTTTAATATAGTGAAATATCCCAAGGTGCTTCAAAGGAGTCTACTCAGACAAAAATTTGACATGGAGTCACAGAAGGGGACATTAGGGCAGTGTAGCCCTAATCAAAGATCAAAGGATTTAAGGAGCACCTCAGAGGAGGAGAGGTAGAGATGTGGAGAGGTTTAAAGAGATAATTCCAAAGTTTCGGGCCCAGGCAGCTGAAGGTACAGCTGCCATTGTGGAGCAAAGGAAATCAGGAATGCGTAAGAGGTCAAAATTGGAGGAATGCAGAGATCTTGGAGGGTTATAGACTGAAGAGGGTTATATAGAGAGAGGGAGGGGGCAAGGCTATGGACAACATTGAAAACAAGGATGAGAATATTAATTGCCTCCCCCTCCCATTTAGGATGGTTTAGCTGAATGTGTATTCCTTCTACCCACTGGCAGGTGGAGGGTGAAGAGGTGTTTTTTAGCTCAGGGCACAAGGAAATGTTTAGTGCCTTGCGTCTCCAATTGAGACTACATAGTGTTGGCCCTTTACATCCAGGAATTCTTCCAGGAGTGTTGAAGACCTGAGATTTGATGTGGCCTCTTCAGTTTGCAAACACTTCCTTCTATGTGTAGACTTGTTTTGTCTGCAATCATAAAGAGATTGATGAAATGGTTTCTTATGGCCTGTCATGGTGATACAATTGGCCAGCATACAAGTACCATGCAGCATTCATATGGGCCTTTAATGACTCTACACAAGTTCCCAGGATGGCAAAAGACATGTGATGCAACAAGGTGTGCTATCTTGCCCTGGTTTTGGAGCGAGCACAGTGGTCTTTAAAGAGAACCTTCCGTATGAGTGCAGCTGGTTTAAGCGGTATGTCTTAGTGTGACTGTGTGAGTATAGGCTGTCAAGCAACCCTATTAAGAGTTAAATGGAAGAAAGTTTATCCTGACCCTTTCAAAAATAAGAGTTCTATCAGCTGCTATCCAATCCTTAAGAATTTGGTCCAAAAATATTGCTTAAGGCTTCATTATTTTCATTCCTTGTTGCTTTTAAAGATCCTAGGTGCTAGGTGAATGGAATAGGTACTTTGATCATTTTAAGAGTACAATATTATTTGCTTACAACCAGAGGAAAGCAAAATACTGTGGATGCTGGATGATTGCAATAAAAGCATAAAAAATTGGAAATACTCACCAGACCAAGCAGCATCTGCAGCAAGAGAAACCAAACTAATTTTTCAGGTCAATGACCTTTCATTAGAAGTGAAAAAAATAAAGATTTGACAGGTTTTAAGCAGATGGAGAGAAAGGGAAAAGGGGAGGGGATGAAAGAACAGACACAACATGGTGGAAGTTAGAGAAAATTAATTGACAAAAGGGCTGATGGTTCAAGGCGATGGAGGTGGTAATGGGACAAGTGAAAAAGAAGGGAGCCATATTGCAACAACAGAATCATTACCCACAGCTGCTGTCTGAAAATGGGAGCAATGGATATGATCTGATATTGTTGATTCTGGAAGGCTGTAAGGTACCTGGCTAAGAGTCAGGGCAAACAACTGTCTCCATCCCATTTTGTGCTGCACTCACCCCTTCCAGAACCATGATAGGGTTCCCCTTGTCCTCACCTTCCACCCCACCAACCTCCACATTCAATGGATTATCCTCCACCATTTGCACCATCTCCAGTATGATGCAACCAACAAACATATCTTCCCCACCCCTTTCAGCACTCTGAAGGTGCTGTGCAAGACCCTGGTCCACCCATAACATGCTTAATTCCTCCTTATGGCACCTTCCCATGCAAGCACAGGAGAAGCAATACTGTCTGAAGGAGGCTGAAGACAGATCAGAGTGAGAGTGGCAGAGAATTAAAATGACATGCAACCGGTAACTCAGGGTCACTGTGCATCGTGTCCCCATTGTAGAGGAGACCATATGGTGAATAGCAAATACAGGAAACTAAAGTGAAAGTAGTACAAGTAAATCTCTTTTTCACCAGGAAGAACTGTTTTGGGCCTTGGACAGTGGGAAGGGAGGAGGTAAAAGAGTAAGTGTTGCATCTCCTTCTCTTGTATGGGAAGGTGTCAGCTGGGTGGGAAGGTGAGGACAATAGGAGCCCTATGGTGGCCCTGGGAGGGAGGGCAAGGAGTGAGAGCAAAAATTCAGGCATTGGGAAGGACATGGTTGAAGGCCCAGTTTTTTAATTAGACATTTTATAGCTTTTCAGACTTAACAGCCTGGATTTGACGTGAAGTTGGTAACCCTGCACACTGGCTGTAAAGTCAGGGGCAAGCCTATCTCTGCAGGCCATGGAAGCTACAACTGCTGTCTAATTACTTGCTGGCAGTTGTGGCTGCCGCCCCCCTGAAGAAGGATGACCAGCCTCGTAGATCTGCTAGCCAATCAAAGGGCTGGGAATTCTTTACTCCCAGCTGCACCACCAGGGGCAGTGGCCACTGCTAAGAATGTAGCAGTCCCCAGACCAGCCACAGTGGAGGAGTCTTGCAGTGCAGATAATTGGAGTTGGGCTCACTGAGGCCCCTGCAAGGGGTGGGGAGGGGCCAATCACAAGAGCCGGGTGGTCTTCCAACAGAGGCAGCTCTTTCCACTGATGTGGGGGTGGTGGGGGGTGGTGGGTGGTGGGGTTGAGGGGCATGCCTCCGAGTGCCACAGGATACCCGGTCAGGAGGGATACCCCCACAGAGCCCACATGGAGGCTGCCAGATTTAACTGAGTGGCCTCCCCAGTTGATGAAATGCCCATCTGCCACAGGTAGAACACCAGTAGTGGCAGGAAGAGGCCCTTAAGTGGTCATTATCTGGCCACTTAAGGGCCCCAGTTGGTCTAAGGTGGGATAAGCTGCCCACCACCTACCTTGCCATCGATTAAATACCAGCAGAGGTGAATAGACAACAGGACCTTCAATCCTCTGCCATCCCCATCTGATTTTATACCCCCAGCCCCACCTCCCAATATATTCCTGGAGGGGATGGAGAGGTCATGTAAAATTGGGGCCAACATTGAGTTCAACAATTTAACATCATAATCACCTCTCCTATTTTTTCAGACAGCAATTGTTGGTGATGACTCTGCCTTTTTTCATCGTCAGCTCTCTAGACACATCTTTCATTTCTTTATTTGTCCCATTATCACCCCCTCTTGCCTTCCACCGGGCACCCATTTTCTCTTTAATCGCTCCTCCTTTAATCACTTTGGCCTTCCACCCTGTAACAGACCATCTCTTTGCTCATTCATCCCTTCCCTCTTTACCCTACCTCCATACTTAATCAAAACCTGTTACAATCCTGACTTTTCCCCCAGTTCTGATGAAAGATCATTGAACTGAAATGTTAACTCTGCAGATGCTGCCTGACCTGCTGTGTATTTTTGGCTTGTTCCATTTAAATCATATATCCATTTTTATTTTCAGACAGCCTAGCTCATCCTTTGTCATTTGATTGAGCAAGGCAACATTATTCATCATTTTTCTTTCTTATCCCTTTGCAGGAAAAAAGCCAAAATGGCTGACACTTCTCATGAGTATCAAAATACCAGCATGGAGAAAACTGAAACTATGTAACACTAAAGAACGAACCCCTCTCCCCCTCACCCTCAGCACGGACATACTCTCTGACTTGCAGTCAGCCCAGCAAACACTGTCTGGGAGATGGATCTCTCTCACTTTTTTAATTTCAGAAGCCTTCGGAAAAAGGGATTACACATTTTTCAGAACGCGTTGGATAATCTTTCAGACAGCTGTGGGCCATTGTTGACAAATTAATTCTGGCTGTGTCCTGTTTAGAGGAATTTAAATGATCACTTTCTATGATGCCTACGTTTTCTGGGCCAGCCAAAATATCCAATCAGCCCAGCCTGCAGCAGTATCAATACCAACCACAGGACTGATTGCTCAGTGCAAGGCTGGCCTGATTGACAGGATTGAGAGTATTGATGCGTTTAGTTTTATCAGTGCACTGATTATAATCTTCAGTCTACTGTTCACCCTGACCTTGCTGCTCCTTCCTCTACTGCCCTGTGTCCAGCACCAACCCTAAGCACTGCCTTTCCCTTGGGAGTGGGAGTGAAGGGACTCCCTTATTTTCCCATTGCACAAAGAGATCCAAAAGTGAAGTTGATCCTTAACTCTTTCTGGCCTCACGATGAGTCCTATTTTCTCATTTTTCCTATTTTAATTTTATTTGGGCTGTATTTTTAGCTCGGCATGCAGGTGATGTCCAACATGCATGAGCTTGAAATAGCGCACGATGACGTCGGGCAAGTGTCCCGCCATCATCGCGCACTTGCGTGATATTATGGCTGGGGGGCACACGCGGGAGTTGGCAGCGCGCCCACCGATAATTAAGAGGACCGTTAAGCCCATTAATAAATTAGTTAAAGTGAATTTTTCCCTGCCCGCCCAACCTTATGTTAGGCGGGCGGGCGAAAAGGCCAAGTGGCCTTTGGATTTTTGAGGAAACTTGTCCACGGCCGGTATGAGGTTTCCGATGTTATTTAAAAATAAAACAAACATTTTTAAATCACATCCTTAACATGTCCCCTCATGTGACAGAGTCACATGAGGGGACGTTAACCTTAATTTTAAAATCTTTATTTTTAATGTTAGGAATCTTCAGCTCCCTGAGGCAGCTCTGTATGCCTTCAGGGAGCTTTCACAGAGCGCACCTGCGCGCATGCGCTGACTTCCGTGATCGCCCTCCTCCCGCCCCCACCCAGGCAGCACTGAGCTATTTCAGCGAGCAATTCATGCTGGCTGCCCGTTAATTGGCCAGTCAGCGTAAACTCGTGGTTGGGGTCCGATCACGGGTGGCAGACCTGCCAGCCGTGCCAACCCGATGAGGGGTAAAACCTCCCCTTTGAGACTTTTGAATAAATCCATCAGCGCTCCATTGGCTCACTCTCCTTCTCAAGACAAGCTTATTCCATGACTATGAATCATGTAATTTTTCTGCACTCCTAGCAGCTTTTGCACTAAGCACTCTAAGGGCAGGTACAGCATAACTGAGTTTTGTAATGAAACTTCCTCTCCACTGCCCCAACTGCATGGGCTGGATTTTCCCATGGCTTCAGAATCCTTTGTCAGGACCAAATGGAGCTCCTGAACACCCACTTTCTGGCAGCGCACCAATGGTGCAGTTTTCCCGGAGGTGGCCTCCTGATTGGCTGCGTCTGTACTCAGTGTCCCATTGAGAATGGTGGGCGGGATCCCAATGCTGCTGACCCAGTCAGAGGGCGCGGCTCTGGAGCCTCAGTAGCCCCACTGGGAGATGTGGACACTGCTGAGGCAGGTCGGGGACCATGGTTGGTGGGGGGGGGGGCGGGGTGGCTGAACACAGAGGTGTCCTCAGAGAGATGGATATAAATTACAAAATATTAGGTGCAAAGCCATTAGGCTCCTTGAATTGAGGGGTAACCTCACCTCTGGTTGTATCATTTGGGCCATGGGTATGGCCTTCCCTGTTGGCAGCCTCGCCTTTTGGGCATGGAGCCTCTAGTTTCGATGGCTGCCCTGCCAGCAGCAGGGAGGCTGTCTCCATGGAGATGATGGCTCCTTCCAGGGTGGGGAAGGGGGTTGGGGGGGGGCGGTGGGTGGTGGGGGGTGATCCTCCAGTGTAAAAATGCTGACAAGTCCTCTAAATTGCAACAAATTGTGGCATTAACCATCTCCAGAGATTGCCTGCCTCCGTGGAACAGGCAGCTTATCCCACTCTCTGCCAGTGGGAATGCATTGGCGGGCTGTGCCGACATGGGTTCCACCTTATTTTCTCATCCCACTCCCTCCCTGCCTCCAAGTCTACTCCCATAGAGCCGGGAAAATTCAGCCCCAGATCCATTCTGAATGACAACCACAGCACTGTGAAACTCCATTCCCCACAACAACTCTCCTTGTGGCCTTTCAGATCAAGAGTGCCAAATTTTTGGAAGTTTTTGTTTTGCTTATGGTCATGCATTCATTACCCTGTGGCTGTCCAAGCTTGTTTCATTCCAAGGACGGAATTTAATGCCCTCCCCCAAAAACAAGTTTGGTGGCTAGGGGCATTCGGCTGGAGTGAGGATGGTGGTTGGGACCCCGCCGACTTCCTGCCTCTGCCCCGATTAAGTTTGTGTCGCGATGACCTGCTTTAGGGCCTCATGCCACCGTCGCTGCTATTTACCCTGAGGCGGGTGGGCTGGGTGGGGGAGCGCTTGCCATGAGGGAAGCCCAAAGGTTGCTTGTCGGCTTCCGGGAGTGGGGAGGGGTCCCTCATTCAAAGGTTTTCAGTGCCTGGTCCAGGGACCTGGCATTGGGAAGGGGAGGCCTGCTGAGTGCACCCCACACAACCCCCACCCCCTGACTTTGCTGCCCGACCTCCCTCCCCCTCCCCCTCCCCCATGATCCTTCCCCTGCGACACCCTCACTCATCAGTGCCTGGGTCCATTGGTGATCCTGAGCCTGGGTTGAGTGTAGTACTGGCAGCAAGCAACACCTCCCTGGTGGCGCTGCTGAGCGTTGAAGAGTTGTCAGCGCCTGATTGGCACTTAATGTGGCGGGCCTTCCCGAAAAGAGGTGACACAGGGCTCTTGCCGGCTCTCCAACCGACAGGCGAGACCCCTGTTGCCTCAGTTAAAAATGACTGCAAGCTTCTTCCAGTTAGCAAACTGCGTGAAATTTTCATCCCATCAGTCTGGCAACTTTCAAACCAGGTCCCAAGGCATAAAAAGATATAATGTTTTCTACTCACTGTGTCTCACACGTCCACCCGTTTCTCTCTTAATTTTTAAAACTAGAATAAGAGAACATCTAGTCAATTTGGTTCATTTTTATAGCATTGTGTGATTGTGGAATGTAGCAGCTTTTCAGAGTTCTTGCCTAAGCAACCTAAGCTGCCATTTTGCACAATAAGGCTATTAGTGCGAAGTGTAACATTATGCAGTCTTTTTCATGATTGAATTTATCATTTACTGCTGATCTAATTAAAAACAACACAAATTTATTTTTTACCTGACATATGCAATCGTCCACTTTGACATTTGGTCTTCTGTAGCAATGTGCAACTTATTCCACAGAAGATTCATCACTGCGGTTTCCCTCGTGGAGAGCAATCGCCACCAGGTCTCCTCACAAGATGGTGCTTCCCAATGAGGACTCCTATCAGAGAAGGCGTCTTCCTTCATGGAGACTCTTATCAAAGAGGGTGTCCCTTTTCAGCAATACAATTTCACTGAGATCCCATTTAACAAAAGGGTGATAAGCATTACAATCAGTACCTCCCTCACACAGAGCGAACCTAACTGTCAATGGCTTTTAAAGTAGAGTGATGGAATTCTCATTATTAATTTTAACATACGTATTTGTCTTTTCAGTCGATGCCATAAAACTCTTGATTCAAGGTGAGCACAGCTGGTATCTGGAAGTTACTGAACATAGCAGGATAAGAAAGCCAAACTAATAGGCACACAACAGAAATGAGGAAGTGGCTAGATGCAAGCACCTTCAGATTAGGCTAGCTCCTTCACCCAATCATTTGCAGGAATCTCCCCAAGCCCACTCTGCTGAATCAGCCAGTGGAAAAGAAAATCTGGACAAAGGGTTAAACAAGACTGCCAATTCACTATTGCTTGTTTTGCACTAATGCCCAAGACTAATTTCATACCAGAGATGCTATCACCCCATTCTGCCATGTACCTTGGACACAAGCTCAGAATGGAAACTCTCAGCGATTTTGTCTCATTTCCCAGACCGGCTATCTTTGGAAGGGGAAGTGGGCAGAAAGTTTCCCTTTGTGTGCAAGTTGTAACCTTTATAAAAAGAAAATACATGGATGCCTTTATTGCATTTGGCACACAAAAAATTTCTCCCCAACTGCTTGGTGTCTCTGAGTGAGTGCCAAGATTGGCATTTTACACTGCAGGTCATGCTCACTCAAAACTAGGTAGAGATTGTCCAAACTATTACAAATCCTTACAACCAATGAAGAGAAGAGACTTTAATTTCATTAACCTAGGCAACATTTGAAGACAGAAGTGATTGAATTCTCCCAGTTGTCCAAACTGAATCATTTCTGCTACTGTTTTTTCAAAAGGAGTCAAGAAAATTAAACCTCGACGGGATTTATTTATCACCGGCATATGGACACAAAGTGAATGCATTTCTTTTTAACAGAGGTTTCTGAAGGGGGCAAAGCCCTGGTGATGACTACCCAGCTACAGCTCCAATCCTATTCCTCATTGAGCAATCAATGGCCAGTGCACAGGCTCTTACCAAGCTTGGGAGGAGTGAAGGAGAAGCTGAGGTAAATTAGGATATAGTGACTAGGTGGTGCCAAGCTTGGCTTTTGACAGCCTAAGGATTGCAAGCTGAGACTTTCATTTCATTAACCTAGGCAACATAACCCAGACAACAAGAAGGTCTGCAGTTTATAGATTCTGGAAAAGGAGTGAAAGAGGAGGAGATAATGTGCTAAGTTTTGATTTCAATAGGCAGACAGGAGAGTGCATAGGAAACTGTACTTGGAGTTTAAGGGGAGCAACAGAGGGAAATTGATAGGAGCAGAGACTATATTATGTAAGAAATGGATTCGGGCTGTGAGCATGAGAGGAGCCAGGTGTGTGCCCACCAAACAATCTGTATAGCTTCTTGTTATGATCCTTGGCCAGACCCCGGGACATGGCGGGGAGATCCAGTTAGGGATCAATAACATTTTGTTTAAAGTAGATAAAAGTTAAGATTCAAGACACCTGCTTTTGGAATAAAACCACAGGATTTTTTTTGAACAAACAAAAACAAGCTTTACTAAACAGATTCAGAAAGATAAAACAATTTAGAATATGTATCTTATACTCTAATATTCAGGGGAAGTATGAAGTCCGATCCCTTGCATTTCTCAATACCCCCACCCAGATGTCTGTCACTTTGTCAGACAACCAACCTCACTGAAACTTAGTCTTTCTAATGAGGGTTTCCAATCTCCACATGTGAAGATCCAGCCTCAGAGTTCTTTCCAAACGTTTCTCTCACCTGGGCGGCTTTAGCAATGGCCCACCTCACGGGATTTTAATCTCGCCTTCCGAAATTCCTTCACCCTGGATTTCCAAGTACACTCAACACTAGCTTACAAGCACACTTTCAAATCTATGCCCATGGCAAGCAGAGCAACACTGTTCCAAAGGGGTACCTCTGCCCATAATATGGAGTCAGTCTGCTAGCTGCAGCTCTTCCTTTAATTTGGAATAGTTTTCTTTGCTCCCTTCTTTTAACTTACTTAACAAAACCTATTCCTGTCCCTGTGTCTGTGACACTTCTGGCTGGCATACTGCCTCAAACTGACTGCCTCAAGAAGAGCTGTTCACTGATCCTTGAACTGATCTGGGGACCTATCAGAACATTCCCAGAGGGTCCCACCCTTGTTATTAGGCAGGACCCAATGGAATAAGCATTGGAACACCCTGTACTTTAAATGTTACAATCCCCACAGACTACTAATTTAACACACAGGGACACCACAATCAATGGATATCATGACATTCTTCCTAAAGCTTTTATGAAGCCAAAGTTATACGTTTTAAGGTGGCCAGGGGTGTCAATGCAATAAAAATAAAACTGCAAGAGCTTTCTAAAAATATTCTCCTTTTGGGGCCATCAGTATTTATTTCTTTTGTCAATGGGTGAATGTGGCAGCCATTTTATATATAGCAATGCCCCAAAAATAGGAAGTTACATGAAGCCCACACTCCACAGATGGAGGGCATGGAAAGGAGGTCGGGTGGTTGATGTGGGTCATTTGGCAAATTGAGTATATGGGATCAGGCTGAGGGTAAAGCATTTATCACATATACTATATTCTGTGGGTAACTTGCACTTCAAGATGAAAATATTTTTAAACACAATGGTGTAGATTTTGAATTTGCCACCTGGGTGTGAAACTGATGTTATAACAGCTAACTTTCATTTCCATTGAAACCAATGCTTTGTATCCAGACAGCAAGCTGAAAATCTACCCAATATCAGCAATGTAACATAAAATAAGATGCCCACAGCAAGGGCTGATGGTTTCACTGCTTTGACTGTTACACCTATACGTGCCTTTCCTCAAGCTTCCTCTCCTCCACACATGGCAGTTGCCTTCCAGTAGCTCACCCAAGCTTCAATTCTTAGGTGTTAAGTGTGACTTGGTAGATCTTCACTAAGTCGAAAGATTGTGGGCTACAATCCCAGCAGAGACTTGAGCATATAATTGATACTGACACTTCAGTGCAGTACTGAGGGAGCATGACACTATTGGAGGTGCAGTCTTTCAGATGAGACTTTAAGCGGACCTCCTCTCTGTCATTGAAAATCCGACAGCATTATTTTGAGGAAGAGCAGGGCAGGCTTGGCCAATGTTCATCCCTTAACCAGTATCACTGAAACATGATGGCCTGGAGTTTGTGGTGAGCTCACCACTGTCCACGAAGTAAGTCTAGCTATCTCTCTGATGAGAATTTCACTGGTACTGCAACTGATTGCAGCATTCTTTACTGGGAATTCCTAGCGTGGAGCAACAGCGATGGCATCAGACTCTCCAAGCAGCCAGACATATCTAAGCATTTTCACAAACCCCTCCAAACAGGTAACTAAAAGCGCTGAAATAAAATCACTTTTTTCAGCAAGCTAATGGAAGATTGGGACATACACATGGAATGAATGTGCAAGGTAAAAAATTCTGAAGAAACACCTTTTTAAAAAAGATTATTGACAAAGATTTCACTTAAAAACCTACTCCACCGTTTAACAATCAATGAATATAGAATTGTATTTTTCGAAGTTAGTTCTGTCAGTCATCAAATATTATTAATCACTTCGCTATTTAGAATCCAGGCCGGAATTTTCCCAGCCCTGTGGCGATAGCTTCGGGGGTGGCGGGGATGGTGTGTGTGTTGAAATTTAGAAAGCAGTGCTTTGGCTCAGCTCCCCAATGTGTTCCTAACTCCGTGGTCTGGATTTTCATCCTTGAGGTGGGTAGAGGGAATCAGGAAAGTTGCTGGCTTGGCACACCCGCCTTGGGAGAAAATACCCACAAAGGCGGGATTTTCATTGCTGAATGCAATGGGGGTGGTGGGGGGACGGAGGGCTGGGTGTAGATTGGAGTTGGGCCAGCCGACCCTGGAAGAAGTCTGGAGGCAGCATCAGGGGCTGCTGGTACCGAGGTGGGTTGTTTAAAAGGACTGCCTCAGTGCTGTGGGACTTTGTCCCGGTGAAAATAAAAACACAAAGGCCCTCAACACCCTCTCTACAGCCTCCAAACACTCCCTATGCCTCGCCCATGCCATCTCATGCCCCCTATGCCAAGGTCAGCCCTCTTACCCACCTCCATGGCCCCTTATGCCCCCTATGCCAAGCTATGGCACTTTCATGCCCATTGATCCACTGTAAACTGTATAGAACCAATGAACCCTACAGTGTATAGTGGTATGTGTAAAGAGAAAGCTTTGAAAAAAAGTTAATTCATTTATAATTTTCTCCTATTTCACTGCAAACTCATAAAAGTTTCAGTCATCCAGGCTCTTTAAAGGATCAATGATAAAAACCATAAGCCCTTGAAACCACTTAACCTGTGTAAACAAACATTGTGAAACTAACAGCACAGATTAGAGAATCTGAGCTGTCAATCAAACAATGCTTTCTCTGGGGCACAGGTGTTTTAGTACTCCAATTGTTGTCTGGGCTCTCAGCCAAGCATACATAATGAGGCTTGGATGAGTGTTGAGACATCCATTAAGTTTGCTGAAACAGCTGCTCTTCACCTGCCTGAGCAGCACTCACTTTTCCCATTGGGACTGCTGTCCAGCCCTCCCTCCCTTTGGCACCCCTGATTGGCTCTTCCTTTGACATCCCTGATTGGCCCATCCTCCCTCCAGTGCCTCTGATTGGCCCTTCCTTCGGCACGTCTGATTCCCTCTCCTGCAACCATGCGTCGTACGCCATCTCTAATTGGACAACGTATGCAGGGGCGGCCAGTTGATTGGCCATAATGAAAACAGAAAATGCTGGAAAAGCTCAGCAGGTCTGGCAGCACCTGTAGAGAGAGAGGCAGAGTTAACATTTTGAGTCCATATGACTTCTCTGGAACAGGCCACCTTCCTTAAAATTAAGCCCAAGGGCTCACCACATAATTGTGTGGACTCAGAACCCAGAAATAGACCTAATCTTGGGTCCCCCCCCCCCCCACAGCTGCTATAAAATCCAGGCCCCAGGTGCACCTGATTGAACAAGATGTGGCTTTTTCAAGGGTTTCAAATGGCAATGTTGGGGGTAGGGAAGCTAAAGTTCTCACTGATTTCAGTGATGATAGGCCACAGCACAGCCTCTGTCGGAATCCTTTGTGACAGATTGCGATTCAGGATTTCCTCGCTAAACTCTGCATGACCCATATTGTGAAGTTGCAGTCAGTTTCAGAGAGGCAGTAAAGGCAAAAGCTGACAGTTCATTGCCAAATTGCAGTCTACCCCCACCCTCCCTCCCCTGCAAAATCCAGCCCATTAACTGGACATTATTTCATTGCTTTGAACTTGCTGTGCGCAAATTGATTGCTGTGTTCCTCCACACTACAGTGGGGACTACACTTTAAAGGCTCCCTCATCAGCGGTAAAGTGCCTAGGGATGTCCTAAGGTCATGAAAACCCATTGAAAACCTAAGCTTTTCTTTCTTTGACATGTGAACTTAGACAGTGACTAGCAACATGCAGACACCTTCATCCGGGCATTACAGTGGACTTAACCAACATCTGTAGATACTTTCCTTGCAACAGATAGAAATGGCAATAATGACTGACTTGATCAACAAGCGAGTCAAGGGCTATGGGGGCAGCTGATAGGAAAGTGGAGTTGAGGCCACAATCAGATTAGCCTCGATCTTATCGAATGGTGGACCAGGATTGAGGGGCTGAATGGCCTACTCCTGCTCTTAATTCTTGTGTTTATATAGCCACTTCACTATCCCCAGCCCAGAGATGCTGAAGGCAATTGTAACGCCTTCTACCAATAGCACAGTTAAGATCAGCTAACCTGGCACAGACCTGGTATCAAGCATATGTCCATATTTGTCTCGTTTACATGTGGTAATGGCTTTTTCATCTGTGGAACTTTTTTCAAGAAAAGCTGGCACATAGGTCCAAAGTATGACTGTATTCCCGCCTGAGAATCCAGTCCAAAGCCTGGAACACCACTGATAGGTGAGCAGAATTTGGCTGCTCAACGGGAAGAATATTAGAAAGATCCATACTATTGCTGGTAATTGCTTGCCCAATGCAATATTTAAAGAAACATTAATGCCTCATTAGGAAGCCTAAATCCTGGAAGAATCGCGAATGCCTGATTCCAGCAACCCTGCCAGCCCATGCTATGATATGAGATAATATCATTGCCCTGGGAACTTTTCCAATGTGCTGTTTGTGTTTTTATTAAGACTGAACTGAAATGTTCCCCTGATGCTGCAGAGATAAAGTCATTGCCTTCACTCAGCAAAATGCATACAAGCAAAGGCCCAGGTTTGATCCCTATTCAGTGCTGAATTAGCTGAACATTATAATAGTTCATGCACCAACCCAACAAAATGTAATTCATTATGTGACCTGCCTTAATTAAAGGGACAGGTTTTCCTTGCTCGGATTTGGGGGTGAAATAATTACCTGGGCTCAGGCAGGGAGGATTGCCTGACCCCGATAGAGGTTGCCCAGGCCAGAATATTGCTGTCAGCGAGCGGGGGTGAGCCTGACACACTGATGCGTAAAATGACTCGAGATGACATCGGGCGGGTGTCCCAACGTCATCATGCGTCATTTCGATCTTTCATTCGGCGGGCGCATGCCCGTCGATCTGTCAATGACTTGTTAAGGCATTACAAAAGCCAGCAGGCTTATTAACAGTGCTGCCCATCCAACCTTAAGGTTGGCGGGCAGGTGAAAAGCCCAAGCGGCCTTAGGAAACCTCATCCACGGGCGGGATGGGGTTTCCTGAAGGTTTTATAAAATAATTGAATAAATTTTGCTACACTGACAAGCATGTCCCAGCTCATCTGACACTGTCACATGAGGGGACATGTTTAAATAATTTTTTACTTTATTTATAACAAGATTTTTTTATCAACTTAATTTCCCTGAGGCAGCTCCGTACCTCAGGGAGATTTTTGCGGTCCTTGGCACGCATGTGCGAAAGAGTGCAGGCCCCAACTCTCCCTCTCCCCCCTGCCCACACAGGTAATGCTGTGTGCTACTAGCTGCACATTATGCTGGGCAGGCCTTAATTGGTCTGCCCACGTAATATGGCGGCACACAGTCGATCGCTGCCCATGATCGGCTCCGCTCCTGCCCAGCCCGCTCGATATAGGTAAGATTCAGCCCCAGGCTTCTGTCCACAGGTGTATTAAGTAGGTGACACACAGGTTTGTTTGTGGCCACATATTTCATCACCTTTACAATGATTCTGGCACGTCAGCTTGAGAAAGAGTCACTGTTACCCAATGACAGAATTACCCCAGGTTTAAGGTGTTAGCTGTAGCTGCCTAACAACTTAAGTGTTTGAGACAATTCCTTAATAGGGGTGATAATAGGTGCAGGAAATAAGCAAATCACATCAAATGAGTATTTTCTGTTACTACATGTTACACTATAAGCAAAGAAACACTCTCAGGAGGAGAAGCATGTAAGGGGTCTTGTGGATTCACTTCAACAAAGGCAGAGAGCTGAAAACACAGGAAACTTACAGCACAGTAGGAGACTATTCAGCCCATTATATCTGTGCTGGCTAAAAAAAAACTATCCAACCTAATCCTACTCTCCAGTTCTTGGTCCATGGCCCTGTAGGTTATAGCACTTCAAGTGCATATCCAATTGGTTTTTGTTTCTGCCTCTACCACCTTTTCAGGCAGCAAGTTCCAGATGCCAACCACCCTCTGGGTGAAAAAAATTCTCCTCAAATCCCTTTGAATCCTCTTACCAATTACTTTAAGGATGACATTTTGTGGCCCCTCCCACCGGCAGGATTTTCTGGTCCCGCCCAAGTCAGTGGACTTTTGAACGACTGACCACATTTTCTGTCCCTGCCGCCTCATGACGGGGCCATAAAATTCCACTCTAAATGTTTGCTACTGTTGTACAGGGCATTGGTGAGACCACATGTGGAGTGTCTGTGTTCAGTTTTGCTCTCCATACTTAAGGGAGGACATAATTGCATTAGAAACAGTTCAGAGAAGGTTCACTTGACTGATTCCTGGCATGGGATTGTTGGGGGTCGGGGTAGTGGGGGTTAATTTATGAGGGAAGTTTATACAGGTTGGGCCTGTACCCATTGGAGTTTAGAAGAATGAGAGATGATCTTACAAAAACATGTAAGATCCTGTTGGGTGGGGGGTGCTTGACAGAATGGATACTGAGAGGATGTTTCCCCTCATTGGAAAGACTGGAACTAGGGGACATAATTTAAAAATAAGGGATCTCCCATTTAAAATGAAGATGATTTTTTTTTTCGCTCAGCAGGTTGTGAGTCTGTGGAGCTCTCTTCCCTTGATAACGGGGGCAGGGTCATTGAATATTTGTAAGGCAGAGGAAGATGGATTCTTGACTAACAAGGGACTCAAAGGGTATCGGGGGTAAACAGGAAAGTGGAGTTGAGGCCACAATCAGATCAACCATGGTCTTATTGAATGGCAGAGCAGGCTTGAGAGACTGAATGGCCTACTCTTGCTCCTAATTCATACGTTTGTATTTTAAATCTATGCCGGTTATTGACCTTTCTGCTAAAGGGAATAGGTCCTTCCTATCCACTCTATCTCGGCCCCTCATGATTTTATACACATCAATTAAGTCTCTCCTCAGCTTATTCTGTTCCAAAGGAAACAATCCATCCAATCTATCCTCATAGTTAAAATTCTCCATTCCTAGCAAAATCCTCATATACCTCCTCTGTAACCTCTCTAGTGCCTGCTTGTAATTCAATGACCAGAACTATACACAGCACTCTAGCTGCAGTCTAACTAGTGTTTTAAACAGTTCTAGCATAACCTCCCTGCCCTTATACTCCGTCTCAGCCAATAAAGGAAAATATTCCATGTACCTTCATAGTCACATTATCGACCTGTCCTGCTCCCTCCCAAAATCCTTGGACATACACTCCAAGGGCCCTCTGTTCCTCTACACTTCCCAATATTGGAGACTGAAACGAACTTCTAACATTGCAGTGGGTTGGCCTCATTGTATATTGGCTAACCTGGTCAAGGCTGAAAGGATGTTGAGGGGATGTTTCCCTTTGTGGGAGAGACTAGAACAAAATTTATAATTTACAAAAATAGGGGACAAAATTTAAAAATAAGGAGTCTTCCATTTAAGATGAGATGAGGAGAATTTTTTTTCTCTCAGAGGGTTGTCAGTCTGTGAAACTTGAATAAGGGCTTGGACTTATTCCAACACTGAGTAACCCTGTGAGGGTTTCTGAAGGTGACTGACTGCTGAGGCTATTTTCTTCCAGTAAGTTTGGATCAGGCCAATCCTGGATCTCTTTCCTCAGACTTCCTCTACCTACCGCACCACTGGGATTTCCCTCTCTCCCCAGGGATTAGCTCCAAATAGTGGGTGCAAGTAGCAATGGGAGTCTGCTGGCAATATTGAAACTAATTTTGATTGGAGAGGGGAACTAGCTGCAACTAGTGGATGAAAGAGCAAGCCCAGTGAGTTTCTGGTGGAAAACTAGTTGTGAACTGGTCATGGATGAAAATGTAGCCTGATGTGTGCTGGTGATCCCAATATAGGTCACATGGGGTGAGCCCCATGATACATGTGGTGCACTACGTTCTGAAAGAATGCTGCTCAAGCTGACTTTCCAATCACTCAATCTCTCCAAGGTGCTGTTCAGGATGTTAGAACCATTTAAAATAGAGGCCCGAGCATTTCAAATGGTGGGGTTTCCCTTTCAGTCATCTGAAGAGATGGTGTGGAATGCACCTCACTGACTCTGACTGCTGTGCAGCCATTTCACGCTTGAATGAGCATTAATTGGCTGCAGATGGGACTTCTGCCCCTCACTCAGGAGTTTTTTTTACATTTCTTATTTACAAAGAATATCTTAATCCACAACAGTTACAAACACATATATACACAGATCATGTGATTAAAGATTAAAGTCTCTGAGGTGGTTTTCTGATTCGGTTAGAGCAGCATAAGCTCTACAACTTGAGATTCTTCCACTGGATCGACCTGATCAAGAACTGCAGCATCAGGTCATCCTTAGACAATGACAGTTCAGGATTAGGTAATTCAACAGGGACATCAGGTATGTCTATTCTAGGTCAATTTGTCACCTCAGGGATTAAAGGTTCGACATCAATTACAGGCAGAATGATTGGTTGTTGGAGTGTCTTTCTACTCCTTAGATGATCCACATGTTTTCGAACAATCCGGTCTTCCACTTCCACTTGGTATGTCAAAGGTCCAGTTTCAGAGACAATTATACCAGCTACCCAACTGGGACCATTTTTAAAATTTCGCACAAAAACTGTCTCCCACAATAAACCTTCGAGCTTTGCTTTGAATATCATGATTCACTTTCTGACTACTCTGGTTCTTCTCTACCTTCCCCTCTAAGTTTGGAAACACCAGACATAACTTTGTACGAAGGCAGCATTTCATCAGTAATTCAATTGGTGTTGAATCCATAGTTGCATGAGGAGTCGTACGATAATTGAGAAAAAAATGTGAAATTTGAGTTTCTAAAGTACCTTTGGATATCTTCTTCATTCCTGATTTGAAAGTTTGCATTGGTCTTTCTGCTAACCCACTGGATGAAGGATAATATGGTGCTGTTTTAATATGTTCAATTCCATTTTAACTCATGAATCTCTGAAATTCCATACAAGTGAAGGCAGTACTGTATATGAAACAATGCCTTCTGGTAGGCCATGTATACAAAAACATTGGCGCAGCTTTTCAGTAGTTGCACACAAATGTCGGTGATCTAACTTCATATAATCCATCCATTTAAAATGGGCACTGATGATCAATAAAAATGGACGTACATAGTCTATACGTAGTCTAACCCAGGGTCGACCAGGCCACTCCCACGGATGCAGTGGAGCTAAAACGGGTTACTTCTGCTGTTGCTGACACTAAAGACAGTGCTTAACCATTCTTTCAATATCACTGTCTATGCCTGGTCATGAGACATAGCTTTGTGCAAGCATCTTCAGTTTCGATAAGCCTGGATGCGCACTGTGAAGCTCTGTCACGTGTGGTTCTCTTCTGTGTAAAAGGACGGGCGACTCTTGATCCCCACAACAAGATTCCATCTTGACAACTTAACTCAGTTTTATTGGCATGGAATTGTCTTATCTCTACAAAGACTGTGAATTCGACCATCCTTACAATACCTGGTCTCGGACATTTTACAAAATTGGATACCGATTTGTCAAATTCTTTATTTGCTTCACACAGACTGGTGAAGAGTCCAAGAAATTCAACACAAGCACAATTTCTTGTGACATTGGAGCATGTACAATGCTATCTGGTAATGGAAGATGACTAAGTGCATCTGCATTTGCAATATGCACATCAGGACGGTGCATAAAGGTATACTCATACACCAATAAAATTAAAGTCCATGTTGGATTCTAGCTGAGGCTATCAGCAGAATGGCTTTATCCTCACTAAATAAACATATTAGTGGTTTATGATCCAACACTATGGTGAAATGTAGTCCATGCGGATACTGATGAAATTTCTTTATTCCAAATATTACTGACAGACCTTCCTTTCCAAGTTGTGAATAACCCTTCTCAGCTGCAGAGAGGGTTCTGGAGAGATAGCCAATTGGCCTTTCGGGACCATCTTCCACCTTGTGTGACAAATTGTTCCCACACCGTGGGGAGATGAGTCACAGGTTAATATTAATTCTTTTGTTGGGTCATAATTTACTAGTAGACATGATATGAAGGCTTCTTCTTGTTGCACTTTCCATGACCAATGATGATTCTTTTTCAATAGTAAGTGTAAAGGTCCTAACACTGTTGACAAGTTTGGCAAAAAAGTGATTGTAATAATTTATCATGCCCAAAAAAGATTTGAGTTCAGTGACACTGGTAGGAGAGGGTACCTCTTTGATTGCTCTGACTTCCTTCCCTACTGGATGCAACCCCTGGGCATCCACTCGGTGATCCAAATAAGTGACTTCAGTCGCTTAGAATGTGCATTTCTCTTTCTTCAATCATGCACCAGCTTCCAGAAATCTCCTCAACACCATCTTCTAAGTTGGGCAAATGTTCGGCTTCTGTTGATCCTGTGACCAGGACATCATCCAGGTACACTACTTTTCAGGGAAGCCCTTGCAATAGGCTTTCCATGGTCCTTTGGAGGATTGCACAGGCAGGTGATACACCAAGGGATAGGCGTGTATACTGGTGCAGGCCCTTGTGCGTGCTGATGGTTACATACCCTCTAGAAGTGCTGTCCACCTCTAGCTGTTGGTATGAATGGCTCATGTCCAGTTTGATATAGCAATTTCCTCCAACAAGCTTAGTGCACAGATCTTCAATCCTCGGGATTGGATATTTATCTAATTTAGCAGCCTTGTTCACAGTTAATTTGTACTCTACAAATGCAAATAGTTTGTTCTGGTTTCATCACAAGGACTATGGGTGCTGCCCATTCTGAAAATTGCACTGGCTGGGTGAAGCCCAGCTTCTCTAAGTGGCACAGTTCTGCATCCATCTTCTCCTTTAGGGCATAGCGCACAGGTCTGGCCTTATAGAACCAGGGTGTCCCCTCTGAATCTACACATATTTTTGCTTGTAGGCCTTTTATCCTTTCCAACTCGTCACGAAATATGCTGTTGTACTTCCTTAACAGCTCAGGAATTCCTCCTGTTCTCACTTGACAAATTTTGGACCAGTTGAGCTTAAATTTTCATAACCAATCACAGCCCAGAAGACTAGGTCCTGCACCTTTACAATGATCACTGGCAAGCTGGGTTGTCTGTTGTCTAAAGGACACATGTACAGTGGCGATGCCTTTTACCTGTATTGACTCTCCAGTGTATGTCTTCAGCTGAGCCGTAGTTTGCTCCAGATGCAGTGGATGGGTACCTTCATTTAGGTATTTAAAGATGTGTTCTTCCACAACTGTGGTTGAGGCTCCCATGTTTACCTCCAAGACTAGAGGCTTCCCATTCACTTGAAGGGTAATGGTGATTGGTTCAGTTTTACTGCTTTGACATTGTATAGGGAATAGATATCAGGATCAGCAGCTTCTGGTTCAGTTATGTTGTGCACTTCAATCATCTTGGTCTGCTGTCTGATTGGCTGTCTCCATTTCACCGTGCATCACTTTATTACATGCCCTTTTTGTGGCAGTAGTGGTATTCTGCCTCCTTAAATCTGCAGATTTCCAGTACATGGTTGCCCCCACATTAGTAACAGATTAATTTCTGAATCCCTGGTGACATGCCTCCATTATGCCTTTTTTGTTTTTTGAGCATTAGACACTGGATCCTGCATCAGGGCTGTCTCTCTGCTTTTCATTCCATGCCCGACTGTATGTTCCTGCCCCAACTGAAGTACAGCGCCACGTTGCACACTCTGTAAAGCCTGCGAGCCCCTCTCCATTGCTATCGTTATTTTCATGGCATGCTTCAAATCAATATTAACTTCTGCAAATAAATAGCACTGAATGGCATAGTCATTTACACCACAAACCAACCGATCCCTCAACATGTCACTGAGTGTATCTCTGAAGTCACAGTGCTCAGTCAACTGTTCTAACTTTGCAATATACATTGCGATGGACTCATCTGGGGCCCTTACTCTGGAGTTGGACTTAAACCTTTACATAATTACTCATGGCTTTGGCTGAAAATGCATCTTCGTGAGATCTACCAGTTCATGAAAAGATTTAGCATGCGGGGCTGTCAGACTATGGATGAGGTTAAAAGTCTTGCTACCATAGACACTTAAAATAATTGCTTTCTGCTCCTCCTCCGCTATTATTTCATTTGCCATGAAATAAAAACCTAAGCGGTCTATATACCGGCTCCAGTCTTCCATGGATAAGTCATAAAGGTTGATTCTGCTGAAGAGTGACATGACTGGTGAGCATACTTTTCTTTCTTTCCTTAAGAATTGATGTACTCATATTCACAAGGCGAGATGCAGCGTTGGAGTTATTTATCCTCATCGCCAATTGTGATAAACTTGATGTACAGACAGATTTCTGACTTGAAACAGATAACTTTATTACAGAGCTCGTTTAGAAGCTACATGATTGAATCAGGTCCACGACTTAAAAGCTTCGCCCCTTAAGATTACCCAAGCTTTGGGCTCATTTGTCAGTACAATCATGTGACCCCTAAAGGTAGTAGGAAAGGTTATACCTACAATCACTACATGTTGTGATATTGGAAGCAGCTTTTGATGTTTCTTAGCGACTGATCACTACAAACAGTCATCCGTATAATGGGATTATTCTGTATCTATTTACTTGCATTTCTGCTTCAACCACTGCACAACAATTCCTGCTGGAAGTGAGACATGGTTGAGGACACAATTGGATTTGCTTCCCAGTCGGATAGCCTTCCAACACCAAAAGAAAAGGCCAACAAAGGAGTCAACATCTCCAAAAGAAATTGTGGCGGGGGTGGATAGGAGGAAATTGGAAAGGAAAAAGGTAAGATAAAAATAATTGAGTAGCTCCAAGAGAAGGAATACTTATTGATCTCAATCACTTGATTGGAGGAATGAAAGAAAATCAAAGATGGAGCTGTCCCCATAGGACTCTTATGTCAATCTAATGTCTGGTTTCGTGCACTTTTTCTCTCCACTGGCAAAGTGGAATTTGGGCCCACTTCACCGCTAGTTTTCCCACTTTCAAAGTTCCCATACCTCCTACTGCTTGACAGATATGGCTTGCTCAGTGATGGGTTACAGGTGTTGGGAATTCCAACTGAGAAATTAGCATAAAGTTGTTTCTAAAAAAGCAGCCAAATTGACTCTCACACAAAAATCTGTTGTGCTGATACTATTGGCATCATGAGGTTGCTGGAAACATCATCGCACATTCCTCTGTTTATTAACATGTTCTTTGATATGTGTTACCATGGTGCCACCACCTCTTAATTTTTTCTCTCAAGTTTCTCCTTCTTCCTGAAGGTCATGTCTGAGCCTTGTCAGTGATTGGCTTGATCCAGCCATGAGCAGTGGTCAGAAGTTTGGAACTCTAGACAATAGCCCTTTCCTGCCCCAAGGGACCCTAAAGCCAATTGTAATCCCCATAGCACTGCTCAGGCTGTTGGTTAAACTTGGGATCTTTTTGGCTTCTATGGGTCATAGGTAGTCATGTCTTGATGACCAGGACAAGTGATGCTTTTTAACAGCACATTGAATAATTCCACAAACTTTAAAATGAGAGCTTTTTACTTCTGTAGGGAAAGTTGCCAGCAAAGCTCAAGGTTGCCAATAGTGAAAGCTTGTTAGAGAGCAAAACTTCTCGCAGCTATTGGCTGATTCTGGCTCCATAGTTCATATGTCAGAATATGAAAATCCCAGTAGGATCCACCCCTACATATTTCACCTCCCAGGTCCTTACTGGAACCATGTGCAATCTCACAATCTTTCCAACTCGGCCTCCATTTAGCAGGCTCTCACTTCACACTCAGTCATTTTGGCCTTTGAGTCACATTCACCAGCAGCTGTATTCCATCCGACAATCATGGATTTGGTCAACACTGACAAAGCTCACGTCAAAGAACCCTTCCTCACTCAGGTCAAGGCACTTCTAATGGCAAGAGAGCCATTCTCTGTTCCCTTTATTAAACAACAACACTGGGCTCTGGTAACACTCAAATAGCACAATAGGTTTTATCCAATCCACAATCCCTTGTCCTTCCTGTCTTCAGCTCTCTGCTCTTTCCAATTAGATAACACACACAATAATACAATCTTTGTCCTATTGTCAGAGGCATGCTTTCAACACCAAGATCTGTTCAAACACTGCCAAACAGAAAACACAGGATGATCCAGCCCCATTGCAATAGCTTTCTATTTCCCCTTTGCTTCTTAGCTGTTCATCCACAGGCAACCACAGATCAAATGGGCATTTGTTGGAACATAATGATGCCATAATCAGGAAACCACTAAATACTCCAACTGAGTACTCCCCAACACATTTTAGTTTTAAAGGGGCATCACACAAAAGAAAATACAAGAATTTTCTAGCACACATGTAATCACACTGTGCGCCAGTATTGTCAGTAACACATTCCACTCCAATATCACCTTGGAGAAACTCTACCCTAATATCACCATAGAGGAGAATTTTCCGCTCATCGGGCGGATACGTGCCTGCCCGACCGAGCGTAAAACGATGCGCGATGACGTCAGGTGAGTGTCCCGACGGCATCACGCACTCGGTCTATATAACGGGCGGCGGGCACGCACCAGAGTCAGCAGCACACTCGCCGACAATTAAACGGCTATTAAGGCCATTAAAAGGATAATAGAATGAAATTTTTTGCTGCCTGTCCAACCTTATGGTTGGCGAGCAGGTGAGAAGGCCAAGTAGCCTTTGTACTTTTTAGGAAACCTCATTGACAGGCAGGATGAGTTTTCCAACAGCAAATAAAAATAAAAATTTTTTAAAAATTTAATTAGTATCATGTCCCTGCTTATGTAAGAGAGCCACGTGAGGGCACATGTTTTATAACATTTTAGAAATCTTTATTTTTAATTTTCAAAACTCTTCATCTCGCTGAGGCAGCTCTGTGCCTCAGGGAGCTTTTCCAGCATGCACCCACAAGCATGCATGAAATTCGCACTCGGCCTCCACCCCTCCCCAGACAGGCAGCACTGAGCACTGCTGCTCGTGTTTCACCCTGGCCAGGCCTTAATTGGCACACCAGCATGAAACCTCAGTCCAGCCCCAATTGCAGGAGGCGGGCAGGTACCCGACTACCTCTGCACGAACCCACCTGATGAGGGAAAAATCCTCCCCTGGGGAAAACTCCACTTCAAGATCACCATGGGTAAACTCCACTCCAATATCACCTTAGGGAAACTCCACAACAATATCGCCATTGGAAAACTACACTCCAATATCACGATGGGGAAACTCCACTCCAATATAAACATGGGGAAACTCTACTCCAATATCACCGTGGGGAAACTCCACTCCAATATCACCATGGGGAAACTTTACTCCAAAATCACCATGGGGAAACTCTATTCCAATATCGCCATGGGGATACTCCACTCCAACATCTCCATGGGGAAACTCCACTCCAATATCATCATGGCAAAACTCCACTCCAATATCACCATGGGGAAACTCTACTCCAACATCACCATGGGGAAACCCCATTCCAATATCTCCATAGGGCAACTCCACTCCAATGTCAGCATGGAGAAACTCAACTCCAATATCTCCATGGGGAAACCTCACACCAATATCACTATGGCGAAATTGCACACCAATATCACCATAGGGAAATTCCATTCCAATATCACCATGGAGAAACTTTACTCCAATATTATCATGAGGAAACTGCACTCCAATATAACCATGGGGAAACTAAACTCCAACATCACCATGGTGAAAATCCACTCCAATATCAGCATGGGGAAACTCCACTCCAATATCACTATGGGGAAACTCCACTCCAATATCACCATGGGGAAACTGCACTCTGTCGCTGGACCTGAGGGGGCAACAGGAAGTGGGTGTCAGGGAGACTCATGAGTCTCTCATAATGAAACACTTCAGCTAAGGATCTCAGGGACTTTGATCAACAACATTTGAGCTCTTGCAGTCTTCCAATCTGTGTACATACATTTTAAGTGAATGTAGCCAAGACCAACAATGCTTATTTCTTTGCTGAGGAGACCTGTGGGGAAGATAGCTGACTCGAAGATTACCAGAAAGCCATGGGCTAGATGCTTTTCATACCACCACCCATGAGACCCCTCATAGCAATGCCATAAACTTTCTTGGTCAAAAGTAGTTAATAAAGATCCTGAGCACAGTTTCTCACACATCAAGATAAAGTAAAGGAACATCTCCTATGACCCATGTGCACCTGTAGTGATTATTAAACTCCACTCCAATAGCACCATGGGGAAACATTACTCCAATATCACCATGGAGAAAATCCACTCCAATATCATCATGGGGAAACTCCACTCCAATATCACCATGGGGAAACTCCACTCCAGTATCACCATGGGGAAACTCTACTCCAATATCATGATGGGGAAACTCCACTCCAATATCTCCTTGGGGAAACCGGACTCCAATATCTCCATGGGGAAATTGCATTCCAATATCACCATGGGGAAACTCTACTACCATATCTCCTTGGGAAAACTGCACTCCAATAACAGCATGGGGAAACTCCACTTCAAAATAACCATGGGGAAACTTTATTCCAATATCAAACTAGGGAAACTCCACTCCAATTTCTGCATGGGGAAACTGCACCCCAAAATCTCCATGGGGAAACTCCACTCGAATATCACCATGGGGAAACTCCACTCCAATATCACCATGGTGAAAATCCACTCCAATATCAGCATGGGGTAACTCCAATATCACAATGGGGAAACTCCACTCCAAAATCTCCATGGGGAAACCGGACTCCAATATCTCTATGGGGAAACTGCCCTCCATTATCAGGAAGGGGAACTCTACTCCAATCTCACCATGGGGAAACTCTACTCCAATATCAGCATGGGGAAACTCTACTCCAACATCACCATGGTGATACTCCACTCCAATATCTCCATGGGGAAACTGCACTCCAATATCTCCATGGGGAAACTCCACTCCAATATCATCATGCGGAAACTCCACTCCAATATTACCAGGGGGACACTCTACTCCATTATCATCATGGGGAAACTCCACTCCAATATCACCATGGGGAAACTCTACTCCAACATCACCATTGGTAAAGTCCACTCCAATATCTCCATGGGGAAACTGCACTCCAATACCAGCATGGGGAAACTCTACTCCAATATCACCATGGGAAACTCTACTCCAAAATCCAGCATGGGAAAACTCTATTCCAATATCACCATGGGGAAACTGTACTCAATATCAGCATGGGGAAACTCTACTCCAACATCACCATGGGGATACTCTACTCCAACTTCACCATGGGGAAACTCAATTCCAATATCACCATGGGGAAACAGCACTCCAATACCTCAATAGAGCAACTCCACTTCAATATCCCCATTGGGAAACTCCACTCCAATATCACCATGGGGAAACTTTACTCCAATATCACCATGGAGAAACTCCACTCCAATATCATCATGGGGAAACTTTACACCAATATCACCATGGGGATACTCCACTCCAATATCTCCATGGGGAAGCTCCACTCCAATATCACCATGGGGAAACTGCACTCCAATATCACCATGGGGAAACTCCACTCCAATATCACCATGGGAACACTCCACTGCAATATCACCATGAGGATTGGAGTGGTGATATTGGAGGCTCCACAAATACCCCCATTCTCAATGATGTGGGAGCCCGGCACCTCAGTACACAAAATAAGGCTAAAGCATTTGCCATAAACTTCAGCTAGAAGTGCCGAATGGATGGTCCATCTCAGCCTCCTCCCTAGGTCCCCAGCATCACAGATGCCAGTCTTCAGCCAATTCAATTCACTCCACATGCTATCAAGAAACATGCTGAAGGTGCTGGATACTGCAACAGCTATGGGCCTTGACAATATTCCGGCAATAATACTGAAACCTTGTGCTCCAGAACTTGCCGCCCTCCTAGCTAAGCTCTTCCAATACAGCTACAACACTGGCATCTACCCAGCAATGCAGAAAATTACCCATGTGTGTCCTGTTCACAAAAAGCAGGACAAATCCAACCCTGTCAGTTACTGCCCCATCTGTCTCAATTGTTAATAAACTGATGGAAGGGATCATCAACAATGCTATCAAGTGGCACTTATTTACTAATAGCCTGCTCACTGATGCTCAATTTGGGTTCTGTCAGGGTCGCTCAGCTCCTGATTTCATTACAGTCTTGGTTCAAACATGGATAAAAGAGCTGAACTCCACAGCTGAGGTGAGATTGACTGCCCTTGACCGAGTGTAGCATCAGGGAGCCCTAGCAAAACTGGAGTCAACAGGAATCAGGAGGAAAACCCACCGCTGGTTGGAGTCATACCTAGCACAAAGGAAGATGATTGTGGTTGTAGGAGGTCAATCATCTCAATTCCAGGAAATCACTGCAGGAGTTCCTCAGGGTAGTGTCCTAGGCCCAACCATCTTCAGCTGCTTCATCAATAACCTTCCTTCCATTATATGGTCAGAAGTGGGGATATTCGTTGATAATTGCACAATGTTCAGCGCCATTCACGGTGCGTCAGATACTGAAGCAGTCCATGTCCAAATGCAGCAAGACCTGGACGATATCCAAGCTTGTACTGACAAGGGGCATGTAACATTCATGCCACACAAGTGTCAAGCAATGACCATCTCCAATAATAGAGAATCTAACCATCGCCCCTTGACATTCAATGGCATTACCATCGCTGAATCCTCCACTATCGGCATCCTGGGGTTTACCAAAGACCAGAAACTGAACTGGACTAGCCATATAAATACTGTGGCTGCAAGAGCAGGTCAGAGGCTAGGAATCCTGTGGTGAGTAACTCACCTCCTGACTCCCCGCAGCCAGTCCACCTTTTACAAGGCACAAGTCAGGATTGTCATGGGATACTCTCCATTTGCCTGGATGAGTGCAGCTCCAAAAACACTCAAGAAACTTGACACCATCCAGGACAAAGCAGCTTGTTTTATTGGCACCCCATCAACAAACATTCATTCCTTCCACCACCACAGTGGCAGCAGTGTGTACCATCTATAAGATGCACTACAGGAACTCCAAGCTTCCTCAGACAGCACCTTCCAAGCCCATGACCACTCTCATCTAAAAGGACAAGGGCAGCAGGTGCATGGGAACACCACCACCTGGAAGTTCCCATCCAAGCTACTCACCATCCTGACATGGAAATATATCGCAGTCCTTCACTGTTGCTGGGTCAAAATCCTGGAACTTCCCCCCTACACCACATGGACTATAGCGGGTCAAGAAGACAGCTTACCACCACCTTCTCAAGACAGTTGTGGATGGGCAATAAATGCTGGCCTAGCCAGTGATATCCACATCCCATAAATGAATTAAAAAAAATATTGGAGTGGAGTTTCGCTATGGGGCTGTCCCTGCGCAAATCACCCACCTCCACTCTCACATGCCGCCACCCTCAACCCCTTGCTGGGGCCAGTCTGACTGGCTCCAGTGACCCTCCTGATCATGCTGTGTGGATGTTGGTGTCAATTTTTGACAGCTGCAGCCCCATCAGTGGCCACCACCTCCAGTGTTATTGCTGACACTGAAGAGGTAGGCAACTCTGTGATGGCTCCCATCTTTTAAAGGTATGGGAACCCTGCACTAGTCCAGAATGCCAAATAATGTGGCCAAGTTTCCAAGTCAAATGGCCGAGGCAGTGTTGCTCCTGCTTTCCAGCCTGGGGCGGGGGCCATTGTTGTGTTGACAAAATTGAGCCCTATGATTCTCAGACCTCTTTCCTGATTTGTCTCTGTCAATATCATAGAATCATACAGCACATTAGGAGGCCATTCAACTCAATGTGCCTGTGCCAGGTCTTTGGAAGAGCTACCCGATTCACCCTACACACCTATTTTTAACATATAGCTTCATAAAGTTTCCTTTTTGAGTACGTATAAAATTCTCTTTTGAAAGTTACCATTGAGTCTGCTTTCACCACCATTTCAGGCAGTGCATTGCAGATCATAATTCACTGTGTAAAAATATTTCTTCTGATCCCTCCTTTGGTTATTTTGTTAATTCCCTTAAATCTGTACCTCATGCCAATGGAAACAATTTCTCCCTATCAGGTCTACCAAAAACCTTCATCACTGTGAACATCTCTATTAATCTCCACTTAATTGTTTCTGCTCTAAGGAGAAAAATCCCAGCTTCTCTGATCTCTCCACACATGTGAAATCCTTCATTCTTGGTACCATTCCAGTAAACCTTCTCTGCACCCTCTCCAAGGCCTTGTCATCTTCCTAAAGTATAGTGCCAAGAAATGGATGCAGGCCTCCAGCTGAGGTCTAAGCAGTGATTTATAAAGGTTTAGCATCACTCCCCTGCTTTTGTAATCTGTATCTCCATTTATAAAGCCAAGGATCCTTAGGACATTATTCTCAACTTTTCCTGCCACTTTCAAAGATTTTTGTATGTGAACCCCCTCGGGTCTCTATTTCTGCACCCCTTTGAAATTGCACCATTTTGTTTATATTGCCTCTCATCGCTTTTTTTTTCAAAAATGAATCGCTTCATAATTCTCTGCTTTAAATGTCATCAGCCATGTGATTTCACTAGACTGGCTACGTGCTCGCAAGCTCTGCTATTATCCTCTACACTATTTACTACATTTCCAAGCTGTGTGGCAGCTGTGAACTTGGACATTACATCTCCATACCCACGCCCAGGCCATGTATATTCATCAGTGTGAACAGTTGTCCTAATACTGATCCCTTAGAGACACTTTTGTACTGTATACTTTCCTCCAGTATGAAAAACAACCATTCTCCAATATATGCCTTCTGTCTCTTAACCAATTTTGCATCCACACTGCCACTTCATATTTAATCCCAAGGGCTTCAATTTTGCTAACAAGCCTGTTATGTGGCATTTTATCAATCCCTTTAGAGTTCAGTTGCATTGCCACCATTAAGCCTCTATTATTTCATTGACGAACACAATCAAGTTTGTCAGACACAATTTTCTTTTAACAGTCCCTGTTGGCTGTCATTTATTAATCCACGTCCTTCCAAATGCAAATTAATTTTGTCCTAGGTTGGGGTGTCAAAAAGTTTCCCCATTAGGCTAATGGGATCTTGAACAGCGGTGTAAAATTGGCGACCCTTCAGTTCTCTGGCATCACTCCCATTGAAGAATTGTGGCCAAAGTCTTCATAATTTTAACTCTGGCTTCCCTCAGCAACCTAGAAATATCAAATGACTTTTCTACTTTGAGTTCTGTCAACCATTTAAGTATTTCCTCTATTTTGATCCTATTCAACGTCTCTGGCATCTTCTGTTTTCTGTGACATTGACAGCGTCCTCTCCTTTAGTGAAGACGGATGATAACTATTCATTTAGTACCTCAGCCATGATACTGCCTGAACAAGATTTTCTTTTTACTTTTTGTTTCTTGTCATTTGTGTTAATTTCCCCAGCAGTTCTAAATTAAAATGAGATCTTAAAAGTCCTTTTAGTTCTTTTAAGTCATCCTTTATACTGGCCCTTAAAGTCCTCTGTTGCAGACAACTGATGGGATTTAAATGTATAAGCTTAATTTTGAATATCTTTAATTACTATCCCTCTCATGCAGGCTGCCCATTATCTCTCACTATTCTTCCTACAATTCCTGGTTATATATAATGCTGCTACCCTCTCAATTTTCTTTTAGAAGTCTGATTCACTTGGCTGATGAACTGCTACTTTTGTAGTCTTCCCAAATCTCAATGGCCCAATGTCGTTCCTCTTTTCATCCCCTTTAATTCAAATTCTTTAATTCCCTATCATTATTCTTCCCCTCACTCCTCTCCAACTGGGAAACCTGAGGTCACTATCCCCCTGGGCACTGTTCATTCTGGAGAGGGTCCTCCAGTGAGGAGGATTACAGGAGAAGGAGGAAGAGGAGGGCAGCTGGCCAATGACAGCTGTGCCCTGTTGACCTGGCGTGTGAAGCAGCTGGTGCTGTTAAGGGGGCAGTTGGCTGCAGGGACCACTGTCACCAAGTCCACTCTACCCGGTGGCAAGTGTTTACAGACGGCAGCTAAACTTTCTGCAGCTGTCAGAGTGCCAGTCTCTTTGCTGACTGTGTCTCTCCAAGGAGACAGTGACATCTCTGTGCGAGATGCTGGCAGGGGAGATTAGTCCAAACTATGATGGAGGCCATCCAATGCTAATAGCTCTGAGGTTGACCCTAGCTTTGGGTTTTTATGCTTTTGGACTCCTTTCAGGTAGTTGCCTGAGTTCTGTGAGTATCTCACAGGCCACAGCTCACTACTGCACCAAGTTAGCAACTGATATGCTTTTTAGGAGAGCAATTTCATCAACTACATAACAGGTGAGATCAGTCAGGCTGAGAGAGCCAGAACGTTTGGCTACATAGCAAGATTGCCCTGAATGCAGGGAGTCACGGACTGCACACGTGTCCGTTAAAGGCCCTTGCGGGCCAGGGGCATTTGTGAACCGCAAAGACTTTCACTCTCTATATTTGACCATACATGCAGTGCCCTGGGAGTTCTCACAATTCTTACATCCTCAGGCACTCCCAGGTGCTATGGATAGACCTCCCAACACTGCCATTGTAGGAATGGATTCTTGGCAATAAGGGATATCCACTGAAGAGATGGCTCATGACCTCTGTAAGAAATCTGCAAGCAGAGGCTGAGCATCGTCATAATGAGAGACATGCATCCACCAGGGCCACCACTGGGCAGACTGCTCAAAATAAGAGTCCGCTGTTGGAAATGAGCTGGTGGCTCACTACAGTGTGCACTGGCTTGGGTCTGCCTGATTATTGTGTGCACTGAGATCTTCATTGCTGTGCAACTCAGAGTTGGAAAGATCTGACAGAAGAGGATTTTGGTCAGTGGCTCACATCCTCAGATGACAAATGTGAAGAAGATTCGGAAGATGATGAAGAGGATCCAGACTGGCCTGTCGCTGGACCTGAGGGGGCAACAGGAAGTGGGTGTCAGCGAGACTCATGAGTCTCTCATAATGAAACACTTCAGCTAAGGATCTGAGGGACTTTGATCAACAACATCTGAGCTCTTGCAGTCTTCCAATCTGTGTACATACATTTTAAGTGAACATAGCCAAGAACAGCATTGTTTATTTCTTTGCTGAGGAGACCTGTGTGGAAGATAGCTGACTCGAAGATCACCAGAAAGCCATGGGCTAGATGCTTTTCATACCACCACCGAAACCATGAGACACCTCATAGCAATGTCATAACCCTTCTTGGTCAAAAGTAGTTAATAAAGATCCTGAGCACAATTTCTCACACATCAAGATAAAGTAAAGGAACATCTCTTATGACCCATATGCACCTGTAGTGATTTTTAAATTCCTTTACACATGCTGCACCTTGGTGCTCCCCCTTTGCTGCCAGCAGCACTGGAAGCAAGCTGTTGACCTTCATGCCCCTTTGCCTAGGATGACCTTGCCAGGTGTTCTCTGGTTAGCTGAGCCATTGGGATCCTGGTGCTCTGAGGGGTGCATGCAGAATGAGAGGAGCCTCCGCTGTCACTGTGGTGCACTGAGGCACTGGTGTCAATGCCAGAGGAGCGGAGGAGATGCTGTCACTATCTGGAGCACTCTGAGAGTGCCCCCAGATGCAGACAGCTGCTGCTTATCCATCATCGTGAGGTCCAATGGCCCTCCCTGCTTAAATGAGAGGAATGAGGACTTGAGGAGGAATCCAGGTACCTCTCAGCCCCCTTTTGTCTTGATGCTGGCTGTATAATATCAGTGACAATTTGATGGAATGTACGTTCAGCACACATCTCCGGCAGCCACTGACTGGTCTGCTACATTGGGTTTTCCATCAGTGTCGCCAATCTCTTGGTGGAGGAGATTGCAAGTGAAGATGAGAGGGAGATCGTAGCACTCATGGCCTAGATGGACTCTTCCACAGTCCAAGTCAGAGCTCACACACCTTCTGGAATCTCTCCCAGATCTTCATGCACCTCCTGCTGTTCATCAAGCATCTGCTGCCTAGCGACAACTCTAGAGGCTCATCAACAGCCTAGGGCTCAGCATTGACATGCACGCTGATACTCCTCCTATTTTCAGAGACGTGGAATGTTACAGCTGCCAGCATCTGATCAGGAGCCTGTGTGGTGCTCATACCAATTTGTGATTCACATTCGTTCAACACACACAATCCCACTGAGGTGCAAGTATCTGGGCTGGTGGATGGTGCGGTGCAAGGATGTAATGTATCACCCTCTGAGGGGTCCTCCTCTTCCTCAGAGGCCAATGGCAGTTGCTCGGATGGTGGCTGCTGGTGATAATGACTGACCTGTTGGAGAAGACAGAAAGATTAGTAATGGTTCTCTCCCCCAACAAAGGTTGACACATTTCAGAGATACACTTTTGTCATTTATCCCATGACAGGGCGTGATCCCCTCCCAGCCTTTGAACAAGACATTTCTTCCACTACCAATTCAACACCACCTAATCCCCTACCCGTATTGTTTGTGTGATGGTTACTCTTCTCACTCCCTCCCCGGGCATGAACTCCAGCCTCTCAGTGGCCAACGGATCTGTCCCCCGGTGACGGTCTTCCTCCATCAGTGTCATGACTGGCAGGTTGGGCACATCACCACTGGTCCTCGAACTCTCGCGAGCACAATGGGTTCTCTTCTCTTCACCAGTGGAAGAATGAAGGGTCCCCTCTGTGCAGAGTCCATGCCCTCATGGCTAAAGCCACAATCTAAGCTGTCTTATTTCACAGCTTGGCAGTGCTTCTCACATTGCACCCTCCTCTTTAATTCACCCAACACTGTCCCCCGCACCCCCGCCCCCTCAATCTCCCCCATTCCCTGAAGCCATGCAGGGTGCAGAGGTTCCTTGATAATCTGGCCAGTGGACATTCATTGACCCATTTCCCATATACATCACGCACTCTCATAGGTGTGTCCCCATATCAGGAACTGTGTTTATCATTTGCCCTTGCAGATGCACTGCAGCCCATGTCCTCAGGATGACTCCACAGCAGCTGACCTCCTCTGCCACCTCCGTCTATGTTTGCTTGGACTGGCGTGGAGCTCTCCACTTCCCATCCTGCAGTGTGAGTACATCCCACTACTTAGTCAGAGCCTGCAAGAGGGTACTCAGGGAGTCATCATCAAACTATGAGGCCACCTGACTTCTTGCCTCCACCATTGCTCCCAGCAGATGTTGCTACGGGAGTGGATTACTCTGATCCAGTCAGGGATGGGGTGGGGGTTCGTGGGTGCCCTGGAGGAATAGTTGTTATTTCCCCCTTTCTTATCCGGAGCAGGGGGTTGGCATGAATTGCAGCTGTCACAGGAGTTACCAAGATAACACCAAATGTTCTGCCCTACAGCTTTATTCTCCTCCACACCCCTTTCCAAACAGTGCTGCTTTGCCAGTGATCATATGCAGCCAAATGAAATATTCTACCGCTAAGGTTTTCCTCCACGCTGTCAGCAGCCGATTAAATGTTGTGCTGGAACATCCTTCTGGTTCGTGGTTCAACACCTGCTGCCACAGGATATTCCGGCCTAGGCCACCAATTCACTTCAAATTCTGCTGGCCAGGCACTGATTAGCCAGCAAACCCGATAGTCAGCCGCTAATTAACTGACCGTCGCTGATTTACGGTGGAAAGACTGACGGACAGGAGTGTGCAGGACGTACACTTTCATGTCCGTCGTCCTGACCCCGTAAAATCAGGCCCAGTGAGAAGAACAAAGCCATTGTTTTCACCTCCCGCCACAAACTCTTTTTTTCTACAGAGCTGTTCCATTTTCCCTTTTGGCCACTGCCTCAGGCCAAATCAGTTAATTCTCAAACTTGCCATCCTTTTTGAAACTGAGCCAAATTTTGGACTCCGTATTTTTTCTACCACCAAGACCATCAACATCCATCTCTATGATATTGTCTGTCTTCGCCACTATCTCAGTTCAATTGTTGCTGGAACCCATACCCATGCTTTTGTTACCTCCAGACTCAACCATTCCAATGCTCTCCTGGCCTATCTTCTGTCTTCCACCCTTCATAAACTTGAGCTCACCCAAAATTCGGCTACCCATATCCTAACTCACTCCAATTCCTGTTGACCAATGACCCCTCAGTTCGCTGACCTATATCAGCACCCAGTCCATCAATGCCTTTGTACTAAAATTCTTATCACTGTGTTCAAATCCCTACATAACCTCAAGTTTCCCTATTTCTGTAACCTCTCCAAGCCCTACAATTCTCCACTCACTTTATCTCACCATTGGTGGTCTTGCCTTCAGCCTCCTGGATTTGGAACTCCTTCCATCTCTCTCTTCTCCTTTAAGAGTCCCATTAAAACTTAACTCTTTATTCAAGCTTTCAGTCACCTGTTTTAATGGCACAGATTTTGTGGTTATAATGAAGGTAAAACTATCAGTGTTCACCATCAGGACTGTAAAATTGATTGTAACTTCTAGCTTCCACATATGCAGAATTAAGAATAGAAATCCAGAGGTTGTTGTCCATGATTCTCCGCGCCTCCACAGGGTTTGCTGTTGAAGCCCTTGCCGTTGAAAATCAATGAGAAATCACTGAACTGACGTGAACCAACAAGGAAAGGAAGACAACTAAAGAAATTTATCTTAACACCTCAATGCCTGAAAAGCGATTTTCCATATTGTTTGTTTTTGGTTGTGAAATCTGGCTAAAGGTGAAGTCTTCATCCCTGAACCACACAGATATAGAAGATCCCAGATTTAATGTCCAGTAAGTATTTAATGAGCTGATTTCAGCTGAGGAGGTAGCAGTTGGCTACAGTGACCTTGGGATGGGATGAGAAGATCAAGCAAGGTTCCTGCCATTGCTCAGCCTCTCGTGGAAGTTCACCTACATGGATGTCAGATAAGCATCACACTCCACAATCAAAAAGCACTCACTGCCATACAGCTTACCCATGTACAAAGGGCTTTTGGATGAGCTGAAGAAGGTTAACCATTGCCTGTGGAATCTCACCCAACGAGGGAATCAAACTCTTCATGAGAGAGGAGAGGAGGGGAGGAAGCACGAGGTAAAAAATTGAGGCACCCTAAAGTTTGAAAATGAGAAGAACCCTAATGCTGGAAAAATGAAATATATAAGGAAAATGGAGAAATAAATAAGGAAAGCTTGACTGTACATCATGTTTCACTGGATCTATAGCTAACAACATGTACATTAAAAACATACTGGATACGATGTTAATGGACTGAAGTATATTTATTTTTGCATGTTGCAGCAATGTATTATTGCTTTGTGACTGCCATATAATTAGACATTAATAACTTTATGATGATTTTCTTATTTGCAAAATATAAAGTAAAGCATTTACATATAAGTATAATGGGTTTGTGCTATATTATTTATAAAGATTCCATTGCCCTGAGAGGTTTTGGATTAAATGGCTGCTCTAAATAAAGTAAGAGATCAGCGGGCACTACAAGCAAACACTTGAATACTGCTGTTTTTTTCTGACTGATGATTACTTCCTGTGATAACCTTGATACTGTTGACAACACAACGATCATTTCATTTTGTACAGGCTTTTAAAACCCGAGCATAGCACCACATTTATCTTTTCAACCTTACGAGTGTCTCGCAATATATGCCCTGGTGGTTTCACATAGATTGTTCATTGTTAGGAGAAAAAAACGCTTGAAATGTGTTTGTAACAATAATTAGAATAGGGGCTGTTGTGTTGGGGAGGCTCCTATAATTCTCCTCATTGTGTCAGGGGAGCTGCTATTCAACTGACATAACCATCTTGAAAACCCTCTTGGGAAGAATACTTCCTCCTTTGTGTCATGTGCAACAATAACATGAACCCATTCCTTATAAACTTCATATATGGGGCTTATTGAAAAATCTTTTTTGCCAAGAGTTCAAGAATAATCTAAAACATGGCTTGTACAGAAAGTCCAAGAGAGGAAACTGCAATGGTTCAGGCATTTTTCAAGAATGGAACTAATTGGAATACCTTTTGCGGACCTGCATGCAGAAGTACATCTAGCAAGAAGCCAAGGAAGATCAAGGAAGCACTGGGTAAACAATAGCAACAGTGATTTGTCACAGAAAAGGATTCAGCAAAGTAGCCAAGCCAACTCATCGACAACAATGGACTGAATTCATTCAGCCACATCGCTGCTGCTGAACTGATAGGCAGGAATTCAGTAGTTCTTGTAGTAAAAGTAGAGCATTCAGTTCAAAGTGACTGGGGGAACCCAGAGCCTTAGCACAAATATATTTCACTCATTTGCTACAAAGTTACTGAAATATGTCTTAAGTTGTGTGACTTGTTGTCACATTATGGAAATGACTCCGTGGAAAATGATAAAAAACACCAGAAATTAATAAAATTGCTTTAAAATTACTGTTGGTAAATGTAAGATTTTATTTTATCGTATTAATCAATTTCCCATGCCAATGCACATGGAGGTTCAAGGTGAAATGCAGTGTTCAGGTCAAGCAAGGTTAAAGGGCATAGGGATATTGGGACCAAAGAGGAAGATGGAAAGAGGAAAGGGGGCAGATGGGATGGGAAGATCAAGGGGAGAGGAGAAATGAAATAAATTGCATTTATATATCACAACCTCAGGACAATTCCAAAGTTTTATATAGCCAACTAAATACTTTTGCAGTGTCCTATTGTACTATAGTACAATATCAGCAATGTGATAATGACCAGATAATCCTTTTTAATGATGTTGATAGAGGGATAAATATTGACGAGGGCTCTTGGGAGAAACCCTCAGCTCCTTCTCCAGTAGTACCATGGAAGCCATTCCTCTGAGGGGGTGGACAAGGTTTCTGTTTAGCATGTCATCCAAAGGACTCCCTCAGTACTGCACAGGAGTCAGCCTAGTTTTTACACTCAAGTCTCCAGAGTGGGACTTGAACCCACAAACTTCTGAGTCAGGGCAACAGCACTGTCACCTGGGACAAGAGGCAAAGAGGAAAACAAGGACAAGAGGGAGAGGGAAGAGAAGTTAAGGTGGAAGGAGGAGGGGACAGACAGATAAAGTAGTAAATTAGTAGTAAACGCTGCAAAGAAAATGGGAATGGTCACTGTGGCATGAAAAATTGTTTCCACAGAGGTGGTGTCAGAATTTCAAGGGATTTAAACTTGATACCAATGGATTACAGCAAAACTTTTATTGACAGACAGCAGAGATTGGCATAGTACAATGTCTAAGCATTAGCTTACAGACCCAAATAGATTATGTATCACTTGCTAGGCAACTGGACAGAGCAGCATGTGTTGTCTTCTTCCTTAGCTAAGTAGGTTCTAGGTTCCAGCCAGCATTAAGTCCCACATGCACAAGCTAAGGTGTCTTCTCCTTGTCTTCTACTCTGTGCTTGATTATTAAAAATCCCTCTTATTTCATGCCCCAAACTGCTAATCATTTGATTCAATAAAAATCATTTTTGGTCACTCCAGCTCAAACTTGTTACCCAGCAAGATTAAACACCTTAAGCTCAATTTTGTTTGCCTATTATCATCTCTTATTCAACATTTTGTAGAGACCTCCTGTTTATCCTGCTCAGTGAAACAATTATTAGTAAGCTAATCCATGATAATTTCATTCAACATTTTAAGGAAACACAACTGATATCATATCTAATTCCCCCAAAACAGGAAACATTTGTTCTTAGCCCTGTTTTCTGCAGGCATCCATCAACAGTTTAGTTAACGTTTGGCATATCCTCTTACACCTCGTGTGACAATTCGCAAACCACAATTCGCTCTTACACATATTATTGCTAAAATCTCATTATGAAAAGTAAAGAGAAAAAGTTAATTCCATTCCTTTATGGGGGTAGGTGGATTCTGTGCTTGAGGCCATGGCCTGTTATCAGTAATTCTTGGTTTGGGAGCGGATTACTCTGTCAATCAATATCTGCATTTGCGCTGTTCTTAGAGGATGTAGGATTTCAGAATGGTGTAAGTCCAACAATGCTGACTTCAGTAACACACTCATGGAATCTTTTTGCTGGACAGGTTTCTTGAGCAAGTTCAAGGACTACTCTTGGACCCCCTTGAATTCACATGTGCTATATCATGCCAGTGGACAACCGATATTCATAATATATGATTCATGGAAGTTAATTTCATTCATAATAGCTGCCTTAAATGTGTACCTCCTGAATTTCGTAGGGTGTTGGAAAGATAGCCAGCGGCATTTGGTTTGAAATGCATGGTGCCACATGACACTGCTTGTCACGACTCACTGGGGATAGTGTGATGTAATATCAAGCCCCACTGTTCCCTGAGCTGCAACAAATGTGGAAAGTTTGACCAAACCACCAGATTGCCCCAATTTTACCTGCTTAATTTAGGTTAACAGAATATGAGCACCTGGTTTGTAAACTTAATAAGCAAATAACTGTTATTAAACAAACTGTCATTAACCAGTGGCAAAATAAAGAAATATGAACTGCTAATTTCTAACATGATAACTTAAACTCTACCCCCTTCTTAAAACCCTATAAACACACACACACACACAATACATAAGACTCATGAAACATGGATTTTAAGGGTGGGATAAAACAGTCAATGGGTTGATTTTGATCAATGTCTTCCAAATTCCTTTCAGTTCTTGCTGATGACATGAGGTGGTCTTCCAGCACTTTCCGTATTTAGTTTACTGGTTGAGAACTTGCTTTTCAGTGTCTCTAATAGTGGTTTTCCTTTCTGCCTCTTGACAGGGATTTTCAGAGCGGGAGGGCAAGTTATAGAGGAGTAAAAAAAATCAGCTCTCTATTATTATGGAATTAATGGAATCTTCCACACACAGGAGAGAGATGTTTTAGGTCTTGTTCCTTTCAGGCTAGGAGCTATCCTGCTGCACTCACACAAAACCTGGTCATCTGGTCAGGAGCCAATTAAAATGCTGTTGTCAGCCAGTTCCCTTGGTCCAAAACTCCTCCCCAGCACCATCTTGTCTTTCATGGCACACTCTGTTCTAGGACTGCAAATTATATATATAATATATATATATATATATCTCATCCTGCTCCAGTGTATATGTCTTTCAAATTGCAGCCATTGCAATCCAAATCTACAGTCCAACAGAAAACAAAAAGGTATGGTCCCATAACTTCCATGCTTCCCACTGTTGGATTTGGGGGTTACCCCAAAGATGCGCTGTGGAATCCTCTGGCAAGTTCCAAGCAAGGATTTGCATGGCAATTGCCCAGAAGTGCTAACTTCCTCTGGACAATTGCACTGTGCTGGGAACTATCTCAAAATGTGTTTTAAATTGCAAACTTCAGATTGTTCCACTGGGTTTATACCAATAGTTACCGAGAAAAGGTTAGAAGAATTAAAACCTCTTTTAACTTCTGGGTAACTATTCTAAAGACCCAGACCAAACTCACAGGACTCTGCCATTCCCCCCGTCCCAACACCATCCTCCAACAACCCCATCTCATCCCCACACCAACATCCCCCCCACGACATTGGACACCCGCCCCGATCTTGGACCCCCACTCCCAAACTCAAGACCTCCCCCGGATGCCCTCACCCACTCCCACCCACCCCCCAACCCCCCCCGACTTCAAAGCCCCCTCTGACCTCCCGACCCCACCTGTGACCTCTAGACCCTCCCCCACCTCCCGGACACCCTCCTGACCTCGGGACACCCCCACCCACCAATGCACCTCCAACCTCCCCAGAACACCCCCCAACTTTCCCAGAACACCACAGCTCCCCCCCCACCAGAACAGCCCCAGCCTCCCGAACAATCCCCCACCACCCCAGCGGCCGAACACTCCCAACGTTAATTTTCAAGACCAGGTAAGTGTGCATTTATTTCTTCTAATTTCTGTGGGCCAGCACTTTCCGACACTAGTCGGATGTTTTGGCCTACGTTCTTTACAATAGTCCACCAGGAATAAAAAGATATGTTTCTTACATGCCTCCACCCTTAAAAGAGATGAAATGCTATTTCAAAAATGCATTTCATCACAAGTTATGTGACACATGGACAACAAAACATGAGATTTACTTTCATTCATCCTTTTTTCCACTTATACAATCTTATACAATCTTCAGCATTTCTTCCTCCTTTAACTTATTTTAGTATTTTACACCCGGGACAATGCATTTGCGATCACATTATCTTTACTGGCAATGTGAACAATCATTACATTGAATGGTTGAAACAATAGATTCCATCTAAACAGTCTCATATTTCGAGTTTTAAACTCTTCAATGAATGCCAGTGCATTATGATCAGCGTAGATTAGTGTTTCTTTGTTATCGTGTCAGACATAAACTTCAAAGTGTTGAAGAGACAGCAACAATGCAGGAGTTTCTATTTCCACTGTAGAGTGCTTCCTCTATATTGATTTAGTTTCTTGGAAAAGTACCACACTGGCTTCTCTATCCCTGACCTTGCTTTTGGATTTTGCTCTTTTTTTCTTGATCTTTACTCTTGCCCTGTTTCACATCATTACTTCTGGATTTAACCCAGTTTTCTTTGTGTTTTTGTTCCCTGCCTCTGCTTCTTGAGTTTGCATGTTTTTCTCCTTTACTTTTTTTTACCCTTTTACCTATCTTTACTTCTAGATTTGTCCCTTTTCCCTCTATCTTTGTTTTTACTCTGTTCTCTATCTCAGCTTCTAGATTTTGATTTGGTTCTTTTTACTAGTTCTCTGCTTTTACCCTGTTTACAATCTCCACTCCTGGATTTCAGCTCTTTACCGTTGCTCTGCTCTGGATAATGGTTGCTGGATTTTGACTTGACTTGTCTCTCCAATTGTTTTCCATTAGTCTGTTCTCATACTACTATACACGCTCCTGTGAGTCTTTCTAGAAACATGGACTCGTAATCCAACATGGAGGATTCTTCTGCTTTTCCTTAATCAATTTTAATGGACCTTTATTTCATGACCATCAAATGGACTAAATTCAGTAGATTCACTCAGAGACTCTCTGGCAGCAAATAATAAAAAACATAATCCTTTGTCCCAATCCTTTGGGCATTCATGGCAATAGGTCTTAATCATGGTTTTGAGAGTCTGAAGGTATCTCTCTAAAGCTCCCTGTATCTGTAGGTGATAGGCAGTAGACTTTAGTTGTTTGATACCCAAATTCCTCATTATGTCCTGGAAAATTTTAGACATGAAGTTAGCAACTTGGTCAGACTGTATTTCAAAGGGTAGGCCATAACAAGTGAAAAACTGAGTTAAATTTTCCACTACCACCTTAGATGTAATTGTCCTTAAAGGAATAGCTACTGAAAATCAGGTTGTCATATCCATGATTGTAAAGATATACTGATACCCTGCTTTTGTTTTGGGTAATGGTCCTATACAATCTACTAATACCTGACTGAATGGTTCTCCAAAAACTGGTATGGGTATTAAAGATGCTGGTTTGATTACATGTTGAGGCATACCTACTACCTGACATGTACGACATGTTTTACAAAATTGTACTACATCCTTATGAAGTCCAATAGAGGGCGCTGGTGAGAAGTGACTGAAGCATTCTGGCAGAAGTCACCACAGCCACTGCGACTCAGGAGGGAATCGAAGAGAAGGACTCTTGCAATCAACAGGAGGAAGAGCATCCAACAGGGGGCGCTGGTGAGAAGTGACTGAAGCATTCTGGGAGAAGTCACCACGACTCAGGAGGGAATCGAGGAGGACCCACTGTCAAACAACAGAATAGCCCCAAACATTACATTGCTGTAGTGTTTCCATCCCTCCTTCCTCCTCAAGCCTAAAAAAAAGAGAGAGGAAGAGGCAGTGCCTTCAGGAGTGCACCAGACCTGTGAGGGACACTCATCTGAAAGTGGATTTTAAAGAAAAAGCAGCAGATTGGTGAGTAAATCCTGGGAGCAGACTTGGAGGGAGGAGCACCGGAGCGGTGCGTATAAATCTAGCTTACCTCGGGGATTCATGACCTTGTCTCCAGGGAGCAGACTCGGAGGGAGGAGCACTGGAGCAGTGACCTCGGGGCACAGAGTAACTGAAGCCTAAACTGAAAAAGTGACATCACAGGAAAGCTGTGACCTGATTGGTTGGTAGGAAATCTGCACCAAATTTGAAAACAAAAGCACTGCAAATCTAATTAATAAATTAATTATCTAAGTCGAGATGGCTGGGCAGGTGATGTGCTGTAGCTGTATGATGTGGGAGCTGGCAGATCCCATTGCAAGCCGCAGTGACCACAGCTGCAGCAAGTGTTGGTTGCTGGAGGAACTCCGGCTCAGAATTGATGAGCTGGAGTCCGAGCTTCAGATGCTGAGGCACATCCGGGAGGGGGAGAGTTACCTGGACACTTTGTTTCAGGAGGCAGTCATACCCGTAGATTAAGTACCTCAAGTTCGGTCAGTGGTCAGGGTCAGCAGGGTGTAACTGCAAGTGAGGCAGGTAGAGAGATCCTGTGTTCAGGAACAGAGGAGCCTCAGCTCTTGACCTTGTCCTACAGGTACAAGGTACTTGCTCCCTGTGTGGATGAGGAACAGGGCTGTAGGGAGGATGAGCCAGCTGACCATGGCACCATGGCACAAGAGTGGGGAGCAAAAAGACAAGTGGTAGTTGTAGGGGATTCTATAATTAGGGGAATTGATAGTGTCCTTTGTAAGCAGGATCGAGAGTCCCGCATGGTATGTTGCCTGCCCATTGTCAGGATGAGGGACATCTCTGACCGGCTTGAAAGGATATTGAAGAGGGAGGGGGAGGATGGGAGGATCCAGTTGTTGTGGTCCACGTCGGGACAAATAACATAGGTAAGACTAGGAAAGAGGACCTGTTTGGGGATTATCAGGAACTAGGAACTAAATTAAAGAACAGGTCCTCAAAGGTTACAATCTCCAAATTACTACCCGAGCCATGTGCAAATTGGCATAGGGACGTGAGAATAAGGGAAGTAAACAGGTGGCTAAAGGAGTGGTGTGGGAAGGAAGGGTTCCATTTCATGGGGCACTGGCATCAGTATTGGAACATAAGGGATCTGTACCGTTGGGACGGCCTCCACCTGAACCGATCTGGGACCAGTGTTCTAGCGAAAACGGTAAATGGGATGGTCAATAGGACTTTAAACTAGAAAGTGGGGGGGGTGGGGGGGGGGGGGAGCTGGATTCAACTTCATGGAAAATTATGAAAAAACAGAAAAGAAAGGAGAGCCCAGGAGAGGCTATTAAAGTCCCCAGAACATAAAATAGGACAGAGTGTTTGGAAAGGGCTAGGAATCTAACTTCAAGCACATCAGATAAAGGGACGACAATGAGAAAGGGGATGGGAAATACAGGACTGAAGGTGTTGTATCTGAAAGCACGCAATATACGAAATAAGGTAAATGAGCTTGTGGCGCAGATTGAAATTGGTAGGTATGATGTGGTGGGCATCACGGTGACATGGCTGCAAGGGGATCAGGACTGGGAGCTAAATATCCAATGATATACATCCTATCGAAAAGATATGCAAGTTGGAAGAGGGGTTGGGGTTGCTTTGTTAGTAAGAAATGAAATTAAATCGATAGCAAGAAATGATGTAGGGTCAGGTGATGTAGAAACTGTGTGGGTAGAGTTGAGGAACCGCAAAGGTAAAAAAAAACATAATGGGAGTTATGTACAGGCCTCCAAACAGTAGTCAGGATGTGGGGCACAAGATACACCAGGAGATGGAAAAGGCATGTAAGAAAGGCAAGGTTACAGTGATCATGGGGGATTTCAATATGTAGGTGGACTGGGAAAATCAGGTTGGTAGTGGATCCCAAGAAAAGGAATTTGTGGAATGTCTATGAGATGGCTTTTTGGAGCAGCTTGTGGTGGAGCCCACTAGGGAACAGGCAATTCTAGATTTAGTGATGTGTAATGAGGCAGATTTGATAAGGGAGCTTAAGGTGAAGGAACCTTTAGGAAGAAGTGACCATAATATGATAGAATTTACCCAGCAATTTGAGAGGAAAAAGCTGGAATCAGATGTAATGGTATTACAGTTGAATAAAGGCAACTACAGAGGCATGAGGGAGAAGCTGGCCAGAATTGACTGGGAGATGAGCCTAGCAGGAAAGACAGTGGAACAGCAATGGCAGGAGTTTCTGGGAGTAATTTGGGAGACGCAGCAAAAATTCATCCCTAGGAAGAAGAAGCATACTAAAGGGAGGACGAGGCAACCATGGCTGACAAGGGAAGTCAGGGACAGCATAAAAGCTAAAGAGAAAGCATACAATGTGGTGAAGAGCAGTGGGAAACCAAGGGATTGGGAAGCCTACAAAGACCAACAGAGGACAACTAAAAAAGAAATAAGGAGGGAGAAGATTAAATATGAGGGTAAACTAGCTAGTAATATAAAAGAAAATTGCAAGAGATTTTTCAGATCTATAAAGGGTAAGAGAGAGGCAAAAGTGGACATTGGGCCGCTGGAAAATGACACTGGAGGGACACTGGAGAAGTAGTAGTGGGGAACAATGAAATGGCAGAGGAACTGAACAGGTACTTTACGTCAGTCTTCACGGTGGAAGAGACGAGTAACATCCCCAAAGTTCAAGAGAGTCGGGGGGCAGAGGTGAGTATGGTGGCCATTACCAAGAAGAAGGTGCTAGGAAAACTGAAAGGTCTGAAGGTGGATAAATCACCTGGACCAGATGGATTACACCCCAGAGTTCTGAAGGAGACAGCTGAAGAGATAGTGGAGGCGTTAGTGGTGATCTTTCAGGAATCACTCGAGTCAGGGAGGGTCCCAGAGGACTGGAAAATCGCTAATGTAACACCCCTGTTTAAGAAGGGAGTGAGGCAAAAGACTGGAAATTATAGGCCGATTAGCCTGACCTCGGTCGTTGTTAAGATTTTGGTGTCCATTATTAAGGATGAGATTTCAGAATACTTGGAAGTGCATGGTAAAATAGGGCAAAGTCAGCATGGTTTCATCAAGGGGCAGTCATGCCTGACAAATCTGTTAGAATTCTTTGAGGAGGTAATGAGTAGGTTAGACAAAGGAGAGCCAATGAATGTTATCTACTTGGACTTCTAGAAGGCCTTTGACAAGGTGCCTCACAGGAAGCTGCTCAGTAAGATAAGAGCGCATGGTGTTAGAGACAAGGTACTAGCATGGATAGAAGATTGACTGTCTGGCAGGAGGCAGAGAGTGAGGATAAGGGGGTCCTTCTCAGGATGGCTCCCGGTGACTAGTGGAGTTCCGCAGGGGTCAGTGTTGGGACCACAACTTTTCACTTTATACATTAATGATCTAGATGAAGGAACTGAGGGTATCCTGGCTAAGTTTGCAGATGATACCAAGCTAGGTGGAGGGACAGGTAGTATTGAGGAGGCGGGGAGGCTGCAGAAAAATTTGGACAGTTTAGGAGAATGGGCAAAGAAGTGGCAGATGGAATACAACGTGGGCAAGTGTGAGATCATGCACTTTGGTAGGAAGTATAGAGGCATAGACTATTTTCTAAATGGGGAGAGAATTCAGAAATCTGCAGTGCAAAGGGACTTGGGAGTCCTAGTCCAGGATTCTCTTAAGGTTAACTTGCAGGTTGAGTCGGTAGTTAGGAAGGCAAATGCAATGTTGGCATTTATTTCAAGTGGACTAGAATATAAAAGCAGGGATGTGCTGCTGAGGCTTTATAAGGCTCTGGTCAGACCACATTTAGAATATTGTGAGCAATTTTGGGCCCCGTATCTCAGGAAGGATGCTCTAGCCCTGGAGAGGGTCCAGAGGAGGTTCATGAGAACGATCCCAGGAATGAAAGGCTTAACATATGAGGAATGTTTGAGGACTCTGTTTCTATACTCGATGGAGTTTAGAAGGATGAGGGAGGATTTGATTGAAACTTACAGAATACTGAAAGGCCTGGATATAGTGGACGTGGGGAAGATGTTTCCATTAGTAGGAGAGACTAGGACACAAGGGCACAGCCTGAGAGTAAAGGGAAGACCTTTTAGAACAGAGATGAGGAGAAACTTCTTTAGCCAGAGAGTGGTGAATCTATGGAATTCATTGCCACAGAAGGCTGTGGAGGCCAGGTCATTGAGTGTATTTAAGACAGAGATAGATAGGTTCTTGATTGGTATGGGGATCAAAGGTTATGGGGCGAAGGCGGGAGAATGGGGTTGAGAAACTTATCAGCCATGATTGAATGGCGGAGCAGACTCGATGGACCGAATGGCCTAATTTCGGCTCCTATGTCTTATGGTCTTATGAAGTCTTGGCCAGTTAAAATGCATATTTATCGATGCTTGGATTTTCTGTATTCCTACATATCCTGCCATAGAGATATCATGTGTGACTCGCAATATCTCCTTACGATATTTGGGCAGTACCACTATCTGATGAACAACCGTCCATTCCTCATCCGCAGATCCGTGAGGGTGTCTCCATTTCCTCATCAGGACTCCATTTTTAAAGTAATAGCACTTCAGAACTCCTTCCGCCTCAGCTTCAGTGTGAGCTGATTGTGCTAACTTGTTTAACTCTGGATCTGCTTTCTGAGCCTCAATTCATGAAGACATGCCAAATACTTCCCTTGAATTATCCTCATCCTTAAAGAAAGTTTAGGCTACTCTAACATCTCTAACATCTGCTAATTGTATTACTTGGACCTCTGGTGATGGACTTTGTTCAGCAATTGCCCTGGTCACCACACATGATGGAAAAATACCAGGAACTTGTACTTGTAACTGTTCTGTCTCTTTAGCTTCTCTGCGACTTTCCGTAATTATGGGCGAAGCTATAAGCTTCACTCCTGCCAAATCATTCCCCAGGAGTAAATCAATTCCATCCACGGGTAATTTCTTAACCACTCCTACAACCACCGATCCAGATAACAAATCACACTCCAATTGCACTTTGTACAATGGAACCAGGATATACCCTCCACTTATCCCGTTTACCAATGCTTTAGCTTTCATTTAACTCTCTAGAGGGAAAACTGGGTCCTTCTCCAGCAAGAAAGTTTGAGTAGATCCTGTGCCCCTTAATACAGTTATAGGTTTAGCTGCATCATTTGATGAAAAAGGGATTACATTTCCTTTAGACAAAAACCCTTTATATCTCTCATCTACCTTATTCACTTCACGTGCTTTCATAGCAGTGGTTACCTCCAGACCCTTATTTGTAGTTGAAGCTACAATTTGATCCATTGCATTTTCTTTTTGAGCTCCCTTTTGGGACTCACTCTTATGAACGCCAATAAGTCCCATGGGCTTCCCTTGCAACTTCCAGCATTTTGAATGAATATGTCTCACTTTATTACAATGGAAACACTTAGGCCTATCCTCAGCACCTTCCTTCCTGATATCAGGAGATCTTAAGGTATTCCCAGCTATCCATTCTTAACCTTGGCTACTTGCCTTCCTTTCACTCTCCCACTTCCTTTACTTTTCAGATTTACAGGGAAAAAAGGTTTAGTTTTATGGATCAGCTCATAATCGTCAGCCATTATCACTGCCTGTCTAGCAGTTGCAACCCTTTAGTCTTCAACATGGGTTCTTATTACAGAAGGTAGGGGGTTTTTAAATTCTTCCAAGAGAATGCTCTCTGAGAATTTCATAGGTAGCTTCCACTTCTAATGCTCGTATTGACCTGTCAAAACTTCTTTGCTTAATCCTTTCAAATTCAGCCTAAGTTTGGCCAGGCTGTTTCCTTCAATTTTGAAACTTTGGCCTGTATGCTTCAGGGACCAACTCATATGCACTCAAAATGACCTTTTTCACCACAACATAATTCCTAGAAACCTCCTCTGACAATGAAGCTTAAACTTCCTGTGCTCTACTTGATTTTTTGCTTTGCATGAGCAATGTCCAGTTTTCCTTTGGCCAGTTCATCTGTTTAGCTATCTTCTCAAATGAAATAAAGAGTGCTTCAACATCCCTTTCTTCAAACTTTGAAAGAGCTTGTACAAATTTAAATATCTCCCCACTGGTTTCTGATCTGGAAATAAGTCCTGCCTCACCTACTGATGTCTCTTTTTTAACTGTCAGCATTTTAAGCTGGAATTCTCTTTTTTTTCTCTTCCCTCCTTTTCTAACTTTGCCATTTCTAACTCCCTTTAAAATGTCCTTTCTCTTTCCTTTTCTGCCTGTTCCCTTTGGAATGTCATTTCTCTTTCCTTTTCTGCCTGTTCCTTCTGCAATGCCCTTTTTCTTACCTTTTCTGCTGCCTCTAGTGCCAATTTTTTAAATTTGCAACTGAATTTGAGCCCATTCCAATGAATCACCCCTTGGAGAACTCAGTTTCTTGGATAATCCTTCCAATTTCAAATGCTGTGCCATTTCTTCAATTATCTCTGCCTCCCTAGCTTTGGCAGGCAATCCTACTCTTAAATTACTTGCTAATTTGAGTAACTTAGCTTTTGGGAACACTTGTAAAATCGCCTGGAGCATCGCTTCCACTTGCAGGAAAGCTTTAGCAGTTTCCAGTGCCATCCTATTTTTAACAGTACAAACCTGGTGTTTCCTTTTAGCTTTTTTTAACTTACTAAATCTACACGCAAGTCATCATTCTCTTTTGTTCCAAAATATCCCGGACCCAAGCCTCCAAACTTTGTCATGACTCACTGGGGATCGTATGTTGTAACATCAAGCCCCACTGTTCCCCCGAGCCATGACAAATGTGGAAAGTTTGACCAAACAGGATTGCCCCAATTCTACCTAACTGTTTAATTTAGGTTAACAGAATATGAGCACTAGGTTTGTAAACTTAATAAGTAAATAACTGTTTATTGGACAAACTGTCATCAGCCAGTGGCAAAAGAAAGAAAAATGAACTGCTAACTTCTAACACTATAACTTAAACTCTACCCCCTTTTTAAATCCCTACACACACACAAGCATGCACGCACGCACACATGACACATAAGGGTGGGATAAAACAGTCCAATAGCGCTAATCCGGACTACAGAATTCGATGGGTTGATTTTGATCAATGTCATCCAAATTCCTTTCATTTCTTGTTGATGACATCAGGTGGTCTTTCAGCACTTTCCATATTTAGTTCACTGGTTGAGAACTTGCTTTTCAATGTCTCTAACAGTGGTTTATCCCTTTGCTCTTGGTAGGGGTTTTCGGAGAAGGAGAGCAGCTTATAGAGATGTGAGGAAAGATAAAAAAACAGCTAGCTATTATTGTGGAATTACTGGAATCTTCCACACACAGGAGAGAGAAGTTTTAGGTCTTGTTCCTTTCAAGCTAGGAGCTATTCTGCTGCACTCACACAAAACTTGGTCATCTGGTCAGGAGCCAATTAAAATGATGTTGTCAGGCAGCTCCGTTGGTCCAGGACTCCTCTCTGGCACCATCCTATCTTTCATGGCACACTCTGTTCCAGGACTGCAACATTGTATATATCTCTCATCCTGCTCGAGTGGATATGTTTCTGAAACTGCAGCCATTGCAATCTCAATCCACAATCCAACAGAAAATAAAAAGGCATGTTCTTTACAACAGTCCAACAGAAAAAAAAGGATGTGTTTCTTACACTGCTATATAATGTGTTATCTGGCTTTCGGACCTAACATTGTGTGACTATTGTAAAGGCTATCGCAGCACCAACTAGAAATAAGACAGATACTGCAGGTACATCTGAACATTTTCTCAGTGTAGTCTTCCTTTTTGATTGGGTGACAAATGAGTTTTTAGTTCATTTTATATTAGATCACAGTGACTCACTGCGATTGTAATATATAGTTAGTAGCTCTGGGCTAGTTGAAGTTTCTAGGTCCATGACAAATTATAAATCCCAAGTTTAACCCATCTTTGAAAAGGCTTTTCCAGGGCCTGTTCCACCCTTCTGGGGAAAATACAACAGGTTGATATTCTGATAGGCGATTCCTCACTCAGCTCTAGCCTGTAACCACAACCTTTCTAGTCCTTTTCTAATTTAGCAATAATGGTCATTGTTCCTCTTGTTCTGTTGAAGCTCCACACCTTCCTCCTTCCCCAACCCTTATTGTTTTGAAACCACAATTTCTTGTGCTACCTCCCACTTTAATGCACACTTTCCCAGGGTCTCCAAACAGCTGCCCTCCAACAATCCACAAGCTATTAAAACTCAATCTTAACATTACTTAATCACTACTTCCTTTTTAACTCTTTTCAGCCTTAGTGATGCCCTACAAGGTCAGCGGTGGCCCTTGAAACATTGGTTTCTCAATTTAGAAGACAAGATATTGCCTAATGCTTCTGCTGGGTTTGCAATGAAAGGCTCAGTGGTTTTCATTGAACTCATACAGACCAAGAGGAAACCTGGAATGATCCAAGTCATTGAGTTAGCTCATCTCAACTGGGATAATATGAGGGCCATCAGATAATGTCTTCAATGTCCTTGGGCTCAGGAATGAGAAACAACATTAGCAAGGGTTCCTGTTTCTGACTGTGACAGAGCTTTGTCCCCTTTCCCCTTGGAAATGCATTTTGGGTTATAACTTAACCACTTCTCCGCTCATATGAACAAACATTATTGATACACACTGTGGGCAATTTACTGAGTCCGTGTTAGTACATATTGAGGAAGAGAGGATACAAAACCTGCAATTTTCTATACACTGATTTCAAAGGATGGAAAATCACAGACAGCGTGAGAATGATTTAATGACTGACATTAGTGGGTGAGGTTTCCTGCTGCCAGTAAGCACTTGGCAAATAAAACCTCCTGCTCTGTTTAGACTCACACATGAGGAGATAGTCAAGAACTATTGGTGACCCTGGAACCAAAACCCATCATAATGAGAAAACTAGTTTCAGTTTGCAAATGCAGTTCTAACAACATTCAAGAAGCTCAACACCATCCAGAACAAAGCAGCCCACTTCATCGGTACCTCATCCACCACCTTAAATACTCACCCACTACCCCACCGGTGGCAGCAGTGTGTACCATCGACAAGATGCACTGCAGCAAACAACCAAGGCTCCTTTGACAGCACCTTCCAAACCCACGTCCTGTACGATTTAGAAGGGCAAGGGCAGCAGAAGCATGGGAATACCACCACCTGCATGTTCCCCTCCAAATAACACACCAATGACTTGGAACTATATCGCCGCTCCTTCACTTTTGATAATTCAAAAACCTGGAACTCCCTTCCTCACAGCACTGTGGGTGTACCTACACCTGCTGGAGGGCAGCAGTTCAAGAAGGCAGGTCACTAACACTTTCTCAACGACAATTAGGGATGAGTAGTAAATGCTGGCCTTGCCAGTAATGCTCTAATTCCATGGATGAAAAAAAATCAAAGCTCTGAACAGAGTAGAGGAGGAAATGCAAAACAAATTCTTGTTTTCTTAGATTGGATTAGGAGGGATACTAAGAAAATAATTCAGTCCATAGTACTTATCCTTTGTACCAGTCCTTGGAAACAGTGCTCACCACTGACCCATAGGAAATGTCCATAGTACATGTGCATAGAATCTGTAAGAGTGTAAGAGTGTATGGTAACAGCTATAGTTGTGGTCCATAGTAAGAGTGTATGGTAACAGCTATAGTTGTGGTCCATAGTAACAATCATTATAGCCATCCATTGTATAACTCAAGTGTGCCAGCCCATAGTAATGCAATGCTGTTTATAGTGCATTGTACTGTTATATTATACCAGCCCATAGTGTATCCTGTATGGTACTAGATCATGATATACAGTGAATTGGACAGCTCTATATAGAACCAGTCATATCATACAGTATTTAATGCTGATCTGTCGTACCAGTATATAGTATATAATGCGTATCAGTAGTCCATGGCATCAATCAGTAGATTTACATGATTTTGGCCCATAGCCTGCCTGGTCTCTGTCACTCATAACATGGGGCTGAATTTTGAGGCCATCAGGCAGGCGCGATCGATGGGCCCGGGACCGTCCAGGAAATGGTCCGCCGCCTGCAATTGGCCCCGGTCCTCTATTTCACCCTGTCTGGCCAATTAACGGCCAGCCACCGTGAACTGCGTGCTGAAAAGCTTAGCCGACTCTCATGCATGCCCGCCGACCAAAATATCGCGCAACTGCGCGATGACATCGGGATGCTCACCTCGTGCGCTATTTTATGCTCAGGCATGTCGGGCGCGCGTCTGCACGCTGAACGAAAATTTCCCACCCATGACACCTTACAAATGTAGAAAATGCTTCCACCTATTATTTGCAGTTTTGGTCTAAAGATATGTAACCTGATCACTGATGTCTCTTCATACTTTTATTCTCTCTTGGGTTACAAACAGACCATTCTCAGTGTTTCTCAAACATAAATATTTTTCTTTCATCTCTGAGGTTGATGTTAGAATCAGTTTGGAGGCTGTACAGAATAACTGCCAGCAAGTTATTAACTTGCATTCTTAAATTATTAATTTGAAATAAGGGAAAAAATATGGAGCTTTCATGGAATGGTATGTTCGAGGAATATTCTGCTACTGAGAAGTGCAATAGGTGTCATTCATATATTTCACCGATGTGAATTGGACAACTAGGAAGAAGCACTGTAAATTTGAAAAACAGAAATTTGATAATCAGGCCATTGTATCATTGCACATATACGCACAGCATGACAATCTACATTTAAAGGGGAAAAAAAATATATAAAAATAAATATTAGCTCTGATATTCTGGGATAACTTTGTATTAAAGCATTCATCTGAAAATTCACTGAAATAGCAGAAAAAAGGAATTTCCACAGAGGTTCTCCTGTTTGCCAGAGAAATCTCTGGAAAATCTGTGCAAATACCGTTTGCACCAATTTCCATAGTTTTAGCAGCTCTACTGCCAAAGCTATGGGCAATGAATGGGAAAACCTCTATTGAAATTCAGTCCTGTTAAGCTTTCTGTACAGAGGTATCTCTGCAATGGAATTTCAGACCCATCAAGTAAAATTCTAATAAGCAGCTGAGGAGATGCTGCTTTGTCAGTTCAACTGCTGTGAAGGACAAGTCTACTCTATTCAATATTAATAACTCCCAATTGGATGAATGAATTTTAAGAATACAAACACAGCATTACACACCCTGTCTGCACAGGAGTCTGGTCTACATGAATAATCAAAACAGTAGAGACTATCATATTCAAAGTGTAAATAGGGGATCAAATATGCGGTTCTCACTTGTTAATGTTGTTTATTCTCTTCAGATGCAAACCTTGCTGTTCCTAATGTGGCTGCAAAGATTGTTGAGGCAAATCCTCCGGCCCTGAATTTCCTCCATGTTCGTTGTGACATTCACCGCTACAGGGAATTGCATGCAAGTTTCCTGGGTGAGTGAATTTCCATATAAGATGGCATAAGCTCTGGAGTAACTGAGTTCTAAAATAGCTGTGAGCAGCTTAAGGCCCAGGAAGCTTTTTCATTTTTTTTCTCTTTATTCGTTCATTGGAAGTGGGCATCGCTGGCAAGGCCAGCATTTGTTGCCCATCCCTCACCTTAAACTGAATGGTTTGCTAGGCCAGTTCAGCGTCAACCACAGCAACGTGGGTCTGGAGTCACACATAGGCCAGACCAGGTATGGGTGGCAGATTTCCTTCCCTAAAGGACATTAGTGAACCAGATGGGCTTTTACGACAATTGACAATAGTTTTGTTTAGATTTAAATCCAATCATGTACTAAAGATCCTGCCTGCCTTGCCTATGAGGCACAATGATATGGCAGCATTGCGCCCAAAGGCTGTGAATGCTTTACAGGAAGACCTCCTGCAAGAGGTGGAAGACTGGAGGGGCAGCACACCATCTGGGATGATGTCCTTGCTGTCTGAAGGGAGGTGGCCCTGATGCTCACTGCCAACATCTTCTGCCAAGCTGTCTTATTCACGAGTCTACGTGCTACTGTTTCTTCTTGTCCTCCAGAAAGATGGCATGGAGAGGTTGGGAATGTGATACCTTCTCCAAGTTGTTTGTGAGTATGTGAGGGGAATGAGAGGAGTGGCAGGAGTGGGGGGAGGGGGGGTTAGTGTCAAAAAATGTAGGGGTGGGGTAAGAGTGTAGCACTGCAGGTGAACAAGACTGACAAAAAATGGGGTGGAAACAGAAAAACTTAGTAAAGTTTGGTGACTCTTCAGAGCTCTCAACCTCTTTGTTTCCACCTGAACGAGGTGTCTAGGGGAGCAGCAGCACCCGGCTTGTACAGAGTCTAACCTTCCAGGGATGTAGTAGTGGTTTCAAAGCAAGAAATTCCCAGTTATGGTGCCATCCGCTCAGTTGCCCTCCTATTATAAATCAGCTCCATCAGATTGGGCAGATGAATCGTGAAAGCTGCCCATTAATGTCCTGCCCATCAATGACGTATAAACAAATTAATTCAGCCCATCTGTTTTTCCTCGATTTTTAAACCCAATAACGGTATACATGGGGAAAAGACAGAGTAAATTCTGGGCTCTGTTTTCTTTTTAAACCTATTTCTGTGTGTTTTAGAGCCCATGAACCCCCTCTGTCTTTCTGCTCACAGCCCTCTATACCACTCAAAGCAGGTGTGGCCAAGGATGTGAGCTACTTACTCCCAGGCTCCTCCAACACTGCCATGATGAAACCACTGGCAGGCGTGCAAGAGCAGATCTGGGCCAGGAATTTTCCCTTGTCGGGTGGGTTTGGCGGGGAGAGTGGGAACCGTCGGGAAGCCAACTGCCACCTGCGATTGGGGCCTGACCGCGATTTCACACTGACGGGCCAATTAAGGCTTGTCCAGCGTGAAACGCATGCTGCAGCGCTCAGTGCTGCCTGTGTCGGAGGTGGGGCAGTGAGGAGGGTGAGTGCGGAAGGTCACTCATGCGTGCAGGGAAAGCTCCCTGAGGCACAGAGCTGCATCAGGGAGACGAAGATTTTGAGCAATGAAAAAGAGATTTTAAAAATGTTAACAACATGTCCCTCATGTGACTCTGTCACATAAGGGGACATGCTGTTAATATTTTTAAAAGGTTAACTGTGACTCTGCCACATGAGCAGGGACATGTTAGAGATTAGTTTGAAAATGTTTAATTTTTTTTAATGACGGATTGAAGCCTCATCTCACCCGTGGATGAGGTTTCGCAAAAAATCCAAAGGCCGCTTGGCCTTTTCGTTTGCCCGCCAACCGTAAAGTTGGACAGGCAGCGAAAAATGTAATTGAGTTAGATCATTAGTGGCTTTAATAGTCCGGTTAATTGTCGGTGGGCGCACTGCCAATTCCCGCGCATCCTACTGACCGAACTATTGTGCGAGTGCTTTGGTTGGGTGCGCGCCCGCCCGACGAGCGCTACTGAGTCCCAGGGTGTGGAATTTTACGCCAGCGGGATTTTACAGTCCTGCCGAAGTCAATGGAGTTAAAAATGGCTCGCCGCGTTTTACGGCCCCCTCCCGCCTCAACGGGGCCAAAAAATTCCCGTCCATGTTCCTGCCACTTTGAGGACGTTCCCCACACTTAGTGCTGCAGAGATCAGGGACCTGGTGGCAAGAAAATTGAACCTCCATGACAACATGAGGCTAAGCTTGATGTCCAAATAACAATGGTGCTGAAGCCCAGGCTTTGTTGCCTTTTGTCAGTAGGTGTTAAAGCTAGATTTTATAAATCAGTGCTCCTGTGCAGTTGTACACATTTTGAATGTACATATCGAGGATTCAGATGCAGAGGTCAGTGCACACCATGGAATGTTCCTTGCATTAAAATTAAACTAAACAGGCCTGTACCCATGTAATTTCTGAATGGTCTTAATACTATCATAAACTACTTACTTGCAAAATGTTAATCAGGAGGGATTCAAGGCCCCCATCTGATTTGTAACACCAAAGCAGTGGTCAATAGACATTTCAGGCCCAAGAGATGTAACATCAAGCAAAGCCGTGACTGGCTTTCATTACGAGATCTTCACTGAAAATGTATTGATGGAAGGACCCTTGTGAGGTTTATGTTAAAATTCAGCAGCTGTGGTCTGTCTAATACAATGACACGTATTCAACTCCTTACAGATATCCCATTACTCTGTCCACCTTGATTTGAATGATCGGCAACAACTCTACATAATGCGTCTCTTTATCTTGTGAGTGAACATCATTGCACATCCTGGAATCATAAGAACAGGAGTTGATCATTCAGTCCCTCAGGTCTGTTTTGCCAAAAGTGAAGAAATGTAACGTGTGCTAAGCAGATGTGAAATAACACTAGTTAGAGAGCTGGAGATCCATTTTCTTCATGTTGCACGCCACTCCTACCATGATCAGAGCTCCCCACAGCGTTCCCCAGTTTTTACCCATAAGCTGGAACTTGCTGCAACCCTACTTGGCCACACCCTTCTTGAATCCATGACCTGAAAGCTGGCTTGAGAACCTTGCCACAACCCTCCCTGAATCTGCCTCCCACTATATGTTGAATGCTGTCTTAAAACCACACTAACTGCAGAGCGAACCTACAACCCTGACTGGCCCCATATCTCCACTCATAATCCAACTCAGCCATGTCCTTGTCCCTGCCCTCGATCTGGTCTGGCAGTCATCTGTCCTCACTTGCAATCCCATCTGCCTGTGACCCTTCCCTAACTGGTACCCCAAACCCTCTGTCGTAACAATATGCCACCCCGGTCTCTCTTCCCAGACCGACCAGTGTTCAAAGTTTGCATTGGCACCTATCCCTCAGCTGCTGTCTTTGAGGTCATGACATCCTCATTCATGCCTGAAAGAAGCAGTACATGATGTATAGAGGAGAAAACAGCAAAAGGAAACAGACAAAAAAAGCATATAGGAGCGAAAGAGAAAAGAAGAACAGGATACAAACATACAGAGAGGAACAGAAATATGAAGGCATCAGAACCCATAAGAAAAGTTTCTTTCTCTGTCTTCCAGCCAGCAATGTTGCGTTAATGAATGGAAGGGGAAGCAAAAAAAAATCTGTTCATATAAGCCCAAAAGGTGTGGTTGGTTAGTACGATTGGCTAGACAGCCAGCCTGTGGATCAGAGTAATGCCAATAGCATGGGCTCCAATCCCTGTCTGGCTGAGATAGATTTGGGGCCAACCTTTTCCTGAAACCTGTAGTAAAAATCATGAGACTTTGTTGTAGTTTGGTGAATAATCATCAAGGAACTGCCTTCAGGCAGAGAACAGGAGAAGTCTCAAATACAATAACGTATTCATAGCTCTGATTTGAAAAGTATAAATAAGGAAACACTAGTTCACAAACTTCTTGATTTGGATTTGTGGAAACCAAACTGATGCACATTAGAAGCAAAATTGTGTGTGAATACTTGTGATGCAGGGCATAATAAAATAAGGTTTATTGTTGAAAAAAGACACATGCTGAAGCTTTTTATCTTGCATTCATCAGGACATTTGCAAGAATACCAAATATAAAGGGAACAACAGAGCCAACTTGCCAACCAATCAGCACTCTCTTCTCATGAAGTATAAATTGTTGTTCCCTTTACATTTGGTATTCTTGTGAATGCCCTGATGAGTGCAAGATGAAAAGCTTTGACCGGCGCCTTTTTTCAGCGATACTCAAGTTCTCTATTACCAAACGACTAAAAGTAAAGTTTCCCGAATTTCACATCTGCATGAACGGAACGGGAGGTACTGTTGGATTTGTTGGAAGGTGAAGTAAAGATTCGTATTGTTTGTTGAAAAAGAACAAGGTTCTTGCTATCGCTGATAGAACTACACTTGCTGCAAGCAGGTGAAGAACATACTGTGATGGTGATGCAAAGGCTGGCCAACAAAACTCATGAAGCAGAGCATAGATTATGGAAAGGCCATAATAATTGCAGTAGGAATAATAGTGAGGTGATCAGCACTGCCGATTTGCCTAGCTCCTCCACAAGCTTTACTATTCTGGCATCTCACCAAGAGACTCAGCATTAATATACATGAAGGGCATAAAGTTTTGGTACTAACCCACTAAGCATGCCAGGAAAAATTAGGGATTCGTCCATTGAAGTATAAGTGAATTTCTAATGGCTTTTTACACCTTAATTGCTGTGGAAAAAACCTCTCTAGCACTGAAAATTTACTTGCACAAGTCTGGAATCTCTTTCTTTCAAATTTTAATTATTATTTGAGATTTAAATGAAATTTAAAATTATAATGAATTATTTCTCTATTATCTGGCTCTTTTATATCTCTCACTGTTAACCTCATATTTATTTCCTTTATTTTGCTTTTTGTACATGATTTGTTATTGAATTAAATATTCTAACTTACACTTCCTGATTTAGAATCTGCAGGCTAAAAATCCGACTGCCCCATTTTTGGGTGCCAGGACTGAGATTCCCTACCAGCCACATTGAAGTGGGTGGCTGGAAAATTTGGTCCACCCATCTCATTTGAATGACTATGGTGCCTGACTGAGTGGGTCCCATGCTGCTGACTTCTTTTCAACACAGCTGGTTGCCTCTGCACACAGCAGGGGAGTTCAGTAGCATTGTTCTCACACTACGTGGTGCAGCTGGCCTACTCTGCTTAAAGGCAGGCTGTCTTTCATAAAGGGAAGCTGCGCTGAAGAATGTTCCTGCAATTTAAATGGATGGAAAAGTGAACACCGTGGCAGAGAGAGGGTTCCAGGGAGATGAATGTGGCACTGGAGGCATTAGTGGTGGAGGTGGGCAGAAGGAGAGATGCCATGGCTCTGAATGGGACCAAGGACCACCCACAAAAGGATGTGGGGGCAGGGAACCAAGGACATCAACTCCTGGACTCTAGACTCGAGGACCTTGTAGTAGTGCTATACGAAATCTGATTACCTCATGTGGGTGGTCAAGGTCAATGAATGCATCTTCAAATGACACCTGTCACACCACCAACCTCTCACACTGTTCAATGCACCACATTCCCCATCACTCACCCATTACCACCCTTGGCACTCCATGTTCACACATAACATCCACGTACTCCACGTACCCAGAGATTTAAAATGTGATGTGTCACTCACTTGACCCACGCACACTATCACTCACACAAAGAATAGATAAAGATGAGGGAAAAAAACAATACAATTACTATTTACGGTCATCTCTGTCTTTTTCGTAGCAGGCCTATAGTTTCTTAGATGAATTGATGTTTTGGCTGGAGTGAAGATCTTGTAAAGCATTGGATTTTCAGTTCGCTTTGAAGCCTCTTGTAGTTGGTTCTCAAGTGAACTTGACGTTGGAAAAAGTTGGGGAGAGATCTTCTCTCAATTTCAAGTTATGATTGTTAATTACCTTGGTTATTTAGTTGACATGCAGCTGGTTCGATCGCTGTCTGATGGATTTCTGTCTCTGAGCAGCTTTTTGCTGAATTTTTAAAATAGAGCATAAATTGGCCTCTTCACCATGTGACTTGTACAAGTACAAAGTCCTTTTTTTCAAAACATTTTGAAATTCGTCCAGTGCAGTTTAGATGAGAGACCATCATACTACAATGGATTCACATTTATCTAACACACATTGAGTTTCATGTCTCTTTTGTCCATGGTGAGACAGAAAGATGAGCTGGCTGGAAAGCTATAGTTTTTTTGTTAGTGATCCATCCTTAAACAAAGGGATGTGTGAATTCGCTGGATGGCTGCAAATGTCCATATTTAATTAGGTATTTGCTTGAGATTCAGGACTGTCGGGAGCTCATAAGCCAAAAGGTCATGTGATTTGCAATGGCCATTTTAATAGACTGTGTTGAAAATTTTTGAAGCATTGACTGAATAATATAATCTTTAGAATGATCTACATAAATGGAGTTGGTGTATTTGGTGAGCGCTTTGGTGCCTTCGGAGATGGCATATTTGGTCAGATCCCCTGGCAGCTTGAGGCGGACGGCGCTCTGGATCTTCCTGGCCGCGATGTTGTGGCTCTTGCTGTAGTGAATGAGGTGCGAAGCCTCGGAGGTGATGCACTCAAAAATGTCGACAACGAAGGGATTCATAACATTCATGGCCTTGGACAAGATCTTGGTGGAAGGGTGGAGCTGTGTCAGCACCCTGTACATATAAGTGAAATAGCTCTGTTTGCGAGATTTCCTCTACTTCTTAGGCAACTTCTTGGTGACTTTAGTCAGCGACTGTTTTGACGCCATGCACTGCACCACCCTTCGCCGCAGTCGCCACCTCAGGCATTCCACTCGACTTGGACAAACTCAGGTCACTGGAACATGACACAGGCACATCACCAAATACTGTGCTACACAATCACTGACATTCTGTCCTTTCTCTTGCATGACAAATTGATCCATAACCATGGGAGCAAAGCAAAACGAGTAAGGGACAAGGAGACCCACATCCCCCGAGCCCTACAGAGGAGATGTCCGGCTACATCATAGGTCTGGCTGCAATCCAGAGAACACTGAAGATGATGGCATGTTCCTGTGTTTGCCACTTCTCAGGTCTCAGTGTACGCTCATCCTGCTTTCTGGCATAATGAGAAAGCTTCAGATGGCATGACCGTGGACCTCTTGCTTCCCATCCAACTCCCCTTCCTTCAGTCTAATCTGCTTCTTCTGATTTCCTGCTTTCAAACATGCAGGAACTGCTGCCTGCCCTCCTACATGAGCCTTGGGAGGAAGAGAGAGAGAGCAACAGCACTTCACTGATGGAAAGGCCCCGTTGCTTGATGTAACACTCATAGCCATCAACTCAGCTTTTAGAACAGCACATATTTTGGATGTGTGTACAGAGTTGGGGTCAGCAGTGCACGAGTGGGCTGCAGCCAGGTCACTGGGAAAGGATACTTCATCTGCCAGCTCACTGGAGGGCAAAGTGACAGTCAGGCCCTGCTTGGGTTGCTCTCTCTGCAGAATCTCCTCTTGCTCCCTGTTGTGCTGCAGATGCAGGGGTGCTCTCATACCTGTTGCAGTCTTGTGCAGACAAGCCATCTCCTCCTCTGAGAGGGTGGGGCAACACCTCCAGAAATACTGCCAAGTATTTCCAGACACTTGGCAACCAAAAAAGTTCTTCAAAATTCCTCTATCTCCCATATGAGTGTCTAACCCTTTAAATAACACTTGTGCAGGGCCCAACTTGCAGCACAACTCTTGCAGTTTACAGAGTGATCATTGAAGACACTGCCAGGCCCTGCAGAGCCCAATGTTGGTATCCTGATGTTACTTCAACTGATTGGGATTGGTGTCATCGCAAAGCCTTTGGCTCACTTTGGGGCGGTCCCATTGAGCGCCTTTCTCCTCACAGAGTGTTATGCAGGCTGTGCAGGAAGGGGTTGGTGATGCAGGGAATCCCATAAAAGTGGTGTAAGCCCTCTGGCACTGCGCAATGTGAGTCCTGCCCTGCATGTCTCAGTAAGGCTTCTTGAACCTGATTGGTTGAAGAGAGGCACCATTGCTTGCCCAATTCACATGAGTCCCAAGTTCACTGTAGATGGTGTTGAACTGAAATGGCCCCCTAATTACTGTAAGTTGCTGCACAAAAAAACCCACTAAAAGCCTTTCAGCATAATGAACGGTACTTGCTGCTTATTCGCCACTGACCTTAAAATCGGGGCTGTAGCCAATCTTCAAAAAGGAGACGAAAGCAAATGCAGCAATTAGGCAGGAGTCAACTGACTGAGTAAATACAGAAGTATCTTCGTTAGATGATGCAGAGGATAATGAAAAGATATGTGCAAGTGATACTGCATGAAGAACAAGCTGATTTTAGTCCAAGATTACGTAAGTTAGATGAACTGCCTGCAATGAGATAGAGTTTGGAGAAATTTATAGAACGCAACATCTAAACATCTATTGTTACAACAACCTCATATATTTTAAGCAAGCATTTGACAGTGTATGGTGAGAAGGGATATGGCATGTCTTGAGGATGTAAGGTGTTCCTGAGAAAGTGTCAGACTGATAGCAAACCTCTATGACAAGTCCCTGAGTGTCATTGGAGTGCACAGGAAACTGACAGAATGGGTTAGTTCGGGTGAGACAAGGATGCACACTGTCATCTGATTTACTTAGCTTAGCACTGGGAAAAGTTATGAATCTTGCAGTAAATGATGATGTTGTAGGAACCTCCTTAAGTGGCAAGAGTTTAAACATTCTCAGATTTGCTAATGGCATTGATCTTAACGCAAGTTCGAAAGCATATTTGCAGTGAAAAATGGACGAGGTGAATGTGGAGATTGGAAAATTCAGATCACAGATTAAGGAGAAAAAAGTCATTTCTTTTGGGAAGCATCAGGAAGATGCACACATTACAGTGGAGAGGACGCAGTTGAACAGGTGGAGAAGTTTGTATTTCTGTGTAGGCTAGTGTCAGAGAATGAGAGTTGTGAAGAAGAAATGAAAGGAAGGATTGAACTGGAAAGGATTGGAAGATTAAGCAGGATGAGGAAGCAGGATGTGGATGTTTTGGGAAAATGAAGATAATAGTTGATGAAATGGTGGTTATCTCCATGTTATATAATGGATTTAGTGCTGAACCATGAGAAAAGTTAACAAACAAAAGATACTAAAAGTCAAGATGAGTTTCTGAGAGAAATGCTGGATATTCAGGATGCAAAGGATCAAAAATAATATAATAAGATGATGGCTCATACAGAAGGTCCAAGAAAGGCAAGTAATGGTTTGAGCAGGCTTTCAAGAATGGAAACATTGGAGTACCTTTTCCATGGCCCTCCAGACAGAGGTACATGGATCAGGAACATAAGGGAGACCAAGGAAATGCTGGAAAAACAATGTATCAAGAGTGACTTGTCACAGAAAGGGATATAGATGATTGAAGCAGTCAAGCTGGTTCATCGACAATAATGGAGTGAATTCATTCGGTCCATTGTCAGTGCTGAGCTAATAAACAGGAATCTGGATTTAGCAAGTGTGGGGGAAGCCATGTGACCTTACGGCTAAAAGAAGAAAAGAATTGCAGATTTCCCCTCATGTTGGAACAATTCAAGCAATTCCAGGCAACCCAGAAGCTGTGAACTGTGGAATGCTCCTCCAAGGGTAGGGGAGCTAGAGGCACCGGGCACCAGTCTTTTGTAATTCACAGTTTCAAGTATTGTTGCACAATAACTCCTGACAGGCCCTTCTCCAGTTTGTTTCTGCACAGAGTGTTCACAGATAATGGGCAGAATTTAATGCCCATCCCTGAGGTGAGTTTGGAGGCTGGGGGCATTTATTTGGGCAAGAAAGTGCTGGGAGGGGCCATTCCGCCTCTGCCCTGATTAAATCTGGGCTTGAAAGGCTCATGAATGGCCTACCCAGCCCAAGGCCAATTGAGGCCCTTGAGGGGGTAATTTATGTCTACTTAAGGGCCTCATCCCATTGCCATTGGTTTTTAAACAGCAGCAGATGGGGTCTTGCTATGAGGGAAGCCTGAAAAGCAAACCTTAATAATGTTTGCTTGCGGGCTCCCAGCACCCGATAGAGTGATTCAGCATCGAGAAAGGGGGTCCACAGAGTGCCACCCTCTGCCCTTTCTTCTGACCCACTCCCTCCCCAGCCAGCGACCGCCTCCTCCCCATAACACCTATCTCTCTTCTGGCCCTCACTCCCCTGTGGCCTGGGTCCCTCACTGATCTTGGCCATCTGATGAGCTCATTGCCAGTACCTACCATCTTTCCCCCAGTGGTGCTGATGACAGTGAGGATCTGCCGGCCTCTGATTGACCAATGACTCTTGGTGTGTGGGATTTCCGCCCCTGGGCCCCTTGATCTCAGGGAAGGCCCACCACTGACCAGTTAAGTGCCTGACATGCACTTAGTACAGTGGGCCTTCCCCAAAGGAGGTGATGCAAGGCTCTTGCTGGATTTCCAGCTGGCAGGTGAAAGCCCTGTTGCCTGGATTAAATTCCGCTTAATGTCTCAGCTCCCTTTAAGGGGAAAACGCTAGAAAATTCACATTAGTTACATTATACCCCACTGTACATTACACAAGCAAACTGCTGACAGTTAATTTGTTATTATATTTTGCAGCAGCAGCCTAGGCTCAGTTGGCTGTACTCTGGCTCCTGACTCAGAAGGTTATGGGCTGAATTTTACGCTGATCCATCGGAGGAGAAATCGCGCAAGAGGACGTCAGGCGAGCATCCCTGTGTCATCCTGCACTCATGCAATATTTCGGTTGAAGGGCACACACGGGTGTTGGAGTTGCACCCGCCATCAATGAAAAATCCGCTTAAGGCCATTAAAAAGGCAATTGACCAAGATTTCACTTTGCTCATGCAGTTTCACACTCATCACACGGGCAAATGGGGCTGATGAGCAGCCGACATTTTGCAAAGCCACATCCATGGGCAGGATAAAAAGGGTCAGCAGCATTGCCAGTGTGAGTAGTGAGGCGTTTTGGAATTAGTTTGCTGCTGGTTGCTTATTGGTACTTGGCAGCTTCATCTATGTTTGGGGCTTCATTGTTAGCATTTCCAGGCTACATGTGAGGACTCATTGGTGTCTCCAAGGCTCCTGGAGGATCTTGACCATGTGGACCCTTCCAGGCATCTGAGAGTCTTCTGTTACCCTGGTAATGGGGATTGTGGTCTCCGCTGGAGGCTCCTCTTCTGAGGAGGAAGAGAGGGGACAGAAGGGAGAGGACCCCAGGTGTCCCAATGCAGCTTCCAGGGGAGCGACCTGTGGGAGGAGAGGTGTAGGCACGAGGGGTGCAGGGCCATCAGGAAGTCCAAGGCAGAAGGGGTGGCAGAAGATGCCACTATCCTGCTGCCAGGGTTTACAATCGGCAATGCAGCTACCTCAATATGTCTGAGGTGCAATGCTGAAGGAGGCTCTGTCTCTCCAGGGAGACCGTGACCTCCATTTGTCAGATGGTTGGGCCTGAGATCAGCTCTGACTGTGTGAGTGGACACCCCATGCCAGTGGCTCTGAAGGTCACAGTGGCCCTCAGCTTCTATACCTCCTGCTCTTTACTGGATTCAGTTGGGGATCTGAGTATCCCAATCAGTTGTCCACGGTTGTGTCAAGCTGGTGACAGAAGCTCTGTTCAGGCAGATACTGACATTTATTTCCGTCCAGACGAGGCAAGCCAGGCTGAGCAAGCCAGAGGCTTTGCAGTAATTGCTGGGTTCCCCCATTTCCAGGGTGCCATCGACTGCACACATGTGGCTATCAAGGTGCCAGTGGGTCAGCCAGGTGCCTTCGTCAACAGGAAGGGATTCCATTGCATGAACGTGCAGATAATAGTTTGTGACCGCAAGATGCAGATTCTGCAAGTCTTTGCAAGATACCCTGGCAGCTCCAATGACACTTACATCCTGAGACACTCCTAGGTGCTGAGACTCTTCAGTGCTCCAGCCCAACTGGATGGATGGCTGGGTGACAAGGTTGTTCACGAGTGCACCTTATCCGTTGAAAAGGTGGCTTATGACATCTCTCTGCCACCCAGGAACAGAGGCAGAGCAGCGTTATAATAGGAGTCATGCCTCCACAAGAGTGGTGAAAGAGAGGGCCATAGGTCTTCTGAAGACGCACTTCTGATGCCTAGACTGTACAGGGGGAGCAATTCAGTACTCTCCAGAGTGGGAGCATGCTGCGCTCTCCACAATCTGGCTTTGGCAAGGTGCGGTCCCACTGGAGGAAGAGGATCTTGAGGCAGCTGCACAGGCCACAGAGGATGAATCCAGTGGTGAATCAGAAGAGGAGCATGATGAGGACAATGCTGAGGGTGTGGAGGCAGACCACTGTATCCTCCAGGGAGACAGGGACACCAGAGATGCCTTGATCCAACGCTCCTTCAGCTCGGCTGCCAAGATCTGCTTCCACCTCATGCCAGGGCCGCCGCCTCCATCCCAGATGTCGGAAATGCCCCATCATGTGAACCCAAAGTCCACTCAGTGCCTGTGCAATAAAGTTTAGAGCCAGTCATGCCCAGCATTACATATTGGCACACCCTGCACCAAAAGTAAAAGGTGAAGCATACTCAGGCCATCAGAACAAACACAAATTTAATGTTATTGTCACATTGAAATCACATTGACATGACCACTACTGGTGTTGATGTCCACACCAGCAGACATATAAACCAAACATAACTGAACAGAAGATCACCCGTGAATAGTCCCTCTTGTGCTAATGGTGCCTTAAACTTACATTTGTGAGTGCTGCATCTTGTTGCGCCACCCCCCCCCCCCCCCCCCCCACCCCCTCACCCCTCGCTGGCTGTGGCATTGGAGGCAGCCCACTCTGCTGTCCTGTTGGCCTTGGTGACCTTGGCAGTCATCCTCTGGCCAGTGGAGCCTGTGCTGGCCCTACCTGGGACAGAGTAGTCAGTGCCACTGCTGGCATCTCCCCAGTCATCAGGTGCCACGGTCACTGGCAGAGTGACGGAGGAGCTGCTGCCGTCATCTGGAGCACCCTGAGAGGAGCCCGCAGAGATGCCAAGCAGGTTGTACGCCAACATTAGGTCACTCTGGAGCTCCCTGCTCACTATTGATGGACAGGCACTGGGATACAGGGTGCCTCGTCCATCTCCCACACTGGCTCTGACTACCTGAGTTCAGTGCCTGTGTGAGGGCTTGCAGGTCTGAGCACAACCCCAGGAACACCTGATTTTGTCCCTGGAGCTTCCTCTCCATGAGAGCCGCCACTCTCTCAATGGAGGAGACTGTGTGCTTGGCCATGAATGTCAATGCAGTGCTTTTGCTCCGCATGGACTCTTCCACAATAGAGGCCATGGCACGCATTCCCTCATGGATCTCCACCAGATCCTCCTATTCATCCTGCTGGACATCCAGCATCTGCCGTCTAATGGATGACTCCAGAGGCTCATCATCTGCCCTCGACACTGCATCGTCCTGGTCTCCAGCAGTCCTCTGACGCCGGAACCCTGTTAACTCTCTGACTCTGCCTGCACCTCAAGCGAGTGTGAAGTGCCCGCACCGCTATGTATCGACATTCTGGCCACCGATCTAATGCGCATTGAGGTGCTGGTGCCTGGTTCAGGGAGTGGGTGTGACGCAGGTGCAGCTGAAGCCTAGTGGACCTCTGGCATCAGGGCTGACTCTTCAGGGTCCTGTGAAAGAGTGCCTGCTGGTGAATCTTAGGGAGAACAAGGACATGTCATTAGTTAAAGTCATCACACTGTCACTGTTAATGCCAGGCATCCTGGTGAGACAACGGAGATCCGCATCATGTTGCCATCGTCTTTCAATGATCAATGGGGACACCAGGTTTGAGGGTCACATCAATGAAGAGATTACACTGGAATGGTTGCACAATCTGAAACTCTCACCTCTGTGCACTGCACTCTTACTATTGCGTGACACCCCTGTTTCTCCACACCCAGTTGCACGGGGAGCGTGCCGGCTCTCTAGCTCCAGGATGTCCTAGTCAAACCTGGTCAGCAGCAGCAGGTTGGGCTGCCCTCCACCCGTATGTGCCCTCTCTGCTTGGCTATGGCTTGTCTTCTCCTGAAAGGACAGAGGAGCATTGATTAGTCTATTCTCTGCACGCAGCACCATTGCAGCCTGGCCAATCCTAGCTGAGGAACACCTTGCAGGGCTCATCCAAGTCGTGGCCCTCAACCCGTAAGGCACTCAGTCCAAGCAGCCAGGGCTCACCCCCTTGGCCAGCTCCGGCATCATTGACAGTTGGCATTCAGACTCTAGCACCCCTGATGGGGAGATGGCCAGCCCTTAACACTTCCGCACACTGACCCATGCCAACACGGTACTCACACTTCCCGAGCAGCAGGTCTTTAAAACTTTTGCGGCATTGCACCCATGTGCGCCACACCATGTCATGGCTGCTGACCTGCGCTGCCACCTCCTCCCAGGCTTTCTTCATGTGATGGCCTCCTCCTTCCATCCCTTGCTACAAGGGTGTCCCTCCTGGCAGCCAGCTCCTGCAGGAATACAGCGAGGCACTCACCAGAAAAGCAGGGGTCCGAGTGCCCAACCGACCTGTCCTCCTGCCTGGCATTTCCAGCCGCTACCGAGGCCACAAGTACCGTCTCTGCAATGCAGACTGTCTGCTTCTCCACCGGCAGCCTTCAAGGGGCTGCCTGCGCTGTTTTTAAACTGGCCTCCAGGTTGCTAGTGGGGCCGGCGTACGATACACCCCCACCCACGCCTGGCCCTACCCGATCATTGGGAAGCTGCATTTCAAGCAGGGTGGGCCTCAATTGGCCAGTCAGCATGAAACCGCGGTAGCGGGCCGATTGTTGTCTGGGGTCTGTTTCCCGGCCCCTCTCTTGGGCATGCCAACCGTGCCCCCACCCCCACCCAACCGAGCTGACAATTCAGGCCAATGGGTTCAAATCCCACACCAGAGAGTTAAGTACAAAATCTAGGCTGACACTTCAGTGCAGTGCTGAAGGAGTGCTGCTCTGCTGGAGGTGCGGTCTTTCAGATGCGATGTTAATCATCTGATCTGAACTAAGGCCCTGTGTGCACTCTCAGACGAGTGTACAAGATTCCATGGCATTACTTCGAAGAGGTTTTCCCCAGTGTTCTGGGCAAAAATTTACCCTTCAACCAGCAGCAGCTAAAAAGGGGTGATCAGGCCATTTGCTACATTGCTGTTTGTGGGACCTTGGGGTGCACAATTTGGCTGCCACATTTTCACAGTTCAGAAATGCACTTAATTGATGTTAAAGTGCATTTGGACACCCTGAAGACGTGAAAGATACGAGATCAATGCAACCCTTAAACATGGTTACTCCAACTTCTTATCGAGGATGGGGGAGGGGGTGACAGTAATTGTTTTGGAATTCGGTAGTTTTATGACAAAAAAATATTTTTTCATGTGAGGTAACCAATGAAAAACACATTTCAAGGAAAATAATGATATATAAAGATCGAGTTGAGAAGCAGCTTGCTGGCAGGTGCGGACACAGCCCACAGCTTGGTGCTGCTTGTGGCTAATAGTCTTTTTCAAGCAGGTTTAAAGCCAGGCTTCCTGTCACATGCTCGCAGTAATAGGATCCCTCTCGCTCTCTCCCTCCCACTCCTCAGGCTCCTTTTAGATACTGCTGTAGTTAGAGATCAGAGGGCTGGGAGGCGGCACTAACCAACTAACCTGACTTTCCAGCTTTGGAGTTGCCGATTTGCCACCTGCCCCTCGTCCCCCTCTCCTCTTTGCACGGCCTCTCTTTCCCTCTCTCTCTCTGCCGGCTCAGCGATGGGTTACTGGGTAGAGGCGCTCGCCCTTTGCATGGGATTCGGATGTCTGGTCACCCTCGGATGGGCAGAGTTGAACACCGGTGAGTCATTTCGCTGCTGTGTCTTTTAGTCCCATTCGGGGCAGAGGAGGGGAGGGGAGGGGGTGCGGGTTTAACACGGGGCTAAGTTGATGTGTCCGATCTGACTGACTGGCGGGGCTCTCTTCTGACAGCTCAGCTCCCACTTCACTTCGTCCGGCACTAGCTATTCCATAGAGACAAACAGCGTGTGCATACAGTACAAACCTGGAGAGGGATAGGCGAGCGCTCCGAATCCATCACTGTCAGTGTGGCTTCACAGCTCAGCGCTGATAAAACAATCTTCTGTGATCTTTGGCATGTATTTACGTGTGGTGCTGGGCAAATGGTTAAATCTACAGATCAATGACTAAGTATATAGATGGATGTATCAATAAATATGTCGACAGATGACTAAACTTCTAGGTGGGCAGTTAAATATATTGACAGATCGATAAATATATAGTTTAGAGAAATAATTATAATTAGATCAATATATAGACAAAGAGATAAATATATAGCCATATAGTTAAATATATCGATTGATAAATAGAGAATTGAAATAGATTATTATGCATGTGATAGATTTGGGGAGCAATCAGTAAGTATATATATATATACTGTAAATGCCTAAATCAACACATGGCTGGACACACATAATAATGGCAATGCTAACACTGCCAGGTTGCTGAGTACATTTCCTATATCTGGGCAGAAGTAGGCTATCCAGACCTGTCAGTATTCCGTCGTAAGAGAGAGAGAGCGAGAGAGGGAGTGAGTAAGTTTTACCGCGAACCCATTCGGAACCCCTGAAGATGTCTCATATCTGTCTGAGAATCGTGGGTCCAATTCTATTTCTATTTGGAAACAATGAGATCAAAGATCGGGAAGATGTCATTATAGATATCGCAGAGCGCTTTTTTTTTATCTTTCTCTCTCCCCCCGAGCTGACGATGCGATTCTGACCGAACTTCATTTCCAGTCAATGAGGCTCGCCAGTGACGCTGGCGAGCGGTCGGTTTGTGCGCGAGTTAAACATCTTTTAAGTGGCTTTTCGGTTTTACGGAGCGTAAAGAGAAGCGTTTATGCGGCTTCTGCTGAAAGGGTGCGTGCAGGAGTTTAATAAAGCTCAGAAAATCCAATTTTCCCTTTCTTAATCAAAACCCCTTGCACTTCTTTTCAAAAGTAAAATCTGGAGCCCCAAGCTTGGGTCTCATTAAGGAAAACTTCTGCCGGTTTGCCCTTGATTAAGTCTATAGACAGCCTGCGAGTCCCTGAAAGCCACCATCTGTGAACCTCCCTAATGCATGGTGCACGTCTGCCCAAACATCCGACTCAAACCTGCTCAATGACGCGGTGCTTTCTGACCACAGCCTGCCACATTGTTTCTTCATTACAGGAAGGCAAATCAGAACTTCATTAACTATAAAACCTTTAATACGCTTAGCCTTGCGAGAAAAAAAAATAGTTTTAATCTTTCATGTAAATGGCAGAAATACTTGAAAAGGGCACATTTATTGGGCTATGGGGAAACAGAGGTGGTGGAGTGGAATAAGCTGGTAGCTCAAAGAGCCAGTATAGGCACAATGGGCCGATTGGTCTCCTGTGCTGTAAGATTCGCTGATACCATGTTCTTTAAGAAATACAAATTGAAAGGCCGCTTCCCTTCCTATCTTGTCATTAGTTTCAGTGGGTGGGTGCAGTGCACAGCACTGGCCTCAGCTTAAGCTTCCAAGTTCCGTCTCCGAGTCTGTGTTAAACTCGGTCGCTACAGATAGACCCGGTGGCCCTGTGGGCTAAAGGATGACGGAATGGGGGGTGGGGTGGGGTTGAGTGGTTGGATATCAGCCGGGAGCTGCTGCTCCAGAGCACGACCTGGCGATCCTTGGATGCACAAGGTTGCCTGTTAGAAAGGATCCAGCGCTGGGGTGATGCCTCCCGCGGTCAAATTGCCAATCGGCACTCATTTTTTCAGGTGCACATATGAGCAGTGGATGTGGCGCATTTGGATTTTCATAAAACTTTTGAGAAAGTCCCACATAAGAGGTTAATGTGTAAAATTAAAGCACATGGGCTTGGGAGTAATATATTGGCATGGATTGAGAATTGGTTAACAGCCAGGAATCAGAGAGTAGGAATAAATGGGTCTTTTTCAGAGTGACAGATGGTGACTAGTGAGGTACCACAGGGATCAGTGCTTGGACCCCAGCTATTCACAATATATATCAATGATTTGGATGAAGGGACCAAATGTAATATTTCCCAGTTTGCTGATGACACAAAACTAGATGGAAACTTGAGTGTTGAGGAGGATGTTAAGAGACTTCAAGGTGATTTAGATAAGTGAGTGGGCAAATACAAGGCAGATGCAATATAACGTGAATTAGTGTGAAGTTATCCACTTTGGGAGGAAAAACAGAATAGTGATAGATTGGGAAATGTTGATGTACAAAGGGACCTGGATGTCCTTGTACACCAGTCACTGAAAGCAAGCATGCAGGTGCAACAAGCAGTTAGGAAGGCAAATGATATGTTGGCCTTCATTGTGAGAGGACTTGAGTACAGGAGCAAGGATGTCTTACTGCAGCTGTACAGGGCCTTGGTGAGACCACCCTTGGGGTATTTGCAGTTTTGGTCTCTTGACCTAAGAAAGGATGTAATTGCCATAGAGAGAGTGCAGTGAAGGTTCACCAGACTGATTCCTGTGACGGCAGGATTGTTGTGTGAAGAGAGATTGGGTCGACTAGGCCTGTATTCACTGGAATTTAGTTTCATTGAAATGTATAAAATTCTGACAGGGCTGGACAGACTAGATGGACGCAGGGATGATGTTCCCTCTGGCTGAGGGGTCTAGAAAAAGGGATCACAGTCCCTGGATATGAGGTAGACCATTTAGGACTGAGACAAGGAGAAAATTCTTCACTCAGAGGGTGGTGAACCTGTGGAATTCTCCACCACAGAAGACTATGGAGGCCAAGTCACTGAATATATTTAAGGAGGAAATAGATTTCTAGACTCTAAAGGCATCAAGGGGAACGGGGAAAGAGTGGGAATATGGCGTTGGGATAGAGGATCTGCTGTGATCATATTGAATGGCAGAGCAGGCATGAAGGGCAGAATGACCTACTCCTGCTCCTAATTTCTATGCTTCTATGTTTAATTATTTATTAAAATGACAGTGTCACAATCATTAATCTGGGTACAGTATCTGTACCCAGATCTCATCATGGCAGTTTGGGAATTTGAATTTGGTTTTTGCTGGTGTCAATAAAAGTGATGATGAAAATGTCAGATTGAAGTAAAACCCCTTCTGGTTCACCAATGCCCCCTTTAAGGACATTGCTCAGTCTGGTTTACATGTGACTCCATGCTCACACTTATGTGGCTGACTATTGCCTACCCTCTAAAGTGGTCTAGCAAGCCACTCTCCTGTATTAAATCAACACCAGTGGTTCAAGAAGAGCCACCAATACCTTCTCAGAGTGAAAAGAGTTGGGCAATAAATGCCAGACTAAATGCCCCCTCCTAAGAATGCCCTTTAATGTGAACATTTTCTTGCTTCTGTGCAGCTGCAATTGGCTTCTGTTCTGACAGCCACAGCTGGCATTAAAACCAGAATCAATGCTGAGTAAAAGCACCTCATCAAACACTGAGAGAGAATTAAAACTAACAGACACCTGGAGAGATTTCAAGGCAGTAATCTAATCTTCCAACTTCAGTTCATGATTATAAACTGCTCAAGTTTTGCTCATGAAATCTGTCATGTCAGTGTACCCTTCAATTAGTCTAGTGCCTTGTAATCCTTCCCAGATAGCCATTATTTTCTACATACTGCGCACATAAATAAAAAGGAATGAGTTATTGTTCATTTAATTCTCTCTTCTTATCAGTGACCCTATTCAAATCCTGGTTCAGTGCCATACTAATCTTATTAAATATCTTTAGTTCCTGTCATTGCATATAAAGCCACACAACAGCATTTGGGCTCAGTAGGGGGACTGGTAGGAATCATTAACCATACGAAATATGAGCGAGATATAAGCTCCAATTATAAAAAAGGCAGTTATGCCTCTACAGCAATATTTGAATTTATATGGTGATGGTGCCTTCTCATAAGCAGTGTTTGAGACATAGGCAACTATGCCAGCCATTCACCGGCAGCACATAAGAACATAAGAAATAGGAACAGGAGGAGACCACTCAGCCCCTTATGCCTGCTCCGCCATTCAATAAGATCATGGCTGACCTTCTTGTGTTTCGATTTCCACATTCCCATCTAACCCCAATAACCTTTGATTCCCTTGCCTAACAAGAATCTATCCACCTCTGCCTTAAAAATATTCAATGACCCCATCTCCACCACCTTCTGAGGCAGAGAATTCCAAAGTTGCACAAACCTCAGAGAAAAAATTTCTCCTCATTTCTGTCCTAAAAGGGCGACCCCTAATTTTAAAACAGTGCCCCCTAGTTCTGGACTCAACCATAAGAGGAAACATCCTTTCTATGTCCACCTTGTCAAGGCCATTCAGGATCTTGTATACTTCAATCAAATCACCCTCGCTCTTCTAAACTCCAGTGGAAACATGCCCAGTCTGTCCAACCTTTCCTCATAAGACAACCCACTCATTCCAGGTATCAATCTAGTAAACCTCCTTTGAACCTTCTCCAATGCATTTACATCCTTCCTTAAATAAGGAGACCAAAACTGCACACATTATTCAAGGTGCAGTCTCACCAATGCCCTGTATAACTGAAGCATAACATCCTTACTTTTATGTTCAATCCTTCTCGTTATAAAGTATAGCATTCCATTAGCCTTCTTAATAACTTGCTGTACCTGCATGCCATCTTTTTGTGACTCATGTAGTAGAACACCTAGGTCCCCCTGCACCTCAGAATTGTGCAGCCATTCTCCATTTAAATAATAATCTGCTTTTTTGTTCTTCCTGCCAAAGTGAACAACTTCACATTTTCCCACATTAAACTCCATTTGCCAGATCTTTGCCCACTCACTCAACCTACCTATATCTATTTGCAACCTCCACATGTCCTCTTCACACACACTTTCCTACCTATCTTTGTGTCACCCGCAAATTTAGCTACCATGTCTTCACTCCCCTCATCTAAGTCATTGATGTAAATCATAAAAAGTTGAGGCCCCAGTTCAGACTACTGTGGGAATCTACTTGTTACATCCTGCCATCCCACAAGAAACAGTGAGAAGTTTGACCAATTATGTTGTTAAGAGAGTGATGTTGGCCAGGCTACCAGGAGAAGTCCCAGGGGATCCTTAAAATTCATCTGAATAGGCAAACTATGCCCAGTTTAACACCTGATTCAAAGAACGCTGCCGCTCACAGTGCAAAAGCTCCTGCAGTACTGCATGCATTGTCACCCTAGATTATGTCCTAAATTTTGTATGAACTGAAACCCTGGTTAAGGAGCTCAAGCTCACAATTTTCTGAACCAAAACTGGAGTAGTGGCAACAGGAGTAAGTTCATCGTAATAAGGTTTAGGAGAATGTTCAAGGTGGTAACATACCCTGCCCTTTCAAGAACCATTTATAAACCCATATGAAGCACTCTTAACCATCTGTTATTCCCTATATAACACATAGGCACTTACCATATAATATACTGACATGAAAGTCATAATGATTGCCCACATCCTCTGTTATTATATTGTTTTGCTGGGGGGTTCAGTAACTTAGTAGAAGTTCGCTCTTTCCCAGCTTGTTCCTGGGTTCAAATCCAGACCAGGCAGGGAGAATAAAAGTATTCCCTTCAGCCCGTAAAATACTGCGGATGCTAAAAATCTGAAATAAGAACAGAAAATGCTGGGAAAACTCAGCAGGCCTGGATGGACCTGTGGAGAGAGAAACAGAGCTAACATATTGAGTCTGTATGACTTCAGAGCAGTGAAGAGGAGTCATATGGACTTGAAATGTTAAATCTTTATATGAAATTATTTAGGGCGTCTGGTCGTGTGGGCACAGGCCCTCAGCAAAATAGTAACCCCAAGGTTAGTTTGAATGTTCATCCCCATAGTATGATTTGTGATGGAGCGTCGAGGTCATTAATTGAAATGTCACTACCGCCTAAAGTAAAATCCTTATTAGTTTCTTCCAAATTCCCTTAGCCCAAGACTATAGGAGCTCAGTTTAATTTAAAAAGATAGAATTAATGATCTGATTGATGTATTGGATAAATAATATGCTGAGATGTTTCTGGCCTAATTCAGAGAGGTAAATTTGTAAATGACAAGACACACAAAATTACTTCCTCTTCAAGCGATTTACAGTTTGGATATTTTTTGTCAAGCGCAAAAATTGAGAATAGTAAATAATGACAGATTTACTCACTGCAGGAAAATGGGTGAGAGTGAATTGGTTGTCTGTCATACATCCCAAATGAAATGGGTGTTCAGTCCTCCAACACCCATTGTACATCCATTGTGAAACAGGCACTTGATCTTCCATCATAGTTTGTGTCATGTGTTCTACGATTTTTCCTGGGCTTTACAAACAGGGATAGAATACAAAAACAAAGAAGTTATGATAAACCTGTATAAAACACTGCTCTGGCCTCAACTGGAGTATTGTGTCCAGTCTTGGGCACCACACTTGAGGAAGAATGTGAAGGCTTTAGAGAGGGTGCAGAAAAAAATTCACAAGAATATCTCCAGGAATGAGGATCTTTGATTTTTTTTACTGCATCCTCTCTAATACCTTCACATCTTTCCTAACGTGTGGAGCCCAGAACTGGACACTATACTCCAACTGAGGCCGAACCAATGTTTTAATAAGATCTATCATAATTTCCTCACTTTTGTATTCTATTCCTCTGTTTATAAAGCCCAGAATCCAGATGCTGTATTAATGGCTTTCTCAACCTAACCTGCCGCCTTCAAGGTTATATGCACAAATACAGCCAGGTCACTCTTTTTAAAATTTATTCTTTCACAGGATGTGGGCAACATTGGCTATGCCAGCATTTATTGACCAAACCTGATTGCCCTTGAAAAAATGTTGGTGAGCTACCTTCTTAACCTACTGCAGGCCATGTGGTGTAGGTACATCCACAGTGCTGTTAGGAAGCGAGTCCCAGGATTTTGACCCAGCAACAGTGAAGGAGCAGTGATATATTTTCAGGTCAGGGTGGTGCGTGGCTTGGAGGTGTTCCCATGCATCTGCTGCCCTTGTCCTTCCAGGTGGTAGAGGTTGTGGGTTTGGAAGCTGCTATCGAAAGAGCCTTGGAGAGTTGCTGCAGTGCAACTTCTAGATGGTACACACTGCGCTACTGTGCATTGGTGGTGGAGGGAATGAATGTTTGTGGATGGGTTGCCAATCATGCGGCTGCTTTGTCCTGGATGCTTGTAGCTGGGGAGTAAGGGGTTGAGTTACCCTCTGCAGAATTCCCAGCCTCTGACCCCCTGTTGTAGTCATGGTATTTATATGGCTGGTCCAGTTCAGATTCTGGTCAATGATAACCCTCAGGGTGTTGATACAGCTCCGCTCCTGCATCCCCTTTAGAATTGTACCCTTCATTTTATATTACCTCTTCCCGCTTGTTCAGCCAAAGTGAATCACTTTATACTTCTCTGCATTAAATGCCTTCAGCCACTTGATCACCCTATTTAAGTCCATCTGAAGTTTAACACAATCCCCCTCTCTGTTCACAATATTCCTATGTTTTGTGCCATGCCCAGATTTTGAAATTGTGCCCTATACATCATAATCTAGGTCATTAATATATATCAGGAAAAGCAATGATCGGAACATTGACCCCTGGGGAACTCAATGATAAACCTTCCTCCAGTCTGAAAAACAACTGTCCACCATCCCTCTCTGTTTCCTGTCACTCAGCCAATTTCATAAGCATGCTGCTACTGTCCTTTTATTCCATGAGCTTTAATTTTGCTTACAAGCCAGTTATATGGCATTTTATCAAATGTCTTTTCGAAGTCCATGTACGCATCAACATCATTATTGTCATTAACCCTTTCTGTTACCTCGTCAAAAAACTCAAGCAATTTAGTTAAACATGATTCGCCCTCAACAAATCTGTGTTGCCTTTCCTTAATTTGCCCAAGTAACTAATTTTGTCCAGAATTATTATTTCTTCAAGTTTCCCCACCACTGTGATTAAACTGACTAACCTTTAGTTGCTGGGCTTATCTTGACACCCTTTTTTTGAACAAGGATATGATATTTGCAATTTTCCAGTCCTCTGGCACCACCCCTGTATCTGAGAAAGGTTGGAAAATTATGGCCAGTGATCTCGTAATTTCCACCCTCACTTCTCTCAGTATCTTTAGATACTGAGGTACATCCCATCCGTAGTACAGCCAGCCTTTCTAATACTTTCTCGTTATCAATTTTTAGCCCATCAGTGTCTCATCTACCTCCTGTTTCACTATACCTTGGGCATCATCTTCTTCCATGTTATAGGCAGGTGAAATGTATTAATTTATTGGCCTGTAACTTCCGAGCTCTCCAGCGTCAGATTTGGGGGAGTACCCCAAAGATGCACTGGGGAACCCTTCTCGGGACTTCAAAGGTCAGAGTTTGCATGGCAATTGCTCTGGGCAATTGCCCTGCTCTGGGAACCATCAGAAAATGCAATTTAATTCGCAAACTTCGGATGTTTCTGGCTGTGTTACGCAAATAGTTACTCAGAAAATGTTAGATAAATTATTGCCTTTTCTAACTTCTGGGCAACTATTGTAAAGACACAGACTGGCCCCCTCCATGGGACATCCCACACACCCCCGACACCCCCCACCTCACCAGAGGTCTTCCCCCACCTCCCGACATCCTTGACGCACATAGTATTCCCCAGCCCCATGACTCTCCATGGGATTTGAGGGTTATGAGGAGCCAGCATGAAAGAGGTGTTGAGGCCTGGGGCAGATCAGCCATGATCTTATTGAATTGCAGGGCAGGCTTGAGGGGCCGAATGGCCTACTCCTGCTCCTATTTCTTATGTTCTTATTATGTTCTTATGACCCGACTCGTTCCACCCACCAGTCGATCCCCCTTGCCCCTCAACCTGACCCCAAACTCACAGTACCCACCACCAGCTGTAGGCCCAAACTCACCGACCTGACCCAACCCCCCACTCCCGCTCTCCTGACCCCCCCAACCTGACCCAATCTCCCCCACTGCCATCCTGACATTCCCCCACCGACCTGACATGACCTCCAACCCCAACCCATCACGACTTCTCCTACCTCACCCAACTAGACATTCACCTCCCACTCCCAGCTCCCCACAGGCCTGACCTGACTGGACCTCTGTCCCAACTCCCAACACCACTCTCCCAATGTCTGATCCTCCCCACCTCACCGATGTCCAACAACACCCACCTCCGATTCTGCCCCCACCCCCCAAATCCTATCCACTTATCTTAGGCACTTACTTTCTCCCTGGCCTGTCAGTTTCAATCAGACTTTTAAATTTATCTTTACGGCAGTTAGTATCCATCCTCAATCCATTGGAGCTGGACTGCAATGTTGGGCATCAGAGTCAGCTGCGCTGCTCGGATCTTACCTGTCCTGCGTTGGAAGGTCGGGCAAGGCAGGCACAGAAGAAATTTTGAGTAAGTAATTGGGCATACAGTGGCAATCTCTTGCTGATTGCCACTCTGAGGAAATTACGGCCCATTACCTCAGCCAGGCCCTATCCCCCAAGCATAGTCAGTCCCATTCTTCCTTTCATCATCGTTTTACTATTTATAGTCTATTTGAAGACTTTTGGATTCTCCTTTATTGTTACCTGATAGTCTCTTCTCATACACTCTCTTTGCATCTCTTATTTCTTTTTTGCACTTACCCATATATACAAGTCACGCTTCTAAAACTGTATTTTCCCACCGTTTTATTGCCTGGTTAAATAACAGTGAAAAGTAAATACAAGAACAAAACTGGCCCACTGCTACAGAATGATTTTTTTTTACCTTAATACCCTCATAGACCTTGAATTCAGCCAGTAAGTCTTAGGAAAATTAATGCTGTATATTTTTATCCCCACAGTCGTTGTATTAATGTCAAAATGTATTTCAGTCAAGGCATGATCATCAACTCACTTCCTGCCCATTCATTTGTTCTTTTTTTCACCCTGTGAATATCTTGGCATCACAAAAATGATAACCACAAATCCCTCCAGATATCAGGAACTTGTTTGAAATCCTTAAAGTTTCCTGTTTGGTTACTAATTCTGGAAATTTGTTCCATATGTTAATCATCCTTCTGTTAATTGTTTATTTACTTTAGGTCTCTTTATCATGAATGTATGCCACTAGTTCTGGAAATTTCAGAAGCATCATACCATTTTCCAGTACATTCATAATCCTAAAATAATCTACTGGATCTTCCCTTAGACTTCTCCTCTGAAAATATCTAAGTCCCAGCATACAGACTGTGGAAATTAACAATGGAAAATGAATCCAAAGCCTCAAATCCAACATAACTCTACATTGACTTGCATTCAGTTGGTAATTGCAGTCAAATGGACCACCATGGGAGATGATGTGGGAAATAAGAATGAGCAATGCTAGAGGTTCAGGGTCAAGGCACGCTGTTAGGACAGTATGTGCAGGGAGAGTGGACGGGCTATCTTTATATCAGACTTGTGCCATAACTGACTTTGGAATGCTTCTTGATGTCACTGAATGGGATGTATCCATTTCCCAGATTGGTATCTTTCAAGTGATGGTCACTGAAACTTAAATAACATAGGACAAAGTAATTCCAAAGCTGGTGCCAAAGTTTGGGATTTAGAAGAAATTCGTAAAATGCACAATATTTGCTCTCATTGTTAATGATGGCCTTTGTTAGATTACACCCTTCGAATTGCATCCAATATCCTTTAAGCTCCATGAACTGAAATATTTTGTAATCATATATGGTAATATTGTATTAATAGAGGGTGCAATGAACCAAATGGTTTAAAGGGACAACCGTGCTTCATGCTGATTACCACTGACTGATACACTAATAACCGTTATCTATTATGCCAACTACCATAGGTTTTCACGCTAAATACCATCAAGCAATTAATGCTGTAAATTTTTCTCTGGACAGTGTTATCAATTCAAAACTAATCTGATGTATCTTTTCCTCAACTTAATTGGCTAGGTATCAGTCCAGCTCATCCCGATTATAGCTGCTGCCACATTGATCCAAGTATTTGCCAGTTTCATAACAAGGGATTTGGTAAAATGTTGCTGGATACAAGTCTGATATTCTGAATGGTGGTGCACCACAGAGATTTTGTTCCCAAATCAAAACTAAACCTTTGCATTAATTAATACAGGACACTGTCTTAACAAGACAATTAAAGGTATGTTGAATGTGTCTAACCTCACATTCTAATTTTTTTCCTGGAGTAGTGCATGGTCAGGATTAAGAGCTGTTGACTTGTCCCATTCATGTTGAAATGGGGTGGGTTAAAGATGTATATAAAGATATGTATATGGATTTAATTGGATAGTTCTGGATATGATTTCCTCTCGTGGGTGGTTCAAAGGCAAAGAAAAAGGTCTAAAAATTAGACTCAACTCATTCAGGAACAAAGATAAAAATAAAAAACTGCAGATGCTGGAAATCCAAAACAAAAACAGAATTACCTGGAAAAACTCAGCAGGTCTGGCAGCATCGGCGGAGAAGAAAAGAGTTGACGTTTCGAGTCCTCATGAGCCTTCCACAGAACGGAGTTCTATGGAAGGGTCATGAAGACTTGAAACGTCAACTCTTTTCTTCTCCGCCGATGCTGCCAGACCTACCGAGTTTTTTCAGGTAATTCTGTTTTTGTTTTTTCATTCAGGAACAAAATGAGGATGAGCTTTTTCACACCAAAGGTAATGGAAATATGGAATTCTTTCCCCTAAATGCTTGTGGACACTGGTTCAATTTGAGCATTCGGATCTGGATTCAGAGTTTTTGTTTGGTAAGTGTAAAATGGGATATGGAGCAAAGGCAGGAAAATGGAGTTGAGCTGCAGATCAGCCATGATCTTTTTGAATGGCTGATCAGGTCTTAGGCACTGAATGGCCTACTCTTGTTCTTATGATGTAGCTGGATGGAACACTATTATTTATTTTCTATGACTTAGATTCCAATCCAAATGGGATTATGAGATTAGAATGGTTTCCCGAGTTTCAAAATGGAGTAACATTACCACAGTTCAACACAAGATGCACTAAGGTTGCAATGTCGTTCATTAGGATAGGAAAATGGAAACTTACACACTGCTGCAGTGGAGTGGGGATGAGGCACGTTGTTGAGAAAGAGTTTTGGGAGCTTTACTTTGGATTAAATGCGCTATTCTTTTCCCAAGAGTCCTTGATGCTAACACTTGGTGTTTAAAGTAGAGAGTATTCCATTCTTGAGTGCTGACATCCTTCACCTTTATAATTAAAAAGAACTGTCATAAAAAAATCAATAAAAAGCTTAAATCAAGTGTATCACAACAGTTTGTGTTGTGTTTTTGTCTTGTTTGACTCAATACATTGACCTAATTGTTCTTGCTTACGAGGTTTGATACTAGCACTGTGCAGGTCGTTAATGGCATATTAATGCAGATTGAACAGCTCACAGTTCTGAAGCAGTTAAATTTCTTAAAGGAACTCCTTAGTTCATATTTCTTAATATTGTTTAAATGTTTTGTATTTTCATATGAATGATGTCAAAATTTTAACTGCAACCAAATCGTCCTTATTAGACCGATTAGGGGCAAAAGGGGAAATCATGGGGAACATGAGGGTATGTACTGATTCAAAAGGGTAGGAAAGTGGGCGAGAAAAGTTAGCAAATAATAATTCAATGGCACAGGTCCTGTGTTCTGAATCCTGTAGATCAGGGGTTCTCAATCTGTTTATTTCTGAGATCCACCAACCCCCACAACCTAATTTTCTGTATGAAAATTGGTCATACAAATAAACCCCTGTATTTATTATCATTTTTATTTTACTTAATGTGAAACTCGTTGCTGGTCCTGAGCAGTAATTCTGTAAAGTCATGGAGACATCTGCGACGAGCATATGCGCATGTCATGGTCAATGTTCATCCTGGCTCAATACTTTGTTCTCATTGATGTCACTGCTGAAAATCCAGCTACGCATAAGTAGGGTGTAGTAATTGGGATCAACACTTTCCATGCTGTATTCATGAGAGTGTTCACACCAAGGTGTCTCCAGTGGCATTTCACTAAACTTGGTTCTTTGGGAGCTGTCTGATTAAATGTCAATGAGCTCTTCTAATAGCTTTGATGGCATAGAGGCTGGCAGTTTAGCTTTAATGTTCTCACTGAAGGAACCCGCAGGGGTGTACCAGATTTTTCCATTATGAGTTCAGCCAGCCAGCAATGCCGGCCTTGCTCTGATCCCAAGAATCAAAATATATATTTAAAAATATCCCTGCCTTTATTTGAATAGTGAGCAAGGCATGATAACCACAACCTCCATTGAGTATCAGATACCCCAGATACCCTTTGGGTGAACAAAGGAGCAGATACCTCAACACCCTTTGATGAACTGTTGTCTGCTCTGCCAGTAGATGTTGACTGATTTGCTGCTTTCCAGTATGTGCTGCATTGCAGTAATTTTCTTTTATCTCCCTATAAAGGGAGGATTTGTTAAGTCACATTGTGAGGCTGACTACATTCTTTCGAGGTACTGCATGATGAGTTGTGTGGCCCAGTCTCTTCCCTGATGGGTTATGGGTTACAGCTGCTTGTATATAGCTAAGTAGTGATCCCAGCACAGCTGGACTTGGACAGGGGTTGGAGACCCTGTGGTAGAGCCGAGATTCATGGGATGAGAGGGGGCAAGAAAGCAGAGACGGTAGGTTAACAACTTGTTTGGTTAACTCTCAATGTCACTCTGCCCCCAGAGGAGTATTGGGGTTTATCTAGAAGTCACAACTTTACTGTCTCTCGGTGAGTTGCTAGAACTATCCTCTTGTGCATCCTCCACCTCTGCTCCACAGCAATATGTTGTGGAACCAACCAGGGAGCAGGCTATTCTGGATTTGGTTTTGTGTAATAAAATGGGATTAATCAATGATCTCATAGTAAAGGATCCTCTATGGAAGAGTAATCATAGCATGATAGAATTTCAAGTTCAGTTTGAGAGCGAGAAACTTGAGTCCCACACTAGCATTCTAGAGTTAAATAAAGATAACTACGTAGGTATGAGGGCAGATTTGGCCCCAGTGGTTTGGGCAGGAAGACTACATGGTAGGACAGTTGATGAACAGTGGCAGGTATTTAAGGAGATATTCATTTTCTCCCAAGTAAAATATATCCCAATGAAGAAGAAAGATGGTAAGAGGGAAAAAAAGCATCCATGGCTAAGCAAGGAAGTTAAAGATAACTTAAAGGCAAAAACTAAGGGATACCGAATTGCCAAGGTCAGTGGCAGGCTGGAAGATTGGGAAACTTTTAAAGATCAACAAAGGGTTACTAAAAAAATAATAAAAAGTGCAAAGGTAAATTATGAAAGAAAATTAAAGCAAAATGTAAAAACTGATAGCAAAAGCTTCTACAAGTATATAAAAGGAAAGAGAGTACCTAAAGTGAATGTTGGTCCCTTGGAGGATAAGATTGGGGAGTTAATAGTGGGGAACACAGAAATGGCAGAGATGCTTAATCAATATTTTGGCTCAGTTTTCACAGTGGAGGACACTAGTACTACCCCAATGGTAACAGGTAGTGCAGAGGATATAGAGAAAGAGGAACTTAGAACTATCACCATCACTAGAGAAAAAGTACTGAGCAAACTATTGGGATTAAAGGGTGACAAGTCCCCAGGACCTGATAGCCTACATCCCCGGGTCTTAAAGGAAGTGGCCGCAGAGATAGTGGATGCATTGGCTATAATATTCCAAAATTCCCTCGATTCTGGAAAGGTTCCAGTGGATTGGAAAAATGCTAATACAACGCTCTTATTCAAAAAGTGGGGTGGGGGGCGTGGGGGTCGTGGGAGGCAGAAAGTAGGAAAGTATAGATCAATTAGTTTAATGTCTGTCATTGGGAAATTGTTGGAATCCATTATTAAGGAAGTAGTAATGGGATATTTGGAAAGTCAAAATGCAATCCACCAGAGTTAGCATGGCTTTATGAAGAGTAAATCGTGTTTGACTAATTTGCTAGCGTTCTTTGAAGAAGTGACAAGCAAAGTGGATAATGGGGATCCTGTAGATGTAGTATATCTGGACTTCCAGAAGGCCTTTGATAGGTTACCGCACAAAAGATTAATACACAAGATAAGATCACACAGAGTTAGGGGTAATATATTAGCTTGGATAGAGGATTGGCTAACCAACAGAAAGCAGAGAGTCGGGATAAATGGGTCATTTTCTGGATGGCAAGCTGTAACTAGTGAGGTGCCACAGGCTTCTACTGGCAGGTAAAATTTATAGGTGGATTCAGTACTTGCAGGAGTTCTCTCAATTTTCCTTTCTTTCTACAATCTATAGCAGCAATTCTCAACCAAGGGTCTGCAACTTCCTAGAAGTCTGCCAACGTGTACACAAAAGTAATGCATTTTTTTGCCCCAACTATTTACAATCTATGTTAATGATATGGATTCAGGGGTAGAAGGTACTATAGCTAAATTTGCAGATGACACCAAAATAGATGGGAAAGTAAGTTGCAAGGAAGAAATAAGAAATTTACAAATGGATATGGACAGGTTAGGTGAATAGGCCAAAATTTGGCAAATGGAGCTTAACGTGGATAAGTGTGAGGTTATCCATTTTGGTCGGAAGAATAAAAAGGCGACTTATTATTTAAATGGAGAGAAACTTTGGAACGCTTCAGTGCAGAGGGATCTGGGTGTCCTCATGCATGAATCACTGAAAGCTAGTGTGCAGGTACAGCAGGTAATAAGGAAGGCAAATGGAATTTTGGCATTTATTGCAAAATGAATAGAATATAAAAATAGGGAAGTGTTGTTGCAGCTGTACAAGGCATTGGTGAGACTGCACCTGGAGCACTGTGCACAGTTTTGGTCCCCTTACTTGAGGAAGGATGCAGTTGCACTGGAGGTGGTTCAGAGGAGGTTCACTAGATTGATTCCAGAGATGCGGGGCTTGTCTTATGATGAGAGATTGAGCAGTTTAGGCCTATACTCACTAGAGTTTAGAAGGATGAGAGGAGATCTAATTGAGGTATATAAGATGCTAAAGGGGATAGACAAAGTAGACATGGAGCAGATGTTTCACCTTCTGGGGCATTCTAGAATGAGAGGCCATAGTTTTAGGCTAAGGGGTGGTAAATTTAAACCAGAGATGAGAAGGAATTACTTTTCTCAAAGGGTCGTGAATCTGTGGAATTTACTACCTCAGAGTGCAGTAGATGCCAGGACGCTGAATAAATTTAAGGAGGAGATAGACAGATTTTTAATTAGTAATGGGTTGAAAGGTTATGGAGAAAGAGCGGGAAATTGGAGCTGAGGCCAAAATGAGATCAGCCATGATTGTAATGAATAGCTGGGCAGGCTCAAGGGGCTGAATTGCCTCCTCCTGCTCCTAGTTCTTATGTTCTTATGTTCATAACAGCACCCTCTTTCCAAAAGTTGTGCTGCTGCCGATAGCTTCCAATTGGTATCCACTTTCCAGTGGGCTCGCTACACTGTATGTGCTCTGTGAGGCTTCGCCAAGAGAATGAGTATTGCCATATTTTACTGGGGCAAAAAAATGCATTACTTTTGTGTACACATTGGCAGACTTCTAGGAAGTTGCAGACCCTTGGTTGAGAATTGCTGCTATAGGTTGTAGAAAGAAAGGAAAATTGAGAGAACTCCTGCAAGTACTGAATCCACCTATAAATTTTACCTGCCGGTAGAAGCTCAGTCTGGGAGTCCATTTTCTTTTAAATAAAATATATATTTTTTGAAACATTTTCTGTTGTTACAGTTTGCCTTAGGCTTACTCTTTGGAACACACATGCCTAAACCTCTCTTTTCTCTCTCAGTCTGTATGTGACCTATCTTTGCAGCCAAATTCTTGGCCACCCCTGTCGTGGGCCCTCTCCCTTATCAATTTTCTCTCTGTAAAGCACCTTCATTAAAAGATCCATCTACACCCAAATTGCTGTTGAATTAATTGCTGCCCTGCAGGATAGATAGTGAAGACCCAAAGGCGATGAGTCATGTCACAAAAGTGGGCATTCTAAATATTTTCTATTCAGCATTATGTTTCAAATTCAATGGGTGTTAATTAGGCAAAATATTTACTTTTTCCTTCATCAATTTCTCCACTTTCCTAACTGCTTTACTTAAGTCATTGACTCCTGACAACAACTATAACATGCATTTATAAAGAACCTTTATCCTATTTAAAAACATCCCACAGAGGTGTTATCAGACAAAATTTGAAACTGAACCATGTAAAGATTTAATGGGAAAGTGACTAAAGCTCATTAAAATAGGTAGGCTTCAAGGGCTGACTGAAAGGAGGAAAATGAGGTGGGGAGGTTTATGGAGGAAATTCCTGTGTTTAGGGCCTTGGCAGCATGGCTGTCATTGGAAGTGTGATGCAAATATGAGATGTTCAAGAGGCCAGAATTAGAGGAGCGCAGGGGTCTCAGAAGGTTGTACGGCTGGCAGAGGTTACATTGATAGGGAGGGGCGACGCCTCGGAGGGATTTGAAAACAAGGATGAGAGTTTTAAAATCTAGACATTGCTTGAATGGGGGCCAATGTAGGTCAGTGATCACAGGGGTGATGGATGAAGGAGAATTAGTGCAATTTAGGATATTGGAGGAGCTCAAGTTTATGGAGGGTGCAAGGTAGGAGGCCAACCAGGAGGACATTAAAATAGTCAAGTCTGGAGGTAAAACTATATGGATAAGCTTTCAGAAGCAGATGAAGTGAGGGAAGATTTGATTGGGGTATTGTTCCACAGGTGTAGCTCACTCTCTGCTCCCTTGTTCCAAGTATCTCTTACTCGCAATAAACCTGGTCAGTGAGTATCGGGAGATGTTGGTCCATGGTGGACATCATGGCTGAGTCCAATTGCCCCCTCTTCTGATGACCAAAAATGCACACTGCTAGCAGGGGTTTGTTGTGATGTGATGTACACATCCCTTTAAGGGAGGCATATCTTAAACTGTTGCTCATCACTATCCACTAAAAGGCAGGATGTGATGTATAA